>NW_021635551.1:0-337523 GCF_004799145.2 Neltuma alba | reverse complement strand
TGTGATTCAACTCACTAGAAATATTAAGGGAGGCTCATTTTAGTCATATGTGGTTTTAATCATGTTAGGTGTGGTTTTACTATGTGTGGCTAGGGTTAGAAAGCAATGCTCTGTTTTTCGGTGAATGAGGCTCTGTTTTTCGGTCACTGATGCTGTGTTGCTGATGAAGATGAGTGGAAAATAACAGATATTTATTATTGTAACCCCTCAAATGCGATGGTTAAATGTGTTGTTAATGGGTACATCGAAGGTTGTTAACATAACTGTATGACTTGTTATTAACAACCAGTCGCAGCTTTAATGCTGGTCTGAAAAGTTGATTGGGTGTTTATACGTTGGTATTAAGCATGTGATTCAAGCTCTCTAGAAATATCAAGGGAGGCTCATTTTAGTCATATGTGGTTTTAATCATGTTAGGTGTGGTTTTACTATGTGTGGCTATGGTTAGAAAGCAATGCTCTTTTTTCGGTGAATGATGCTCTGTTTTTCGGGCAATGATGCTGTGTTGCTGATGGAAATGAGTGGAAAATGACAGATATTTATTATTGTAACCCCTCAAATGCGATGGTTAAATGTGTTGTTAATGGGTACATCGAAGGTTGTTAACATAACTGTATGACTTGTTATTAACAAGTGATTGTGGCAGGTTGATATCAGGATGGCAACTTCCAGTGCAAAGCAATTGTTTTGCTACCTCCATATAGGAGGACAATTTATTAATGTGTAGAAGGTGAAACGCAGTATGTTGGAGGTGGTGTGAGAACAAGAATGATAAAGGAAGGGACATCATATGGAGAATTTAGAACAATGGTGGCATCAATTGTGGGAAAAGAAAGTAATGGAATGGTTATGAAATTCACAGTAACCTTTGATGAGTGTACATTTGTGGACCTTGTAGATGATGAAGGAGTAGAACATTTGATTAACTTCAATGGCGACAGTGGTCATGTATATATAGGAGAAAATGGAGATCAAAATTCACAACTAACAAGGGATGTTGTAATAGAAGAGCAACATGTGTAAGTTGTGTTATTTAAATTTCGAAGTAATATTAGCTATTGTCAACTGTTGTGCATAAGTTGTTATTATAGTGATCGAAGGTTGTCATTAACGACCCCTTGACCTGTTCTGTTATGTAGGATGGAAGACTTGTTCGGAGGTTCAGATACATTGTCCATGTCTCCACCTAATGTGGTTAGTGAAGACCCACTATTGTTGCCATGTGGTTCAGAAATGATGCCAACCCCAATTCCGGAAATGAATTCAACAAAGTGGAAGGGTTTGGTTATCGGAGAAGGACAGATTTTTCCTAATGCAGTGGCTCTTAGGCAAGCACTGTATAGGTACAGTATTGCTGTGAAGTTTTCATACAAGTTTGTGAAGAACAATCAACAAAAGATCATTGTGAAGTGTATGGCGGAGGGATGCCCGTGGTATATGGGTGCATACTCAATGGGACAAAGACAAGATTCTGAGTTGTTAATAATTAGAACCTTAAGAAGTGAGCATGTGCATTATGCACAGGACAGCTTGGTTGTATCTCACTCTAGAGGGTCAAACTTAACATCATCAATCATGATAGATTCTTTGAGGTGTAATATAGACAAGAATGCTAATGAAATTAGAAGAGATCTGTATAGAGAATATGGGGTGCGACTGAATTATAGTCAAGCATACAGGGGTAGAGAAAGAGCATTGAGGGAAATACATGGTCGTGCACAGGATTCATACATGGCGATTCCCTGGATTTGTGAAAGGCTCATTGAAACTGATCCAAACACAAGTGCTCGATGGGAAGGGTTGGATAGTAAAGATTTCAGAGGGTGTTCATTGCTTATGGATGCTCAATTAATGGATTTTTAGAAGGGTGTCGACATATACTTTATATAGACGGCTGTCATCTAAGTGGTCCTTACAGGGGGACATTGATTTCAGCTAATGCATATGATGCAGACAATGAACTATTTCCATTAGCATATGCTATAGTTAGTGGGGAGACATATGATGATTGGGCTTGGTTTCTCCAGAACATCAAAGACATCACAAGATCAGTGGAGACAACGATAGTTTCAGATCGGAATAATGCCATTATAGGTGCTGTGCGAACAATATTTGGTGGCGAGAGACATGCTTTTTGTTATAGGCATGTGAAAGAAAATTTTAGTGCACATTATTTAAAAATTAACCGAGGCAGGGGACGAGTTTCAGGTACTTCAAAGGACGTTGCATTGAAAATGCTGGATGGAATCGCCTATGCAAGGATTGAGGATGAATATGTTGCTGCAATGGGGAAACTTAGATCATTCTGTCCACAATTATGATTGGGTTGACACTCAAGGAGATGTAGATCGGTGGGCTTTAAGCAAATTCCCGTTTAAACGATGGGATAACATCACCACTAATGTTGCGGAGTCGTTTAATGCCTGGATTTTGAAGGAGAGGAAGCACAATGTGTCAGTTCTCATACATGAGCATATGGAGAAATTAGCCAAGAAGATGGTTGCAAGCAAAATGGCAATGGAAAATTGGACAAATGGCGTTGGGCCAAATATTGAGTCCAAGTTGCAAGAAAAAGTAGCAAGAGCGGAGAATATGCATACTGTATATTATGGAGATAACCGAGTTCAAGTTGATACTACATCTCCTACTGGAATAATTTGTGTCACTGTTGATCTCACAGCTCAGAAATGCACTTGTTTAGCATGGCAAATGAGCGGAGTACCTTGTGCTCATGCCTGTGCAGCGATAAAGCTACTTCATGGTAGTGTTTATGAATTTGTAGATGATTGCTATAAGCTGTCAGCCCAAGAGAAGATATATGCAAGTAGTATGAGGCCAATTGCGACACATGATTGTCCTCGTCCCGAAGCTCTCACCGTTACGCAGATGATGACGGGAACATTTTTACAGCCACCAATCACTAAAAGACCCTCAGGGAGGCCAAAGAAAAGAAGGATTGAATCTCAATTTCAAAGTAAAAAACTTTACCACTGTGGAAGATGCCATGAGCCAGGCCACACTGTGAAGACTTGCCAGAAACCCCAATCCAAGTTGAGCTTTGCTGGTGGCTTGTTGATATTTCGTTTTGTGAATGCTTGTGACAGCATTTTTTTTGTAAATGTCATAACCTACACCTCAAGTTGTCCGTCATTATCCACACATGCAACACGTATGCTTTTTTGAATAGGTTGTAAATTTGGTGTAGTTATGTTGTACATATATATATCAAGTGGTAAATGACACCTGGTTGTAATCTGATATAACATCATTTCTGTATTTTTGATGTACTGGTGAATAGGTTGTAATGGACTTGTTATCAGACGCCATGCAGGTTGTCATTAGCAGTCTCAATTATGTTACTGATATAAAGTGACAATTTCTCCTACTTCCAGTGTTCAGTGATTTCTTAAGACATTCGAGCTGTGTTAAAGTCATAATATGATATGATTTGGTTAGAATTAGATCTCATGTGGAGGTTGTGGTATCCCCAGCGTCAGTTGTCAGGGGCAATGTGAAGGTTGTTAACCAATTCTGTTCGGGTTGTCAACAATCCCTGTTGAGGTTGTAAATGAATTGCTGCAATAAAAATCTGCTGTAATATGATTTGGTTCTTTTAAAGCTGTTAATGACTTTAAAATGCTCCCAATTTTTGCTATTAAGGTCGTTATATGTGCTCATAATATAATTAAGTTAACAGCTGTGTTATACCCCGAGTGAGTTGTCAGGCGCACTGCCAATGTTGTTAATCATTTTTGTTACGGTTGTGAACAACCCCTGTTGAGGTTGTAAACAGATGTGGCAGAGAGGACTCTGATATATGCCTATCATGTCACTATGGTTACCATTTATTTATCCAGTCTTATTCAGTCTGCATTTGTGGCCATGATGAAAACACATGAATGCCTTTACAAAAACTTGATAACCAGTAAAGGATATCAAAACACATTAACATATCTTAACATCCAGGATTCATACATGCTCAAAGAAAAGAATAAAATGTGAACTTGACGTTCAGATGTCACTATGCTGTCAAATAAATAAATGTAAATACAATAGATGCTTGTCATTTATTTCTTCCTCTTGCTTTGGGGGTTTCCTCGCAGCAAAGACAGCACTTCATCGCCATGCAGGTTGTTCCGATGAGTCACGAGCCACCACAAGCATCCAACCTTCAAGTCATGGATTTCTTCAGGGGAGTACTTAGGCATTGTGTAGCCGTCGTCACCATACTCAGTGCCGTCCCATGTTTGTAACCAGCTCAACACATGAACCCCACAAGAGTCCCTACAAAGGAAAAACAAGTACTTTAGTGAATGAACATTAGCTTCCAAGAGTTGAGACACAAGTACTTGTTGTGCTGAAAAATAACTCACGTGTCAGATTGCACATGAACTTTTGCCCATGTGACTTCCTCGTCAATCTTGTCCTCCTCCGCAAATAGTGATGGCTTCAGCACACGAAGCACTTGGCAGAAACAATCTCTTTACAAAAAAGGGACAAACAAAAGAAACAAGTTTGACAGTTGTGAATGACAAGTTATCAGGAAGCATTAACAACCTTCGCTGTAGCCAATGACAAGTAATCAGCAGGCATTAACAACCAGGACAGTTAAGCAGACAAGCAACCATAACGCATTAACAAGTTATAGAATGAATGTAAAGTTGTGCATACAATCCCTCTCGCCATGAATTGCTTAGGATCTATCTGTCCTCTCTTTTTCCCTTGCTTCCTTTGTGGTTTCTTCCCTGTTTTCATTGCTTCTTCTTCCTCTCTTTGTAATCTCAACATCGTCAAATTGTCCACTAACAAGTCAAGGGCATAGAAACGCATGGTTCTTACATCCATCAGGTAACAGAACCAATGGTAATTGAAAAGGGTGGGGCCAAATATGAAGTCACAGTCTCCAATGTTATATCCTATGTGCTCCGGTAAGATTTCATGTTCATGTTTTTCCAGGCTCCACCTAAGAGGATTAGCGGCCATTGTTTGCATTAACTCAGATGAAAAAATGTGCCTACTGACACGACCGTGGTTCTCTTTTTCATCTCCCACCAAGGTTCTCGCCACCATAGACATGAACTATATCACACATACAAACAGTTAGTCATGATCATAATGACATTCGCAGTTCTCTATCTATATAAACAACTGTCTTACCCTGTCGTTCATCCATTTCCTTGTAGGCAGCAAAGCTTAGCACGTGTCAAGAAGTACCTATACATCTCTACAATGTACCTGCAGCAAAAGGAACAATGAGCACAAGGGTTGTATGTGTAAAATTGTTGTCAGTCAGTTGTCCCAATTACAATCAGTCCCAACACTTACTTGGCACCTTCATCTTGATCACATCTTCTCGTGCACATCTGGAATAATTCCTCTTTCTCGTCAGCTTTTCTCTTGCCACGGCCTTTTTTCACCTCCTCTAACCAGGGAGATTTGATTGCACGGCTTCTCACCCGTGTTGATCTTCTTACATCCATTTGCCCTTGTGCTTGCTGGTCCATTTCATCCTTTCCCTCCATTTCATCGCCTACACCCTTATCCTCTTCTGCTGCTGCATCACTAGACTTGTCTTGTGTTTTTTCTTCTCCATCATCCTCTGATCCAGAGTAACTCCCTTCTCCTTTCTCCTCAGGTTGAGATTGACTCTCTTCTTCACGCGAAGCACTTTTGCCCTCTTCTTTATCATCTCCTTCTGGTTCACTCTGTTGTTCCTCTTGTGACAGAATTGAATCTTTTGGGGTTCCTTTACCTTCTTCACCGGTTTCTTCATCTTCAGTTGCCTTCTCTTTGTCATCTTCGCTACTTACTGCTTCCACCACATCTTCCTTGTCAATCTCATCCGTCAACCTCAACTGCAAGGAAACCAACTCTTCTCCAATTGTCGACACCAACCCTTCAACCATGGTCATCAACTTTTCATACGTTCTCTTGATTTCCTGCAAAACAACAGTAATGAAAGTTATCATTACTCCAAATTCTACATAGCACCAAAATAAGCTTCACATGATTTACTTACAGGGTGGGTTAGCTTTATTCCTGTGTTGGATGCACTTGTTGAAGCCCCACCGACACTCGGAACGCCATGCAGTATGCATCTGTCGCTATTCTTTTCTGATTTCACTCTTGCCTTCACTTTTTCCTCATCCCAATAAGTAATGGCATTTTCATTTTTTGCCGCCTTTTCTTTTCCGAGAGGAAAGTGTTGTAGGCAATAAATCTGCATGTGAAGTTAATGATAACTTAGATATACAACAACAACAACACCCAAACAGGCCACTGACAACATAAACAGCGAAAAATCACAACCTACACACTGCCCAATCACCACCTACACATAAGCGTATCACAACCTACATTTACGCTATTCACATTCACAACATGTACAGCAGCCAGTGACAACCCATAGTCAACCGAATGACAACACGAACAAACTGCAATTACAACCTATACATAACCAGGTGACAAACCAACACAGCCCAATGACAACCTGCACACAGGGCAATAACAACCTCCACGCCAGCCAGTCACAACATATCCATAACCAATTCACAGCGTACATTTCTCCAACTGACGACATAGAGTAGTAAATAACAACATACACAGTGACCAATCACCACCTACACATAAGCGTATCACAACCTACATTTGCGCTATTCACAACATGTACAGCAGCCAGTGACAACCCATACTCACCAGAATGACAACACGAACAGACTGAAATTACAACCTATACATAACCAGGTGACAAACCAACACAGCCCAATGACAACCTGCACACAGGACAATAACAACCTCCACACCATCCACTCACAACATATACATAACCAGTTCACAGCGTACATTTCCCCAACTGACGACATAGAGTAGTAAATAACAACATACACACTATCCAATCACAACCTACACATAATCCTGCCACAACATACATTTGCGCCATTCACAACATGTACAGCATCCAGTGACAACCCATACTCACCAGAATGACAACACAAACAGACTGCAATTACAACCTATACATAACCAGGTGACAAACCAACACAGCCAAATGACAACCTGCACACAGGACAATAACAACCTCCACACCATCCACTCACAACATATACATAACCAGTTCACAGCATACATTTCCCCAACTGACGACATAGAGTAGTAAATAACAACATACACACTGTCCAATCACAACCTACACATAAGTCTGTCACAACATACATTTGCGCCATTCACAACATGTACAGCATCCAGTGACAACCTATACTCACCAGAATGACAACACGAACAGACTGCAATTACAACCTATACATAACCAGGTGACAAACCAACACATCCTAATGACAACCTACACACAGGACAATAACAACCTCCACACCAGCCAGTCACAACATATCCATAACCAGTTCACAGCGTACATTTCTCCAACTGACGACATAGAGTAGTAAATAACAACATACACAGTGACCAATCACCACCTACATATAAGCATATCACAACCTACATTTGCGCTATTCACAACATGTACAGCAGCCAGTGACAACCCATACTCACCAGAATGACAACACGAACAGACTGCAATTACAACCTATACATAACCAGGTGATAAACCAACACAGCCCAATGACAACCTGCGCACAGGTCAATAACAACCTTCACACCATCCACTCACAACATATACATAACCAGTTCACAGCGTACATTTCCCCAACTGGACGACATAGAGTAGTAAATAACAACATACACACTGTCCAATCACAACCTACACATAAGCCTGTCACAACATACATTTGCGCCATTCACAACATGTACAGCATCCAGTGACAACCTATACTCACCCGAATGACAACACAAACAGACTACAATTACAACCTATACATAACCAGGTGACAAACCAACACAGGCCATTGACCTGAGTAGCAGCCACTAACAACCCATGCTAAACCAAATGACAACATGCACATCATACAGTCACAACCTACACATCAGCTAATCACAACCTACATTAATGTCATTCACAATATGCACAGCAACCAATGACAACCCACGATAAACCGAATGACAACACGAACAGAAGACAATTACAACCTATACATAACCAGGTGACAAACCAACACAGTCCATTAACAACCTGCACACAGTACAATAACAACCTTGACACCAGCAAATCACAACCTATACATAAGCAATTGACAGCGTACATTTCTCCAATTGACAACAGAGTAGTAAATAATAACATACAGAGCAACCAATCACAACCTACACAGCACATTGACAATAAACTAACATCAAAGTAAATGAATCATACCCACACTTACCATTAAGAAGTACATGCAACCTCCCACATTTTTCGTCCCATCAGCTTTTCCTTTCTTCTTTCCTTTCTTGAACTCTGCAATTGAGTTGCAGAATTCTTTCAAAACTAAGCTGCTCCAATCATAGTGTCCTAAACTATCCTTTGTCACCACCATGACTTTCAACACTTTATCACTCACCCATACACTAGAGCCAGGACACAAGAGGACTCCTAGTGCATACATAACAAAAAGGAATTCAAACTTTTCTTCCTCTTTTCCCTCAATCAACCATGTTCCTATTGTTTTGTATGGCACTTTCCCGTAGTCACTCCTTAATTTCTTGAACGTTTCATCTTCATTCTCCACGTTTATTTTAATATCTTGCCCCTTAAATGGTAGACCTATCAATTCATTTACATCTTCGGGCCCCACTAAATGCATCTTCACTCGAATTGAAATTTGCCTACTTACAGGGTCAAACACACGGATCAATTCACCACAAAAATCTCTATAGATCTGTGAGCAGCATATGTCAACCAATTTATCAAAACCAATTCTTTTCAGTCTTTCCATCTTATCTTTACTTTTCTTTAATTGCTTGCAGACTTCCATAAATTGTCTCGGAGCATAGCGTGTGTGAAAGGGAACAATATAATTCTTCCCTTTTGGTGGGACTCTCATTTCTTTAGCCCTTTCACCATATTGTTCTTTCTCCTCTTCTGTTAAGTTCCCCCAAGCCTTTTTCACAGAGTTAGTGCCCTCTTCAAAAGACTTAAACTTCTTCTTGTTCTGCTCATAAAACTCTTCAGTGAATAATATGTATCCGAGGAAATTCCTAGCCCTTTGTCCATCTTTGCTCTTACTCTTTTTAGTCATTTTGTTCGATTGCAAAAAGGAAAAAAAATACTGTCATCAACATATATTTTAAAATAGTAAGTATCTTCAACACCACCAAATTATTTACTAATCAACAAAATCAAAATATATCCCTTTGGATGACAGAAAGCAATGAACGGCAGTAAATAATATGGATCACAAATCAATCCACCAGAATGAATTTCCATTCATTGGTTATAGTATAGAGCCAATAAGTGCTATATCCAACAAGCAATTCCCTTTCTAACCTTATGGCCAAATTAACATTCCACCATGGAGCCCACCATAAAAAGCCAAACAAAACCTTTATTATTTTATTGCCGAACAAATCAATTACATAAAGTTCTCCCTTTTAATTCAGCAATATTAACAATAACTGATTGCTGCATTTAAAAAGCTCTACCAAATCAAATTTTTGACAATTTTAACCAGTGTTCTTCAAACTGATCTCTAATATAACTTAGTACCAACCAGCCCCAACTTTTGCCCCTAACTTTGATTCGCATGTCAGATCATTGTAATATCAACATACTTCACATTTCTAATATCAGAGTGAAAATACAAGTCACGGTTATCACTGGTTCCATATATAAACACACGAAACAACCGAACATTCCAAACCACTTCAGGTCATCAAGCAGCTTTTACGAACAATCAACAATTCAAATGTTCAAACATTCCAAACCAAACATTTTTCAAAATATAACCAAGAAGCTTGAAATTGTCAAATATTCTAACCGAGAGAGACTACTTGTCTGGAGATTGAGGCATTAGTAGAGAGACCACCAGACTGTACCAGAGAGTTCACGGTGTCAGAGCAGACGGCAACCGAGTGCGGACCAGAGAGGGATGGAGTGCTGAGCAGAGTCGGCCAGACCGTGCTGGAGATTGAAATCGTTCAATGCGTCGGAGAAGAGGGCGACGGAGGGCGGACGAGAGACCGACGGTGTGCAGACCCGAGACCGATGGACCGCGCAGGGGATTGAAGGCGTCGGACCACAGAGTGACCGAATGCAGAGCACCGACCGACAATGTACCAACCAGAAACTAACAGACCTCGCCGGAGATTGAAGCTGTCGGAGCACACAAGGATAAAGCACCAACGACACGGCGGCGGAGTGTGAGCGGGCGACGGAGTGTGAGCGGGCGGCCGATTTTGCGAAGATGAAAACCGAAACGATTTTGAGTGTGCTTCGGTTACTTTCTCTAATCAAAAGGGCAAGAAAGTAATTGCAAGTTTCAAATTTTTTGCTATAAGGTCCCTTGGGACCTCATATACATTTTCTGATTTCATGGGACCT
Source organism: Neltuma alba (assembly GCF_004799145.2). Taxonomy (NCBI): domain Eukaryota; kingdom Viridiplantae; phylum Streptophyta; class Magnoliopsida; order Fabales; family Fabaceae; genus Neltuma; species Neltuma alba. The sequence continues at coordinate 327,058 of NW_021635551.1, read as the reverse complement.
CATATACATTTTCTGATTTCATGGGACCTTCTGGTGGTAAATTCTCTTCTGTGGGACTCTACAGTAATTTTCCCTATTATAAAAGCATGTCAAAAGGCTCATTAACCATTAAATATGGTTAAGGCATTATATTTAATGTAAAATTAAAATTTTGGGTCGTTAAAAATCTCGTGTTAAAATTAAGTGTCCAGACTAATATATTAAGCGAAGAAGAAATGAAAGTAATCTTTTGAAAATCAAACTTATTAACATCTTTTGTAAGGTGGTTAAAGCGCTCAACATTTTTTTAAAGGCGTTGGACGTGAACTTCCGTGTAGTGTGGTTGACTTGTAAACTACAACATAAGTTTAAAGACGAGTTTTCCGAGAAACTCATTAACACATTAGGCAATTTACATTTAAACATGTTAATTGACAAACGCAATTTATATTTAAAAATATCCCCATTAAATACATGTAATTAATAGTTTTAAAAAATAAATATGATATTATAAAAAAATTGAGTTTGGTGTTTAAAATCAAAACAAATCTTTTGACTAATTGTTGCGTTTAGTATGCATAAAAGTATATTGTCACATCCCAAAAATTTTCACCTAGTTTTAGAGAATCAAAAATTAGGATGAGGGTCAATATAAGAACTAAACGAGAAGACAAAACAATTTTTAATGTGAAACCCCAATAAGGTCTGGGCTAGCATTTTCATCACAATCAGTCTAGGAAGGGCAAAACAAGAAAATTTGAGAAAAATTCAAAAAAATCCCCAAAAAAAAAAGAGAAAAGGGTAAATTAGAGGTTATGGAAACTCAATTGAGACCTGAAAGGTGAAATTACAGTGAAAGCAAATTATTACAGAATTTCCCGTAAACGGAGGTTTTTTGGAAAAATATTGAGAAATCGAAGAAAAATAATTATTTTAAGTAATTGGAGGCCTCAATAAATTTGGAAGAAAGATGGATAAATCATATAAATATTTATTTGAATTTATAAACTTGATTCTAGGCCTTGAAAGCTCAGGAATTTATTTTCCCTCAGATTTACCGATAAAGGCCTAATCGGAGAAAATTCAAAATAAATACCTAGAGGTGGCAAAAAATTCTGAAAATTTTTAGATCATATTCTCATATTAAAAGGTGAATTATCAAGGAGAGAAATGAATTTTTGGAGGTCTGAAAAAATTATGAAATATTACTAGTGAATAATAACTGATAAAGTTTCCAATTTGTTTGAAATAGTGACTTGGTTTGTGAGTCATATTTTTAGACTAGCCCAAACCATTTGTGGAACCCACATTGAGTCCAATAAGGGCCCAATTTCGTGCAGCTTCTAGGTCTCACTATTTTTATTAAATAAAATGTGAAATTAAGGGATATTTTTGTGGAAAAATTTAGAGAAAAGCCACTTGTTCAAATCTAATCATTTCCAACACTTGATGACTACCACATACACCCCTTGAGGTGTCTATTTTTGGCCAAATCAGGAGGGAGAGGGCCACATGGATTTCTTCTATAAATAGCCCCTTAGAAAATACAAATAAATGTTGGAAAAATTGGAAAAAGAAGGGGAAACTCTGTCACTGTAGCTCCAGCCCTGTGTCTTCAAAATTCTTGAGTGTTTTAGGCAAGGAATCATCTAACTTACACCAAGGAAGCATTAAGGTATGTCTAAGGATCATTATCCTTGAGTTTTACATCGATTGGATTAAGATTTTGGCTTGGAAAATTAGGGGAAAATGCTGTAAATTTTGGCCCAACCATGTGATGCTTAGGGAAGGATAGAAACCTTAGTAATCAAGTGGAATAAGGAAGATTAAGTGGTGTATGGATTGATTTTTGGATGAAATCAAAGTTAGGGTTTAAGGGAAGGAATTTTGGTCAGCACTGTTCATGCAGGAGCTGATTGTTTTGGCCTAATTTGATGATTCCAATAGCTTTAACACATGTTTTTGTGTAGGGATATATGATTGGGAAGTGTTTAAAATCATTGGAATCAAAAATAGAATTTTTGGAAATCTATAACCCCCTATTCAGCCAAGGTAAATTCATGGAGGAGGAGTGTGAATTTCAAAAATCTGATTGTACCATTGGATTCCTCATGAAAAACTATGTAGGACTGAGTCATGAAGTTATTGATTCTAAAAGAGGAATCACTTGGTTAAAAATCAAAGAGGAAGGAGGGAATGATCGAGTTAAAGTTTAAGAATTGTGTTTAAGTTGTTTAGAGATTAATGTAGCATATGTTTATACTTCGTTTAATAGGCATTGTGAGGAGGAACCAATAGAAAGCTTTGTTCTTGAAGTAACCAATTGGACAAGTATTAAAAAGGTAGCTTTGAATTATAATTTGATTGTTAATCTTGCTTGTTTAATGTGATTTGTTGTTTGCTTGGATGGAGAAACTTGTGTTGTGGCACGGATTGGTTGAATAACCTTGGTTTATGCTTTGGCCTAACATTGAATTATGCCAGTGTGGAAGTGTTGATGTTCCTCTTTTAGCATGACATTAAGCATGTTTTTATGTGGCTTAATTGTGTCTTGAGATGTGATAACATGTCATATTGTAACTTGCTTGATTTGCATGATAATTGTAATTCAAATGCTACTGAGATTTCATGAAAATCTCATTCCTCTTATGTTAAATTATGTCTCAAATTGGAAATGATTCATCCGATTGTAAGGGTAAGGAAATGGTTTTGGGATGAAGGAGCAATAGGGACTTTATGATATTTTGAAAAGTTATGTAATGTTTTAATGAGTTTTACGTTACATTATAATGGATTATGAATGATAATGTGATGTAAATTATGTTTATATGACATGCCCTATGTAACATCGGTTATCTCCAACCTGTTACTAACCTTTTTAAACTCCAAATTTAATAACACTAACCATGGTAGAAAAGAATCTTAGTATAATATTTGAAAAGGCTACCATGGTTATAAAAAGAAATTTGATTCGCCAAGAATGTTAATCATGATAGAAAAGACCTGAACTAATTATTCAAAATGTCTATCATGATTATAAGATTTTACTAAGCAAATTATATGAATACCGTAACTAATAATATTTCACAATAACTGGGCCTTGGGCTTTGCAAAGCCCAGCACATCACAATTCATCTCTAAGCCCATAACATGATATTTTCAGAATAAAATTTGTCCAAACCAACAGTAGTCAACTACTTTCAAAAGTTATTGTGGGTTCACAGCTTACAGACCTAAGCAACCCAGCAACAAAAGTAACTAAGACCATAAGTCTCGATTAAATCAGAGTATGCAAAAAGAGCTATATGTGGCAATATACAATACTCATCACATGACTAAAAGGAGGCTATACAAGATAAACTTGATAGCTAAGCCTTCGCTGCCTTCCCTGACGGACCAGCCCTAGAGCTATTATCTGAAAATGTTAAACCACGGGGTGAGACAAAAGCCTCAGTAACCAACAATCCTACTCATTAAGCATACAAGTAAGTGCTTAGGAGGTGTCAAGTGGAACAGTTACTAAAATCATAACATTAACAATTGTCACATGGTTATATATATATACATATACATATCAAAATGCAATATCTCACTCTCAATTCCACCTTATTTCCTCACACCTTATTTCCTCTGACTGAACCCATGGGCTAGTACTGTCCCATGTGACTGGTAGTTCAACATAATAAGCTCACTGATCAGGTGATGTGAATAGGCCAAAATCCACAGAGCACAAGATCAGACCATGGGTTCCCCCTCTAGTCCACTAGCGGGGTGTCATACACCCTACAACACATGATAGGGCCAAAGGATCAACCAGTGTACATCTGGCGTCCTCCCACCTTATTACCTCTATAATATGTACAAAAATCCACCCCCTTATTCTCCCTATAACATGTCTCCCACCAATCAACGTTCACCGTCCCCTCTCGTATTTATACTCATGAGAATAGTCATTTACTAATAACATAATAACTTTCACATTTACCAAAATCGAGATTTCGAAATTTCAATAATCAACATCAATTCTCAAACCATTTCTCAATAAATTCTTGTTCCACATGACAAATTTATAAATTCATAATTTCATACTATTTTTCAATAACATAAAGTATCTCAAGGCAATTTCAACAATGATGCCTTTCATTGTTCAAATAATAATTCAATGGCATTTCATGAGTCTCATATAATTCGAAATCACTCACAAACATCATACAAGCATACATAACAAGTGGAAAGTGGTTACCTTTCACCAAGGCTATAAAAAGAATTACTACAAAGTCAACCCCGTGCTCAAACCAACAATCCAATAATCAATCTACACCATTAATATAACCACAAATTAATATAAGCTAATTAATTAAGCTTATATATATTAGTTAAATTCCTAATTTAATTTAATTATCATTCTAAATTCTCACAACTCTTATAATCCAAAATTAAGTACTTTAGAACTAATTGGTAATTTTCTAACAAGCCAAATTATTTATTTACATCCCTCAACTTATTTACTTTAATAAAAAGAATTTTCTAAAATTTCTAAATATGAAATTAGTATATTCTAAATTCTAAAAATCACATTTAAAATTTAAGCCTCAAAACCGGACCATCAAAAATTCAATAATGTCTCAAATATTTATATATATAAATAATCAAACCAAGATTTTAATGGCATATATATGTTTTTTTTCATAAATAAGAAATTTTAACTACAATAATTATTTTAAAACCTCTAGTCACTCAATAAATAAAACTAAACCGATTAAAATTTTAAGAATATATCAAACAACCCAAATAAATTATTTAACTTAATTTTAATCGATATAAATATGATATATATCATAAATAACATATTTTTTTAATTAAAAATTAATTTTTAAATACCAAAATCAATAAATAGACAAATCTAAACCGGTAGAAATGATCTACTATAACAGATCTACAATACTGTGATTAACACTCATCAAAACTAAATACTTGCTCCAAACTCTATACCAAAAATTTTCTCTAAGCAACACAAAATTACTATCATTAGGTAGATTTGACTGAGTAGAAAAATTTTTATGAAAGAAGTTTTGTAATTAGAAATAGTTTTACTTACCAAAACCATCTGAAACGATGAAGAAAGAAGGGAGAAAGACGAGTGACGCCGCGAGCAGAACGAAGAATGAACGCGGAGAGAGAGAAGGAGAAGAGGAAAAAAATGTTGGGAGAAAGTAAAAAGAAGTCACTCGGGGTAAACTAAAGTTAAAGACCCAAAATAAAACGGAGAAAATAACAATTGGGAACCCTCTTTTTTTTTTTAATATTTAAATTCGTGGAGTAAAATTTAAGATATTACACCCTAATATTGGAAATTTGAATGGTATGATGCTAAAATGATGTGGGTAAAGAAAAAAGAGAAAAGAATTAAAGGAAATAGAATTAGGGGATAAAAACTCCCTAAAAGAGGCTAAACTTGTGGCACATAAAATAATGAGCAATTGTTAGAATTTGGACATAAATTTTACAAGCTTATAGATCTCATTTTTATCTTTAAATCAAATGGTAAACCATCAAATTTGGAGTTTTGTGCTAAAAGTTATGCCCTTCCAAAATTGGGCAAAAGTACTAAAAATTTGAAAATTGATCATATAAATATTGCATCTTGTCAATTTTTCTAGTACTGTTCTAGAAGGAATTAGTCCAATGAATATTTTTTTCTCTATAGAACTCTTAGCAAGCTTCGTGTGAAAATTAGAACCATCTCATTTTGATTTTTCTAAAATTAGTTATGAATTTTTAAAATTGGTCCATTTTCGGATGAACAGTGTATGGACAGAATTAAAGGTAAAATTTTAGAGTTGAAATTTTTCATCCGGAAACACTACGAAACACGTTATAATGGTTCCAACTGACGTATAATGGGTTATAAAGATAGGTGTGACATATATCAAATAAGTGATTTTTACAATATTACAAACTAATCTGCAATGTGATGATGATTACCATCAATATGTTTGGTTTGTTATTAATAAGATGTGTGAAATTATTTTTTATATTCAATTGGAATTATAAAAGGTCTAAAATGCCCCTCAGACAAGAGAAGATTGCCCATCCCCAATTGTCTTCTTCCTCAACCAAAACACCACTGTCAATGCAAAATGCAAACAAGAATTAGCAAGTTAAACAAAAAATCTTGAACAAACCCTGGGCAACAAAGTTACATAGTAACAAATTGAAAGGGAAGTAATCCATAAATCAAGTTTTTAATGTGGGTTCAAATTGTATATGGGGAAAAAAAATCTAAACCACAGAAATGCAAAAAATCTCAAGCTTGTCATCGCGTATACAAATCTAGACACCTGCAGAAAATAGATGCAGGGAAGGAAGTTCGTAGAAAACAGATCTGAGAAGGTGATTCACAACTTCAAACAATGATGGCGAAGGATGGAGATGACGGTGCTAATAGAATGAGGAAGGCAAAGGAGAAGGAGATGACAAGGCAGGGAGAAAGGGAGGAGACAATAAGACACAAATTTGACTGGAGGGTAAGTAAGACTTTTTAAAACATGTAATGAGTGGTAATAGGGATTCATGGCAGGATATGAATGGAAATTACCATATTTTTCATCGTAATAATTATCATGGTAAATCCTATTGCCAGATTAAAGAGTAACCAATATACTTCTTTTTTTTTTTGTAATGCTAAATTACCATTGCAGGCTTGGAATGGAGTTGAATCTGGCGTCCTCTAAGGCTTTGTATGGTTTAAGAGGAGGAGAGTATGACATTAATATTATCTTATTTAGTTTAAAGGGAGCGAAAAAATAATTATATATAGACAAATATACTTTTATGAAAATGAATAATTATATAATTATCAATATTTCACATATACAAAGTCATGTCTTTTTTTTTAACAATACAAAAATATATTTTGTTAACAAAAACAATACAAAAATATGTATATTCTTTTTTTTTTTTACCAAAGGGAAAATTCCATTAAATAGAAACTAAATACAGACTTGATAACCAGACTCAGAAAGATCAAACAACGCACAAACCAACAAACTACAAGGAACACCAAGAACGGAAAAACAGCTAGGACCACACCAACCGAAGCCTAACCTTATGGATTGAGATTGGGAAGACCAAGCTTTCATTCCACCATGATCAACTAAAAAAGCAATAGAGGGTGGCTGTCCAAAGACTTGCTCCATCGAGCCCACCCCCTTTGATGCCATTGCTGCCAAACTATATGCAGCTACAAAGACACCTTCTAAAAAAATATATCTAATGATTATGATTGTATAACACAATTATATATATCATTAAAAAAAATAGGTTACGTCGCCAAACCTTGAAAATGGTTCAAGGAAAATAACAAAGACACACTTTGGGTCATATAATAAACTGAGTGGCATCTAAGAGAAAAGTAAAAATTGTCATTTTCCATATAATAAACTTATGCGAATTGAAAACAACTAGATTCACCAAAGGCACTTTCAATTCTTTTCGGTCATTTTGCCTTTTAAAAATAATTCCCTAATCATATTTCTTAATATATATGAGAATCGCAGCCTCACAAAAGTATGAAAAAGTATCATACAAAAATGAATTATAAAATTAGGGACATTCATTGATGGGACAAGACTGAAACAACCCCGTCCTACTCCTGTCCCGATAATCAGGACAAAACGGACTTTCTACCCTGTGACAAAGACATCCCATTTATTTTTAATTTTTGGAATTTTTTATTTCAAAACCAAATGTTTTTGGTACATAAAAACTTAGAGTAACAATTATATAAAGAAAATAGATAAAAATTGGCTAAAAATTAACGGTAATTGAAAATTAACAAAGTAGCATGTTTCTTTTTGAAAGACAAAAAATATATAAACTCAAAATAACCCCTCAAAAATATCATATATTATTATAAACTCAACATAATAATAAAAATGATATTATTATATTCGTCATATGTAAAATAAATTTATAGAATTAAAAAAAAGAAAACATATCGAGATGGAACTGAGACAGACACCCCGTCTCGTGTCTTGTCCCATCCTGCTTTTGTTCCACCCTGAAAATTTATTTTGAGACAAGATTATTCTGTCCCATAATAACTGGGACCGGGACAAGATACTGGGACGGGACATAAGTAAACACCTCTAACTACAATATATACCAAAATAAAGCCAAAGTTATGTGGATAAAAAAATTAATTGTTATATATTTAGAACTAAATCAAACTTTATACTAGTTCTTATATTTAGGATTAGGAAAGTATATAATTAGAATTTTATGATAATTAACAAAATAGAAGAGAAATACATCCACAAATTCCCAAAAAGTATACATAATTATAGAACTTAACATTTTCTCTAAATTAAACTGGTGTATAAATTTCTTTTGAAGATGAATGACCAAAGAGAAAATTGAAAACATGTACAGAACGTGGCAATAGAAAAGACCTCTACTTACAATTTCCCTTAAGTTATGGAATTATTGTCTCAATACATGGTACATTTATTTGAGCAAGGAACTGTGGCCTCCTAGGTGAACAAGGAAAGCTAGAAGGCAAAATTCTGTAAAAGCCTGAATAATATATCACCGTAAATCCTCGTGATTATTTTAATGAAGTTCCCTTAACTATATCTTAGAAAAATATGAAAAAGACAACTAATCAAATGTTTGGAAGACAACAAATGTGTCCAAATGTATACACACGCGGACAAAGAAGTCTCACTTTTGAACATGTGCAATCACAAGTTTGTAAATCAAAATATTAAAACAGTTGGAGGATTTTAATAACTATATACTACCTTCGATTTTTAATATAAGACATCGTTTGATTTTTATTTTGGTCCTAAATATAAGATTCTAATTCACTTTATCTCTTATATTTATTTATTTATTTTCAAGATAATCCTTTTAATAATAGTAGTTCTAGCCAATAAACTTGATTAGTAAGAATATTTTAGGAAAGACAATACCTATTTATTACAACTAACTAACTTAACTTGTTTTCTTAATCTACTCAAATTAATCAATTAGCTCTTATATTTAGGACCGGAGGTAATGTGTGTGTATATATTTGAATTTTGATGGCAGGCACAAAGCGGAAATGGGGATCAAACTTTCAAACCTCGTGCCATGCCACGAAGGTTACATTTTGTGCCAACCCAATGGTCTTTGGCAATTTTAACAACTATATGATTTAGCTGCGCACTCCTTTCACCAGATAGGATGCTCAACTCTGCTCTTGTAATTGATTGCGCTCTGGGAACCTCTATCTTGGACTTGAATGCATCAAACAATTCCGTTATAGTATCTTCAATTAACAATTTTTCTTGTTCAGCTTAGTCAAGTCTGATAAATGAGTGAAACACCCATCAGTATAAAGCAATATGAGTGTAACACCCATCAGTATTTTAAAAATATTTGACATTCTGAGAAATGAAAATTTATTCACATTAATAATTCATTTCAAATCCTTCCAAGATGTGTGCTTACCTCTAAAGAATTTTCCATTGCAAGGCAAAGAAAAAGAAACGAAAAAAAAAAGTATCTTCAGTGACTATTGCTAATGCTTTTTTATATTGGGAACGCTTGTGATAAAGTGAGCTCATCTGTTATTTTCCTCTGACAAGAAACTATATCAGAGTAAAATTTTAATAATATTCAATATATAAATGCTATTGTTGAAGAAGTTTTAGTTTTACAAGGGAATTCTAGTTCTCAGGCAAACACATGCCCAAAAAAAAGTTTTAAATATGATCATATGTCTGAATTCGAGGAGGAAAGGAAGCCTTAAACGTGAATAAAGACTAATAATAGCGATAAGCAAAACTTTTAATTAGCAAAAAACAAAAACGTGGAAAATTACTGCAGAAAAAATTAATATGGAGAAGTACATACAATGGCAAAAATCACTTTTGAAAAACCAAACGAAGTAACAATGTAACATGACATTTACTTTTTCCTTTTGGTGCAAGAATTAATGCGTTGTCTCAGGAATGTATGATTTTGTTGATGATTGCATTAAACAAAGGAATATGTGTATAGGAAAAGATTCATTGCAAAAGATACCTGAGCGGTAGTTAGAAAATACAATAATTGGGGAACTTGAAGTTTGTCTAACAAAGTCAATATAAACATGAGGGATGTGAGCAATCTTTCCCAAGTCTCCTCCTTTATGTTTCTGGTACCTTTCTTTAAGTACAGGACAATCCCCATCAATTTCAAGGATAGAAAGGGAATTAGGGGGGCCCTTCTTGGGCAAGCATTGGAGTCTCGGACAATCGACAAGAGTCAATCTTCTGAGGGAGGGCAATTTTCAAGGAGCCTTGTAGTTCAACATTATGAGATTGGAACATCTTGTGATCCAAGAAGTAAGAGAAGCTGGCAGTAGTCCTGGTTCAAGTAGAGACTCCACCACATCGTCACTTTCAACTTCCAATGAATGTAGAAAGCCATAATTGTTCAAACCCCATTTCATTCGACAAACAAAAGAATTTTGGGCAATTGATAATATAAAGATTCTTTAGTTGTGATGGCAAACCATCCTTTGGAAATGATTCCATTTGGGAACAATTCACTATTGATAGAATACCAAGAGATGGGGCAAAATTGTTCATATGGATAGTGATTTCAAATTCTCCAAATGTTCAAAGTAACATGATTATATTGGAGTCTAGGGGCAGAAACTGAGAAAAGGGCCCTTCTAAAAATGATACAAAATTTGGGCACCCATTAATTACCAAATGTTCAAGACTTGTCCAAACATGGTTGCGCCCTTCTAAAACAGAAATCATTTCAGGATCACTACACCCATTAAGAGTTAACCTTTGAAGTGTAGGGAATAGATCCAATATAAAGGTCCTAAAAGACCCACAACTTCTTTCTATCCATATCACATGAAGTGGGTCATAATGTTGTTTAAATGGGAACTCCAAATTTGGATAATCACATATCTCAACATGTTCTAACTACACTTTTTTGTAGTTTTGAAGAGTCAACCTATGAATTTTTGGAGCCTGCGGGACAACGCTAAGTTTTGGGCAATCTTCAATAAGAAGATTTTCTAAAGAAGGAAGTTGTTTGGGCAAATTCTCCTTCAACTTTGGACAATTGCCCATATGAAGTATTTTAAGGCATGGGAAGGCCCTTGAAGCAGTCATACAATTCCATTCCCCCCAATTTACCATTCCCACAGGCTTCAAGGTTTTAAGGGATCCAAATGGAATAGTATAAGAATTACTTCCAAGAAATTCAGCACCAATAGCCACAATGCTGTCCAACCCTTCAATGAAAAGTGACTTGAGAGGTGGAAAAGGCCCAACAATGGCCCCAAAAAAAAAAACAGTACTTGCATCCATACAATGGGAGCGACACTTTGTTGGCCAGTGTGTTATCAGCAAACCAATATGGAAACCCCGTACTACCATAGTACTTGAGTGATAGTTTCTTCAAGTTTTGGTGAGGTTGGAGATTCTCCAGCACATCCCTTTCATTTTGAGGATCATTATTGTTTATAGGGTTAAGGTGCGCCCAGCACCCCGAACTATTTTTCCAGGTGCACCCAGTGTCCTAAAGTAATTTTCGATGCATCCAGTGTCCCAAACTAATTAAAACGGTGCATCCATATCCCGGACTAACAGAAAAGTTGAGTTTGACCGTTATTTGCTGACTCAGCAGAAGGTTGACTGACGTGGTGGACACGTAGGCATCTGATGTGTATTATTTTGACGGGCCAAGGTGCGCCCAGCACCCCGAACTATTTTTTTAGGTGCGCCCAGCACCTCGAACTATTTTTTTAGGTGCGCCCAGCACCCCGAACTATTTTTCCAGGTGCGCCCAGTGTCCTAAAGTAATTTTTTTATGTATCCAGTCTCCTAAACTAATTAAAACAGTACGTCCATATCCCAGGCTAACAGAAAAGTCTCGTTTGACCATTACCTTACTGACTCAGCTGAAGATTGACAAGAAAATCCTACATGGCGGACACACAGATGTCTGATGTGTATTATTTTGACTAAAGCTCCCAAGACGAGCCTAGTAGCAACGGGTGTTTTTTCGGATGGCAACGACGATGTCAACGAAGTGACCAGGGAAAAGTTCACTGTGTTCTAGGAGGAGGAAAACAAACGCGAGTCGAATGAGGAGTTGATAGAGACGGAGATGGAAGTGTGTGGTGGAAGAAAGGGGATAAAATCTTAAAGACAAGGATGGGATTGAATGGGTGGTACATCTACCAAGACTTAAGAGGGTGGATCGGTGGTCTTTCTTTTTTTTAAGTTTTAAAACTGGCAGAAGATAAATGTTAGAAGAGGAGGAAATAAATTGAATTTTCAGTCAAAATAATACACATTAGATGCCTGTGTGTTCGCCATGTAGGATTTTTCAGTCAATCTTCAGCTGAGTCAGTAAGGTAACGGTCAAACGAGACTTTTCTGTTAGCCTGGAATGTGGACACACCGTTTTAATTAGTTTGGGACACTGGATACATAAAAAATTACTTTAGGGCATTAGGCGCACCTGGAAAAATAGTTTGGGGTGCTGGGCGCACCTAAAAAAATAGTTCGGGATGCTGGGCGCACATTGGCCCGTCAAAATTATACACATCAGATGCCTACGTGTCCGCCACGTCAATCAACCTTTTGCTGAGTCAGCAAATAACGGTCAAACTTAACTTTTCTGTTAGTCCGGGATATGGATGCACCGTTTTAATTAGTTTGGGACACTGGATGCACCGAAAATTACTTTAGGACACTGGGTGCACCTGGGAAAATAGTTCGGGGTGTTGAGCGCACCTTAACCCTTGTTTATATTCCATTGGAAGCTTAACTCCTTAAGGTACCTTTTTTCTTTCAAGTTGGCTTTTAAGGCATCCATCCGATAAACTACATTCCGCAACTCTTTAATTAAAAGTTCTCCTTGAAGATTGAGTTCACCTAATTGTTTGATATTGAGCTCACTATATTTGCCCAAATAAAATGATGTCAAATGAACTTACAGATTTTTCAACTCTCCCATATTTGGTGGAATTTTTTTCAAACTAGCGTTTTGTAAGTCTAGATGACACAAATTTTTTAATTTATACAAACCGGTAAGCAACTCATCCAAATAGAAACAATAGGTCAACTTCAGTATTTGTAGATTATATAGAAGACCTATTGACCTAAGAAGTGTCTTAATTTCACAACTAAATAGATCGAGATACCATAGATGTTTGAGATTTCTTATGGAATCAAGTATCACCTTAATAAGACTCGCAAGCATTTGCACTTATATAATTAATCAAATGTTAGGTCCCCCAAAGTCCAATCCAAAAATGGACTAAGATGCAAGAATGTTCTCAATTTTCCAATGTTTTTCAAATGCTCTAACTATCTAAATTCTAAATCTTCATACCTTTGAAAAGGTAAGTGGTGATTTTTTCTAAAATATGTTATCTTGTTAGCCTCTTGCTTGAAACAAAGCTCTCCAACTACAAAGTTTGCCTAATCATTGAGAATGTCATGCATAACAAAACATGTTGCATTTACAGAAGATTTCTGGGGAGAAAAAAAAAACTTTGACACAAGCTCATTGAAGCATTTGTTACCTACTTCTTCAATTGACTTACTTGATAGAAAGGCTTGTAAGAAATCTTGAGCCATCCACAATAGAACTAATTGCTCCTTGTCAAATTCATAATCTTTTATCAGTAATGAACACTAAGCAAAGCATCACTTAAGATAAGAAGGGAGATAATGATAGCTCAATAATAAAGCTGGTAGAATATTATCATATGAAATGTTCCATACCTCACTTCTCAAAATGTTATTCCATTCCTCCCAAGATGATTTTCTATACAAGAGACTTCCAATTAATTTCAAGGCTAGAGACAAACCATTGCACTTTTTAGCAATCCTTCTACCAATTTCTTCATGATCAAAATTTGTTTGAGGACAATAATTATCAAATGCATATTTCGTTAATAACAACCAACCATCTTCATTTGACAATTGATGTGGATGATATATTTCATTGGAGCAAGCAACTAAGGCAACAGTCTCATTGCATAAAGTGACAAGAATCTTGCTTTCTGTAGCCCCCCCTAATGACAGGTGCTAGAAAAGCTTCCCATGACTTAAAATCATCACACCAAACATCATCAAGAACAATAAGAAATTTCTTCTCAAACAAATGATCCTTCAACTTATTTTGAAGTATATCTAAGTCTTCTATATCATCATTAGATGTCATGGTTCTCTTGAAAATTATTTTTGTTAACCTCAACATCAAAGTCATTAGAAACACATGCCCAAGCTCTGAGGTCTAGCTCACTTTGGATCCTTTCACCAATATAAACAAGTTGAGCCAGTTTGGTTTTTCCCAGTCCACCCATGCCCGCCATAGAGATCACAGAAACTTGGCCATCATTTAGCAATCGTTTCGTGATAATTTCTTTGCCTTCATTCTTGCCATATATTCCAACTTCATCCACCAAAGAAGTTGTTGGCAACATTGTGACAAGCCTAACAGCGCCACCTTTATCTTGTTTTAATCCCAGATCAATCTTTCTACTCTCAAAAAATTCTAGGTTTTCAAGGACTTGTTTCACCCTTGATTCAATTGCCTGGTCAAATGAGGTAGCAAAAGCACAGAAGAATTTTCGTACCTTACTAGTAACACTAGTTTCAACTTCCAACTTGCGCTTGTAGACTGCATAGTTAATGTCATCCAAGACATCCTCAGGATCATACACAACATCTTTGAGCTCCAAAAGCAAAGCCTTCACATTTGAATCATTGAATTGCTTATCCTCAGCATCATCAATTACACAATCGATGGATAACAACATGATCTTCAACTTCTTCACCAGAGTCTCATTCAATCCTCTCTTTTGCAAGTACTGAAGAGTTTCACGAGAAACCAACCGATCCAAAGCCATTTGAAGGAAGGCAGACAAAACAGTACCACCAAGAAGTTCTCCAGCCATGGTAGGAAGAAAAAAGTGATGAGGAAGAGAAAGGGCTGATAGCAAACAGAGAAGTGCGGCTAAGGCTAAGGGAAAGCTATATAGCTCTTTGGCCAAAATAATTTAACACTATAGTGTTTCGAAATGCACATATATAACAGCAAGTGGCCGACATCTTTTGATGACTTTAGTGAATTATTGGGAGTCAGGGCCCCTACGTTGGATAGAGACTTGTCTTTGTGTAACACGGTTTTTGGGCCAGTGCCACGCTTTTGATGCCGATTTGTCAAACTGTGATAACCCAAAAACTATTAAAGAAAAATATACGAGGAAATAGACTAAATTCAGTGCAGTTCATGCGACTTTTTTCCCCCCCCCCTTTTTTTCCCTTTTTCTCCCCGCAAGCCCACATATTGGCATTAACTTTGCATAGGAGATGCTCGAGAAAATTCCCAAGAGAATGTAGAGAGCTTAAGCTCAAACAGGGAAAGAAATAATGAGCGAAATGAGTAAGAAAATTCAACATTCTACATAATGAAGTGAATAAGAAGCCACCAACAAGTTGCAGGAGAAAAAAAAATGCCGCTTTTAACACAATTCCTAATAGGCTAATAAAAAGGCAAAGTTATAATTGACTAATATGGGTTTGGCTTGGAATTTACCCGTCGGATTTATATCATAGTTTGAGTATTCAATTTTTCAAAATCAGATATATTAAAATAAATTAGATTTATACACATTTTTTATATTTATATTATTATAAATTTTAAATGAAGATATAATAAGCACATAATAAGCAACAATGAACATCAATTTGTAATAAGGAATGAATTGAATCGAACATGTTCATGGTACTACTGTACCAACGTAACCCCTTCATAAGTTTAAGCTTATCAGCCAAATGATGAGTTAGTTATTCGTAAACTTCATATGTATAATGAAAAAAATCATCTTAACGTATGATCCACCATTTGCCGATTGCACGGACATGTTTGGCAGCTAGGAAAGGAGCCAACCACTCACAGACAAGCCTTTAATTTTCTATCCCAGTTCAGCCAAACACGCCTTAAAATGCTAATGCAGGTGAAAGCTAGCTAATAGCTCTTTGGAAAATAATTAATCCACAGTAATATTTGGAGATGAACATACTCTCTTATTATAATACATCTAACAGAAACAGATATTTCTGAAGTCACCAAATGAGGTATTAATTACATCCTTTCATGATTGCCCTATATTTAAAATCTTATTAATTGTAATTTCATTAACTTCTTATATGTAATTCATAATCTTTTTTTATTAGTTACAGGTTCCTCCTATTTTACACATCTTTGAGGTATTGTCGTACTAAATAAGGGCACATCTCTCAAAAACTTATTTTGGCACGTTATGAAGGGTCAACTATTTTCACTGATTCAATTCATGTTTTTACAATATTAAACATAAGTAAATTAAGAATTTTTTGCATAAAAAAATAGTAAATTTAGATTTTTTTTTTTTATAAGTTAGTGATTTAAACACATCTCCTTAATTTTAACGAGGTAGTTAGAAGTATCCACCGGAAAAGCAACCAACCAACAACATCTTCAATTAAAGGCGAGTTACTGGGAGGATGCTTGCAACTTTTCTTTTCAACGTTCTACATCATGAAGAGAAGAAGAACTCCAAGAAGTTGGATGGGGGAAATGTCACTATGAACAGAAATTATCAATAATCGACCAATAAAAAATAGTTATAATTGACTAAAATGCAAAATATATATATATATACATATATAGATATATGAAGTTTTAATTAACATGTATGAGTTTGATATACAATTAATATCATAGCGTAAAAGGCAATTAAAACATAGGGAAAATGACCACAAAATACCATATGAATTTCAAAAAGACAAAGAAGGCATCCAAATAAGCAAAATTACAAAGAAGGCATCAGGTACTAATATGAAATTTTGATTTTTGGTCTAAAGACTAAATTGCCCTTATTATGTTTGAAAACTGAGGAGATGGAGAAAGGTAGAAACCACCTCCTCCCGGCACTCGGCGAAACCAATCCCCCCACTTGGCGAAACCAAATCCCCCCACTTGGCAAAACCGAATCCCCCACTCAGTGAAACCAATCCCTCCACTCAGCTAGTGAAATTGAACCCCCCCACTCGGAGAAACCAATCCTCCCACTAGGCGAAACTAAATCCAAGCTCCTCCAGTCATCGAAAAAGGTTCTCTGAAATCACATTGCCGCCGTCGCAGGAGTAAAGTGCTATCAGTGAAATTGGTAACCGTCGCAGGAGTAAAATGCAGTCATTTGAATATATGTAATGTATCTGCCGTCATATGACTACTGGTTTTTGGTAAATACTGTTACGTGAATGGTACATTCCATTATATATGTAGTTAGTATGAAAGTTAATGGTTCAATGTTTACTTTAATGTACTTCAGGTGTAGTCATTTGAATATATGTAATTATCTGCTGTTATATGGCTGCTGATTTTTGGCAAATATTGTTTCGTAAATGGTACATTCCATTACACAAAGTAGTAACTCTCACTATGAAAATTATAAATATCACTATGTGTTTTGTAAAATTCAGCGTGAAATTATATTGTTTTTTGTAGAAAAGTTACCTAGCCCCTCACAAAAGGTTGCAAAACCCATTGAAGAAGTAGTAAATCTCACTGTGAAAGTTGTTATTCCCAATATGTGTTTTGTAAAATTTAGTGTGATATTGTTTTGTTTTTTACAGAAACGTTGCCCAGTCCCTTACAAAAAGTTGCAAAACCCATTGAAAAAGTAGTAAATATCACCGTGAAAGTTGTTATTCCCACTATGTGTTTTGTAAAATTCAGCATAGAATTGTTTTGCTTTTTATAGAAAAGTTGCCCACCCTTTTACAAAAGGTTGCAAAACCCATTAAAGAAGTAGTAAATCTCACTGTGAATGTTGTTTTTCCCACCATGTGTTTTGTAAAATTTACCATGGAATTATTTTGTTTTTTACAGAAATGTTAGCTAGCCTCTCACAAAAGGTTACAAATCCCATTGAAAATGTAGTAACACTCACTGTAAAAATTGTAAATCCCACTATGTGTTTTGTCAAATTCAGCGTGGAATTATATTTTTGTAGAGAAAAGTTGCCCTGTCCCTCAAAACAGGTTGTCAAACCCCTTGAAGAAGTGGTCAAATTCACTTCGCGAGTTATAAATCTCGTTATACGTGTAGTAACATTCTGGGTAAATGATTTAACAATACTTGAAAATCAGGTAGCTTTACATTTCCTGAAAACAGTTTGCAAATCCCCTTACATGCAAATCCCCTTGCAAATCAAAGAACCTTTTTCAATGACTAGAGCAACTTAGATTTAGTTTCGCCGAGTGGGGGAATTCAGTTTCGCTGAGTGGAGGGATTAGTTTCTCCCAGTGGAGGCAGTTTCTCTTTCACTGAATGGGGGGATTGTTTCCGCTAGGAGGAAGCGGTTTCTACCTTTCTCCATCTCTTCAGTTTTCAAACATAATAAGGACAATTCGGTCTTTAGGTCAAAAATCAAAATTCCATATTGGTACCTAATGCCTTCTTTGTCATTTTGCTTATTTGGATGTCTTCTTTGTCTTTTTGAAATTTATATGGTATTTTGTGGTTATTTTCCCCTAAACATATCATATACAGCATTATATATAGTAAAAATATAACTTTGTGCGGGGAAATTGCTCTATATAATTCCGTCACTGTCCGCATTGCTCATGTACAATAAACATTACTACCTCCATCTTTTTTATAAGCAACTTTAAACTAAATCATATAGATGGAGATTAAAAAGTTAGTTAAAATTAATTAAAGACAATAAATATGTAAAAATTAGAAGTTATTTTTTTAAAATACTTTTATTTATGAGGGAGAGAGTGTAAGAAAGAGAATAAGAAAATTATTACAATAAAAAGAACTATGAAATAGAGAGAATGTGAGATAGAGAGAGATTTACTAAAATATAATCTTCAAAATATTTATTATCTTGGAAATGGTGTTTCAAGAAACAAAAAAATAAATACATTAACTATTAAAATAAATTTTTAATCAGAGCAACATAGAAAATTTGCTATAAAAATTTAAAACAATTTATAAATATTACTTATATTTAGAGACAATGCATTAGTGATTACTGCTTATAAAAAGAGACGCGGGTATGACTTCTGTTTATAAGTGAGCGCTCTATATTTATATCTATTCTTTCACAATATTTTCACTTTTTATTTTTTATTAACTTTTATACTTTTAAATTTGAATTTCGTACTTTCTATATCAATTTTGTTCAGATGAATATATCCTTCACTTGTAAAGCTCGTGTCATCTGTGATGCATAAAATCCGTAAATTGTGAGGAAAAAAAGAGTTAAGTAGCATTCTACCTCCTGAAATTTTTCCAATTGCATCTACAATATTAAACTAATTTGTGATGTAATTTTATCCCAAATGTTTTAAAAATGAATAAAGTTCATGATCTTTAAAAATGAATAAATTTCACCCTATCTTAACAACCATATTACTGGAGTTTGCCTCGAAAAGCTTTGCTGGCAAATTATATGGTAGATGACAAGTCAAGAAATGTGGGAGAGTCTTCTCTTGTTTAATCACACTCTCAGGTTCCTTCCTCTTCCTTCATCCTCCCCTTCTACATTTGAGCTAACCTGATCGTATATGTATTAGATTTAAGGTTTTGATGATAACAAACTAAGTTACTTTTGATTTAGTAAGTTAATCGATCAAGTATCAAATAATATGTCTGTGTATGTTAGTAACTTAGTATTAAAGTTAATCGATAACATGATGGATAATTCTAAATCTATGAGTTGATCAATCAATTCATTGATTATCGTTAACAATGTTTAATGTACAAGCTTGCAGAAAATTATTGATCAATTGATTGATAATTTAGTGTTCGATCAACTGTTAGAAAAAGCCATAGAATTTTGGTAAGTAGTTATCGATCACCTGATCGATCAACAAGTCATCAATGAATACACAGATAAATGATAAAGTCTTCCTACTCACTTTATATTCTGATGAATTCACCATTTATCGATCACCTTATCGATCAGACTTTAATTGATAATCTGTTCTAACATTGCATGATAACTTATTGGTTTATCAATAATTTGTTTTGTCTAAGTAATCTATCTAGACCCTTAATCAATCAATTGATCAATCAATCATTTATCGATCAAATGATCGATCATCATTACCTTCACTACACTTATTTGTTTTAAGCTAGTTTCAGATCACCTAATCGATCATTTATTTATCGATAAAATGATCGATCATCCAGACATCTGCATCTTTTGTTTTCACATAACATGATCGATCAAAGTTTTTCCTGATCTTTTCTAAAAAGAGATTTCAATGACCTTTTTATAGATCACTTAATTGATTGATCATTAATCAATCATTTACTCAATCATCATATATTCTGTGACTTTACTATGAAAATCTTTTTGAAAACATTTATTAATCATTTCTCCTATCAACCATTTATCGATAAAGTATTCAATCAACACACTTTGAAAATATATTTTTCTTATACTTAGCTTTATCGATAATATAATCGATCAAACAGTTATTAATCATTTGTTTGATCATTGAACCAGTTCATTTCATAACAACTATACACGATGACTTTTGAAAATCTTCTATCTCTTTATTTTCAAACTTTTCTCAGCCTTCCTTTTAGTCTTAACTCTTTATTGAAAGGATTCGAAGGCAAACATAACTTTAAGATTTTATTCTTGCATAACCTATTCAGAAATCACTGTATTCATGTCTCACTGTTTATTGATCACATGTTCGATTATCTGTTTATTCATAATCTACTTGATAAATATACTTATTTGTTTCAATCTTCTTTATTATATTTAATCGATAACTTGATTGATCAACTATTTATCAATCAAGACATCGATCAAGTAAGTTCAGTTTGTTTTTGAACTACCTGATGATTGATTCATTGCTTTCCTAACTGTTATATAAATATCAATGATCATCACTTGTTCTGATACCCTCACAAATTTCCTTCAGAAAGAGGACTTACTTATTTTAGAGGTTGTTACAGATTACGAAGCTCAACGATTATTCAGTAGCCTTTAACCTACCGTGTCAGAAGCATTAATAGCGAACTGCCGTTGTAACTATCGAACACATGCAAGTGATCTTCCAACAGCTAAAAGCTCTTCAGTCTAACGGATAATTAAACTTTTTCAACTATAAAAAGCACGAAGGGCATTGAATGAAGTATTGAATAAGCAAGCTACCATCTGTCGAGAAATTTACTGTTGCATTCAATATTCTGATTTTACCGAGCCTCAGTTTTTAATATTCATTTACTCTATAAGAGAGTTTGATATACCATTCTTTACTCATTTTCTGAGAGTAACTCAAGAGTGTGGACTCTTAAAAGGACTGTAGCCTTACGGGTAGTAAGGGAGAGTGATTGAGAAAATCAATTATTGTACTGAGGCACCAAGAGCCCGTTTAATCTTGGAAACATAATGAAATCTCATAGGTGTTCTGAGGACTGGACGTAAGTCAAGTGGTTGAGACCAAACCAGTATAAATCATGTGTCCCCGTTCTATGGTGAAATCTTCCTAACTTAATCTTCCCTATTTTGCCTGCTTCACTGTTTTATTACACTAAAATTTTTATACCTCACCCAATTCACCCCCCTCTTAGGTGAAGCTACTACTAACAATATGGAGCCTTAATAGGAGAAAGTTTCTAATAATGCGGCACCCTAATTTTTTATCTTTTTGTTTGATCCTTATAGTTTTACTTAAATTTTAATTAAGTGCTTGTAGTTTTAAATTTTATTTTTTGATTGAAATTAAATTAATTAAATAAATAATATTGAAATATAAAATATTATTAATAAATTTAATTTGATTTCTTATATAATCATAAAAAATATTAATTATTAATTTGAATAATTAACTGAAATTTAATTATATTATGATTTTAGAAAATTTTATTATTATGATTCGAATTTTATAATTATAAAAATAAATATAGTATACGCTTAATCCAAAAATTTAAAATAAAATTATTACAAAAGAATAGTATTAGAACTTTTTTTTTTCTTGACCAGCAAGAATAGTATTAGAACTTATAGAATAAAGAAGATCAAAATATTCATAACCCCACTTTATTTTTGCTCCAGTGCATGTAACACTAACCTCCTCACCTTTAAAAGTTTAAAAAGTAAACTCTCAATTTTCATATTTTGACATTTGACGTCCTCCTAATATTAAAATCACTGTTAAGTCCATCCGAATGGGTGCCATATCATACTATTAAAAATTATGTGACAGATAACATCTATTTCTTATTTTTTTTATTTGTTTATTTTGGCTTTAAAAAAAGCTTATGATTAGACTAAAAGGCATTTAGATAATTCATCTTGCAGTAATCCCTAGCACACTAGATTGTCTTCCCCCCTCAGTCTCGTGCATCTCTCACTCTAACTTGTAAATCCTCTTCATTTAGGATTTGCGAGTTGGAGGGAGGGATAAAAATAAAAATATTAGGACTTGAGAAAATTTATAGAGACCTAATTAAAAATTGATTAAAAGTATAGGAACTTACATATTAATTATCTCTAATTTTATAAGTTATTGAGTTTTACAAAAATTATATCATTTTTATTTTCAACTAAAATTGTTTCGATTTCAAAACTAAAATTCAATTTTGATAAAACTGAATAATCTTTTTCATTAGTTATATACTACTCCGTCCCCTATTATAAGATCTTTTTAACTAAATTGTGAGGTTTAAGAAAACAATTAAAATTAGTTAAAAGCAATTAATATGTAGCAAATGCAGTCTTTTTTCCAAATATACCCCTATATATAAATGAATAAATGTGAGAGAGTAATAGTGAGATAAATAAAAAAAAGAGAATGTATTAAATATATTAAATTAAGGGTAAAATAGGTAATACTAAATTAAATGCTCAGACAAACTTAAAGATGATCTTATAAGAAGGAAAAAATCTATTCAAAAAATTAGATCTTATAATAAGAGACGGAGGGAGTATGTTTTTATTATTTAATTTATTCTTAACATTATATTATAAACATATTGATCTAAAATATTAAATCTAAATTTTTTTTTGGGATACACCGGGAAGAAAATATTAAATCTAAAGTTGCTTAAAATGATACTCTTCCGGTATTTAATATAAGACCTATTTAACTAATTTGATTAGATTAAAAAATTTAGTTAAGTCAGTATTTATAAGAAATATGATATGTTTTTTTTAAAACACCAATCATCTTTTTTAATATCTTCATTCAATCTCCTACTTGATTATAGTTGAGGGAATATCAAGAAGAATAATTTTTAAAAAAATTAATAAATATAAGAAATAGGTCTTATGTTTATGAGTAAAAAAGTAGAGAGATCATGCTCTTTGATGACCTATTAATGGCGCATTTAATATTTTTTTTTAAAAAAATTAAATCAAATCGTGTCTAGTGTAATTGGGTCTAGCCTTAGTGGCCCACTTACCACTTTGTCTCCCTCGTTAACCCATTTGTGGCCCATTGAACTAAAACCCTAACTCGCCCAATATAAATTAACTCAACCTAGCTCGGGTTTTCTTTCATCTTCCCGCTGCTGCCGTGTCTCTCATTGCTCTTCTGTGCCGCCGTGAGTCTTCCCTACTGCTCTTTTCTCTCCTTATTGATTCTGTTCTATATTATTGGTTTTATTTCGTAATTTCTTAATTTTTCTGAGTAGTTTATCGTATTTTTGTGCAGAGGAGAAGCTAAAGAGAAGGTGGAGAGAGTGTGACAATGGCGTACGGGATGAAGCCTACCAAACCGGGTTTGGAGGAACCCCAAGAGCAGATTCACAAGATTAGGATTACTCTGTCCTCCAAGCACGTGAAAAATCTTGAGAAAGGTTCCCCCCCCCCCCCAAGTTTTTGCTTATTGTGATACGTTATTGCTTCGGTTGAAAATCGAAGTGTTATATACTTTTAATTATTCGTTTATCATGGATGATGTGCCTACAGATAAATCTTAGGAAGTGTTAGCTTTGAACTGATGACTTATAATTCTAAGTTAACTTTGATAATGTTTCTTTAATTAGTTTGATTTAGTGTTAATTTTAGTTAATCAGACTGTTCCCTGATTGTGTTGATGATGAAAGCTTTTTCAACCTGTTCACAGTTTGCGCGGACTTAGTTCGTGGTGCCAAGGACAAGAGGCTTAGGGTCAAGGGACCTGTGAGGATGCCCACTAAAGTTCTTCACATCACCACTAGGAAATCTCCATGTGGTGAAGGTAATCTTAATAAAACTGGTTCTTATACGCATTGCACATGAAGTTTAATGTGGCTTGGTTAACTGCTCTGTTGGAGTTATTTCTTGCTTCTTTGTTCCATTTCCTTTTAAGAAATGTTGGACATATTTATTGACTTAGCAACTGCACGATTATTGCTGGTATGGAGTTTCTAAATTTCATCTTTTAGATATGTTTTTTCCCCAATTGCTTTCATCTGGCATTGCTGAATGGAGATAGTTTGTTCTTAAATTATGAGGCCATTAGGTAGAATAGGCATCAGGCCCTTGTCTTACTAAGGCCTTCTGGATGTTTAGCATTTTCTTTGAAGCTATAAAATTTATTAATTTTATGTAACTTTCATAGGGATAAATTGAAATTTGGTTGGATTATAAGTCTTGTGGTTTCTAGTTGGTGTTTATTTGTTCTAGTCTGGTCTATGTGGTCTTTTTGTTTGCTTCTTCTAATTAGGTCCTTTTGAAAGAAGCATTAGTGTAATTGATAATCTGTTTTTGTTCATAATGCCGAGATTTAAAGTAGGAAACCTTGTTGCATATTCCTTGTGCTTAGTGATCTGCTTCTTGATTCAGGCACCAACACCTGGGATCGCTTTGAGCTCAGGGTGCACAAAAGAGTGATTGACCTCTACAGCTCCCCCGATGTGGTTAAGCAGATCACTTCCATCACTATTGAACCCGGTGTGGAGGTTGAGGTCACGATTGCCGATGCTTGATCTGTCTAAAACTTTACATTTTTGTTCTGCATCTTTCCCTGTTGTAGTTTAAATTTTTGGAATTTGATCTGTGGTAGAGGAACTGAGTTGTCTGTTTTCTAGTTCTATGATTGTTGACATATAAAAGGTATCAAAATATTTGAGTTTATATTCTACTGTCATTTGAACGGAGTTCATATCTTGTGTATCATTTAGTACCGGGGATTTTTCAACTCCTAGAAAATGACCCAGAATGATGCAAAAATATGCCCCGTGACTGAGATTAGGACTAATTCTTTTCTTGATACCAATTCTCAAACCAAAAAATGTTTATTTCCATATGTATTTCAGATATCCATGTTATTGGCCGTGTGTATTTCTACCCTTTGGGTTTTGTTGGCTTCGGGTTAACTGATAATCATTATCTTTAGACCCAAAAGAAGTTGAAAATTATTAAATCTCAAATCAGGTTGGGTAATAATATTTTATTTAGTGTTGATAATACTGAATTTATAAATGAAAATAAATTTTTATTGACATTTTTTATTTGGTATTTAGTAATTTTTAACTTTTTGTTTTGGGTCATTTTTCCTTATCATTATTCTATGTACCATGTATTTCTGCATCTTACTGGTTATCATTGTTTTGTCATTTTTAACCCCAAAAAATGAATATAGCCTATTTAAGGTTTTAGGGGGTGTTGACAATGTTTTAAAAAAGTATTTTTTCGTAAAACAAGACAAATTCTTTCAAAGTATTTTTAATAAGACCATGGTGTTTCTACTTAAACACCTCTTAAATCAAGAATGATTGCTGCGTTGAAAGTTGCTGGGGTGCCAAATTCATTGTTTCGTCATGCTCATACATCGTTTCTTTTTTGGGCCAAAGTCATACTTGTACATCTTTTTTTTTTTTTTTGACCGGACATACTTGTACATCTTGAGACTTGGTAAATGCGATTCATGGATCAATTGTTTGCGAAAAAAGAAAAGTTCATGAATCAATTATCTATCTTAGCATGGGTAACCCTAAAATTTCCTTCAAGGTTAAATTTCATACAAAATATAGAACATCATATCATGATCTTTTTTTTTGAAAACAAAAAATTTCTTATTTAAAATGCTATATATTAAAAATTTTACATTTAAATCGTTCAAAGTAGGAGCATGAACACTTACACTTGTCATTATTGATTAATATTGATTAAGATTATTAAGAATCATGGAGCTTCTGGACGTTGATTTCTTTAGACGTAATGATGACATTAGAAGTTTCTCAAAGATTAGCGTATTTAATTAGATTTGAAATTCTAACAGATTTTATTATTTTAGGTAGCTTAAGAATTAGATTTGAAATTCTAACAGATTTGATTATTTTAGGTAGCTTAAGAATTACTTAACATGGACTGTATAATTATAACAGATAACGAATCAAATCAACTTTTGATGAGATTCACTCTTATTAAGATTGTAATCCCAGATTTTGCCTGTGTGATCATGTGGACTCCTTTTTCTTTTGATTAGTACAAGCTTGTTGAATTAGGCTGCCCATTTAACACCAATTACCTTCTGTAGTATTTTTACCAACTCTCTAGTATGTATTCTTTATCACAAAGAACCTTCTTTCATTGCTGTTGCATCTTCGAATATGAAAATAGAAAAAGAAGTCGAACGGATTGAATAAAACGAAAAATCGCATGGAACATAATCTTCCAAAGGTGGTTATAAATTTTGTAGTTGTCGTCATCATGAGTCACTACTTTGAAGTTCTTGAACTGGTAGTCCTCGCCTTCTACTAAATCGTAGACATGTCTCTGCATCTATCTTTTTTGAGTAAGTGAAGTTTCAATCTTATCACCCTGATTGTATAGAATAAGATGAAATGGGTATATCATAAATATTTCTTTCAATGAATAAAACAACTTTATGATCTACTAACCTATTTGAGCACCACGTGTCTTTGCGAATCAAAATCCTTGACCAAACCATGATGGAAGTTCGTCATTTGTTTTGACGTTGCCAGCATGGTATTGGAAAGTATTTGCAGTTAGTTAACATGATAACAAGGCATGACAATGAAACAAAACAAAAAATTAATAGACAACGATAAATACCTTGGATTTATCATGCTGGATGAAAAAAAAAATTAATTGAGTGAAGAGTGAAAAAAATAGCATGATAAAAAGGCATGACAATGAAACAAAACAAAAAATTAATAGACAACGATAAATACCTTGGATTCATCATGCTGGATGAAAAAAAAAAAAATTAATTGAGTGAAGAGTGAAAAAATAGCATCAATGAAAAAGTTATTTATAAGAGTATGATTTTTTTAATTCCTTCAAATGGAATTTGAATTAGAGATGTGGAATTTGGAGTGACAGATAAAAATTCAAAATTATTTATTTCTTCATTTAAGTCTCTAATTAAAATCTTATTCAATCATGGTGCTCTCTATTTAATTCAATGTATTCAAATCCCAATTAACATACTATTTAAACTCAAACTTAATGATTAATTTCTTCATTTGAGCCTCCAATTAAAATCTCATTTAATAATGATGCTCCCCATTTAATTTAATATATTCAAATCCTAATTAAGATATTATTTAAATTCAAAATTAATTAATAAATTTTTCATTTGATCCTCTAATTGAAATCCTATTTAATTATAATACTTCC
This sequence comes from Neltuma alba, assembly GCF_004799145.2. NCBI lineage: Eukaryota > Viridiplantae > Streptophyta > Magnoliopsida > Fabales > Fabaceae > Neltuma > Neltuma alba. The sequence goes on along the minus strand of NW_021635551.1, from coordinate 299,415 downwards.
TATTTAATTCAATATATCCAAACTTCAATTAAATATTATTCATATCTTCTTAATTGAATATACTCTAATCTCATAATATTATGCCCGACTTATTTTTTATCGTAGTAGGTATTACAAGATTTCAAGAGTAGAGTTGGTGATTATTTATTTTCTTGATGTATGCCACTTCGTCATCAAAGACTACTAACCCGTAACAACTGACCTCAACCTTATAAGGGCATTATTTTAGTTACTTCAAAAACATTTCAAAGTTACGGAAGAACTGTGCATGATCCTAAATCTTCCCATGAAGTTCTTCCGTCTTGACGATTAGCTTGTTTTGATATTTATTATTTGTTGTTCAATTTCTTAGCCACTAGAATCATTAACGTGCATGTCATGCGTTCTTGAATAGAGATATTACTCATTTGGCAAGGAATCAAGGTTCAAGCGATTGTACTTACTGGAATGGTTGTTTAAATAATAATGCAATTAAGTTATTCATAAACTTAAGAGGCCTGTGATAATTCAAAAACAAGCCTACTTGACAACTGAAAGCAAAAATTAGATGACATTCTTTTTCTTCTCCTTTTTCCTTTTTTGGAAATCACATGAACCTTATGATGTAGAGATTCTGTGCGTGGATGCGTGTATATTAGAAAGGATGTATATGCAGTTTTAACGAAATTGATGACTTATGTAATCTACTTTTTGTTTGAAGGGAGGCATGTGTGAGTTTTGAAGAATGAAAATAGAGCAAGAATCCATGTAATTTTAGCAAAATTAAAGAGAGATGGATTCATATAATTTCAGAAAATTTTTTGTCTCTCGAATGGTCCGTTTGACAAGAGAGAAATGAAAATGAGGAAAAAAATTTTAATAAACTCAATTTACAAAATTTAAAAAATAGGATTACAAATTTTTAATTAATTTTTATTACTTTTTTATTTTACATCTTGTCTTTATTAAAATTTTAAAATTTCACTTCTTCAATTTTTTCAATTAAGCTTATTAAAAATTTTTCTTCTCTCCCCTCCATTCCCCTCATAACAAAGATAGGGTAAATCAATGATGCTTTAGTGGTCCCAAAAAAAATAAAACAATGATTTTAGTAACAAAAATCATAACCAGGATGTAAATTTTAATTCGTTTGGCCCAAATCATAGAAATTTTACTCTCATATGCAAATTCTTAGCTAATTACTCTATGTATAAGCAGGGAATTGGTAAGGTTCTGAATTTATATCTCTAAACAATTTCCCAATGTACCAAAAAGATAGCATCAAACTCTTAAACCACATATTACAAACAATTCCTGAACTTCTTAAATACTAAAATTTAACAACAATAATTGATTCTCTTGATGCATTGCATCTTTCCTTTTACATTACAAATTTGGGCATCATTCTTTTTGAATTTGTAAGATTAGTCTCATCAACTTTCTGCCCTTGAGTGCAGCATTCTGCAACAATCACATTCTTATCCCAAACTAATCTTCAAAAAAAAGATCCATATTTGCTTTGTGCCACCAACAAAAAAGTGCCTACTGAGACCAATTCCAAATATCTCAGACATAATATACAGACTCAAAAGTATCTTCCTATCTCTTAAACCCAATCTCAGTTTTATGGAGATCAAAGATCCATCTTGAGCCAGGTTAAATCAGATAAGCAATGCATGTATACAGATTGGTTTCCACCTGTCTGAGCTGTGCTTTGTCCTGCATATGAATATTATCAAATAATTGAACTATATTATGAAAACAAATAGGGGCACCATGAAGGCTATATTCATCAAAAAGTTTAAAGATATAGAAACATTCCTTGGTTTTAGCCAGCCAAGTGTAAAAGCCAAAACTTAGAATGGAAAGTGATGTGATGGTGCAAAAAGGAAACCGATAAAACAGTACTAGAACACAATATAGACAGCAAGCCAGGAATAAGATGCTCATTATTCCTATGAAAAACCAATAATACAGTACTAGAACCCAAGATAGAAACAGGGATTGACATGATATGGGACAAACTTCAATACTTCTATCACCGAAATAGTATTGGTCAAACAGGCAGGACTGCCACATGTGTAGGTAGCAACTCACACAGTTCATTAAGATGAGGGGGGAAAACTCACGATTCATTTATCCATTTTTGGATGTTTTCCCATCTCAGCATCGAGTTTTCTAAGAGTTTCATTAACTGAATGGATTTTCTTGGAAATATGTTCACCGTGGCCTTCAATATCCTTTAACAATGCTTCTAGCTGCTCCCGGTATGATGCGCTCAATCGCTTCTTAACCCGCACTTCAGCAGTCAATTCTTGAATTTTCTTATCCTTCTCATCCTACAAAATCAAGTACATAGAAACATGCACAAAAGAATCAATAAATCCTACAATTAATTTTTCCACCAGCTCACATGGCACCTCCAGAGTGGCATGCATATGAAAGACCACAAAAGCAGAGAGAAAAAAATCCTATAGAAAATTCAAACACTAGACAATTTTCTAGGACAATCTTACAAGTGTTCGGGGAGTTTTCTCAGAGTCAACCATCACAGGATGATTATGGTCCTTAACAAATTTACGGATGACCCATTCCCCATCCTTTTCTCTCTTCAACAGAATCATTGCTGTACAGACATTTTGTCGATCTTGCTTCTCAATTGCAGTTTTTATTCGACCAACACCTCTACATCCAAGTCCACGAGAGATGATTGAACCATCTTGCTCAGACTTTCGTGATGAAAGAACACGAGTTGTGAATCCTTCCCGTGAGGCATAGTTATCGTAGAATTCTCTTGCAGCTTTTTCTGATTCAAAGGACATGCCTTCATAAGGTTCTTGGTTTATGTGAACTTCATGTGCACTCATGCCAGCATCCCCATAAGTAAGCACAATCCTATTTCCATCATCCAGGGAAGCTTCCATTTTGATTTAAAAAGCCAATCTCTGAGGAATGTCACCTTACTCCTTACCATAAAGAACCTGTCCAAACATAGCCTGCCGCTACAGAAGACATGAAGCTAATAATATTTTGTAACTGAAAATCTAAATTATGTGGAAATTCAAGATGATAACATGTCAGACAGTATAGTATTACTATGGTAATTATGCAAAGAAAATGCAATGTATTCAGGTATGTTTGCACAGCAGATTGAATATGCTACCACTGCACAGACACAACCTCTACATCACAAAAGTCGCCCTCAAAATCTACCAAAACAGAATATCAAAATGAATTGGAAGCTTCAATTCAGGGACCATGCTTACAGAATCACTTGTGATCAAATCCAGCATAGCTACTACTGTTCCAGGATTTAAATCACTATTGATTACAGAAAGGAGAAAATTAGGGCCCCCCGGCCCCCAACCAAAAAAAAAAAATGAAAATTGGGTTCGTTTAGTCAGAAAGGTAGAGAACAGTGCTGCAGCTAGAGAAGAAGGCTTCCTTCAAACGGAGGAGAGATGCTTCTCGCCAGGAGTGAGGGTCACAGCTGGGCGGGTCCAGGAAGGGAGAGGGAGACACATTTACAAAACAACTCATGAAAATGCAGAACAGATTGATAAGGAGGCAAATTCATAAATTGATAAAGAAGACGTGGAACAGATTGAAAATTGTATTTGCATATATTGAACTTCAAATATTTTCTTTGAAGGATAAAAGGAACTTCAATATTCTCAGCATTTTCATAGATGGAAAAATTATTTGCAAAGGAGCATAACATATTTGCACAGCTGGACATCAGCAAATTATAAAGGAATCGTTAAGTTGGACGACAAGAGAGATTTAGATGTGTGGGATCCAAACCTTGAAGGAGAAAGTTCACCCTCCAACGCACTCTAAAACACTACTTTTCTGTCATCTCTGTTACCGCTCGCACGCCGGCGCCGATCCCCTTCTCCGTCAAATCTCAGCCGACGGCGACGTTGCTGCAGCGAACTCCCAAATCCTGGATTTTTCCCAGCCTTTCCCTCTCAACTTGATGAGCCGGGAAGGATTCCCTCTTCTCCGTCGACACTGTCAGTCACTGGCTACACGCGCTTAACCCAAAGCCATCGCCCCCGCCATGCCGCCAGCGTTGAGCCCTCGTTCATTTTTATTTTAGGCCTGCAGCTCCAATCTTTTTAAATTTACATAACAAAACACATACATTTTTTGACTATATATATTGACCAAAGCACATGTATAGTTTACTAAATTTATATTATGTTTAATTTAATTTTTTTTAAAATTTATAAAATATATTTTTATTTTCTTAATTTTAAGATAGTGTATTAATCATTTTCTTAATTTTTTTTCAAAATTTATAAAATATATTTTCATTAGATACTAGTATATTAATTTTTAATTTAAAATTAGAAAAATACCAGAAAAATGACAAGTAAACTTCATAATGTTAAAAACATTAACTGAATTTGAGAAATCCCAATTTTGTCAGAGGTGACCAATTTGACATTTATAAATTTACTGAAATGACTATATTGCCCTGCATTTTATTTATTGTTTTTAAAAAACCAAAGCCCTCATTCGCTGGCCAATCGCTGAAGCTCCAGTGCTGGTGGTGGCGACCGTCATCATAGCTCGAGCGACCGGCTGACAATTGGTCGTCGAAACTCAGGGGGCCAGAAACAATTTTTTTTAAAATTTTTACAACTTCATTATAACAATTAACAATTTTTGTAACGTTATTAACAACTTCAATATAGAAGTTAACAACAGGTTTTTCAGGAAATTCAACAACTGGTTGCCGAAGCTGCAACAGTCGAAAACAATTTTTTTAAAATTTTTTACAACTTCAGTATAACGGTTACTAACTTTTGTAACGCTATTAACAACTTTAGTATAGCAATTAATAACAGGTTTTTGAATTTTGTTAATTGCATTACTGAAGTTGTAAAAATGCTACTTTTTGAATGTTCCAAAAAAACCTGTTATTAACTGCTATACTGAAATTGTTAATAATGTTATAAAAATTGTTAGCTGTTATACTGAAGTTGTAAAAATTTTCACAAAAAAAAAAGTAGTTGTTAGAGTTATAAAAATGCTATTTTTTTAATTTTTAAGAAAACCTGTTGTTAAATACTATACCAAAGTTTTTAATAGAGTTACATAACTTGTTAACAGCACTATTGAAGTTGTAAAAATTCTACTTTTTGAATTTTTCAGAAAACTTGTTGTTAACTGTTATACTAAAATTATTAATAACGTTACAAAAGTTGTTAATCGGTATACTAAAGCTGTAAAATTTTTTTAAAAAAAAGTTGCTAAAGTTGTAAAAATGCCATTTTTTTGAATTTTTAAAAAAACCTATTGTTAAATGCTATACCGTAGTTGTTAATATAGTTACGGAAATTGTTAACGGCATTACTAAAGTTATAAAAATGCTACTTTTTGAATTTTTTGAAAAACATGTTGTTAACTGTTATATTGAAGTTATTAATAGCGTTACAAAGTGATTAACCGTTATACTGAAGTTGTAAAATTTTTTTAAAAAAATTCATTTTTGGCTGCCAGAGCTCCGGTGATGAATTGTTTAATTTCTCAAAAAATCTATTGTTAATTGCTATACTAAAGTTGTCAATAGCATTACAAAAGTTGTTAACTGTTATATTAAAGTTGTAAAAATTTTCAAAAAAAATTGTTTCCGACTGCCACCGCCAATGCCAGAGTTCCGGTGACTGGTAAGCCAGTAAGGGCTTTAGTTTTTTAAAAACAATAAATAAAATAAAGGGCAATATGATTATTTTAGTAAATTTATAAATGTCAAATTGGTCACTTGTGACTAAATTGGGATTTCTCAAATTCAGATAATATGTTTTGACATTATGAAGTTTACTTGTTATTTTTCTGTCTTTTTCCCTTTAAAATTTATAAATTGAAAAAAAAATTTGAAATAAAACCTAACAAAAGTGGTGCCAATCCTAAACTTTTAACATTAATAGCCTCGTTCCTGCCAATAGTTGTAGCTCTGCACTTTGGGGTCCCATTTGGTTTAAAGAATCGATTGGAATAAAAATGAATAGAAAAAAAAAATTAAAAGGAAGAGAATGAAAAATTTTCAACTGAGTAAGTATTTGATTCACACTAAAATTGAAAATGAATTTAATAAAAAATTTATGTTTGGTTAAATGAAAAGTGGTGGAAAAATTGAGCTATTTTACCATATTACTTTTAAGGAAAGAATATGATATTATTAAATAATAAAATGTTTCTTTGGAAAAATTAAAAATGATATAAATAAAAAAATTATTTTAAAACTTAGATAATAATAATATTATTAAAAAATACAATGAATTATTATTTAAATAAAAAATAAATATGGATATTTAATATAAATATAAAATTACTATACATATTAAATGATAAAGAATTTAAAAATTAAGCAAAATAAATAAATAAATAAATATAAATAATCAATATTAAAAGAAACTGAATTGGGATATGAAAAAAAATACTCAATTTAAAGGTGAATTTTTAATGGACATATCTTTCTTAATTTAAATGCAAATTAGGTAGATGATGTATCACCGAAAAACTTACTAAGCCTAGTTTCTAATACGACAAAACCCATTAAAAAATCTTTTTATTTTTCAAGTTATATCCCCTGAAATTTAAACTTTAATATGATAAAGAAAAAACTAAACAAATTCAAATTTGATGCAGCAAATTCAAATTTCCTATAGAATTCCAGCAAAAAGTCTATCAAATTCAAATTTCCAGCACTATGTATTAATTTTCGCACAAAATGTCAATTCTGCCACACTCAGTTATACTCTATTTTTTATGCACTGAATAGAGTAAATTTTCAAATAAAAAATGGTGACATATTGTATACATCTACAACAATTGTGAACATATAATTTATCCTTGATATATTTATATATGTATATAGTTATTTCAACCACAATAACAAAAGATTCCTCCAACACACGGCATTGTTTGCCTCTCGTTCTTAGATCAATATATTTTTTTGAAATCCAAATGGGCAAGCTGAGCTTGAAAGATTAAAATACAAGAAACCCCATAAACTACTCTACATCAGCTTGCGATCGAGCCAAGCAATCAGCGGGAGGTTGTGACAGCACCACCATTTTCTCTTGGATATGATGTGCCCCTTTAGCCAAAAAATCGGCTCACTGTATAAATAAACGAGGGACATGTGAAGATGTCCCGAGTTCTCATACCAGTGTTATGCGTTCACCTATCTCTTATATGCTCTCATAAATACCTCCCTCACCCCCCCCACCTCATACTACAACGCTTGCTCCTTTCTGGATTGTCTTCGTCGCACTTTCAAAAACAATTTCATGGCTTTCACAAACTTCACGCTCCCATCAGAAACTCCATTCCATGGTCAACAATGACAGTTTCTAATGACAACAAAAAGGAGATGGGGTTTCATTATTTCCGATGACAAGGGCTTCTTCAGAACCCAATGCAGTTTTCTACCGGACTTGACTGTTACTAATGTTGCCAATCCCTCCCATCCGGTTGCTTCACCACCACTAACGACGATGCCTGAGAGATCGGAAACCATGGCGATCACTAGCATCGTTGAGAATCATTCTTGTCATCAAGGGCAATTGGGTCAAAAGGCCATTGATGTGGGCCACTGAATATTTGTTTCCAGCACTTTTGGTGGGAACCATTTTCGGCTCTTTAAAGAAAAATCTGGGTCCGTGTTCCATTTCTTTCCCACTTCTTCTTTGAACCAAACTACCCGCCACTTGAAAATTTAGATTTTTTATTTCCTGGGCTAGATTTTCCTCAAACCAAAACGGGCTCTTACGTAATTAACTCATCCTTGTGACATTCTAAAAGGGACTCAACCCCATCAACATCATTCCTGGAAGTCCTACTTTAATTTTAAAATATAAAAATATTATATTAGAGAATTAAGTGATTAAAATATAAAATATAAAATATTAGCTATACTTAATTTGAATTTTGGTTCACTTACACATAACTCTCTTGAAATTTCAGTGACAGATGTCATTAAAACTTACTAACATGTAGCAAAGAAGTATAAATCAATATTCTGTTTTCCTAATAATCAATTTCATTCACCTTTCGAAACACTCAGAAAAACACACGCCCACTTCCTCCATTGACAATTTCAATATAAAATTTAACAATTCAACCAATGATTTTAATAACACTAACCACCTCATGTTTACTGTTTGCCCTCAAACTTCATGGCCACATAATCACTTGCCACTATTTTTCCATTTCCAATACAACATTCTCTCATCCCCATCAAATTTTTCATCTAAACCCTCTTAACCAATAAAATCATCCCCATTTGAGCATGCAAAAGCTAAACAAGTTGAGAACCCAAACCCCACCATCAACCTCTGTTCACTTACGTAATGCCGCACATTCACCCCCTCTTACTACAAACCAACTTGCCCACAAGCAAAATCCATCCAAATGAACAAGGTTTGCAAAATGATGATGGTTGAAGGAGTACGATACTAGCATCTTGTAACACCCTATCTAGAAACTTGTCATATTTAATACAATATAGGAATGTCAACACTATTACCATGGTAATAGAAGAAAACAGGTTACAAACTTTATTTCAAAATTTTCTTACTTATTATGTCATAACCATGATATAAAAGAATGGGAGACACAGTTACCAATATAACATATCATGGTTATAAAAGGATTATACTTACTCATTATGCATAACCATGTTAGGAAAGGATTATACTCCTAACATGGTTATAAAAGCCTTTCATATACTTGATTGACACAGTTTGTCACAATTAATCTAACAAAATTAAGTTTAACTCATTTCGAAGACATCCTCATAAATGTATAATCATAAATGTTTCAACATTGATAATATAAAAAGAGATGCATAATGATATCTTAGGTGGTAAATAACTAATGACTAAACATAACCAGAGTTCGGGGTGTGATCACCAATGAAGGTGACCTCATACTTCCGATTCCTTTCCCGCCGCGGCTCCTCTGTTACGCTTATCTGAAAATTGTAGATGTAACGGAATGAGACTACCGTCTCAGTAACGAAAACTCCTACCTACCTCACCTACCAGCACCCCTAAGAGGCGCTAAGTGAGACTAACAATTAAGATAATCATTAAATATGTTACTATCACATAACAGATACCAGATATCATAAACATGTAAGCTAAAAGAAAATATCAACATATGTGCTTGCTTTACTCATCATTTATTATCATTATTCATCATTCGATTCCTGCCTTATATCCTCCTTATACCCGCTGACTTGAACCCATGGGCTAAGTCTTAATCATGTGACTGATGACTCTCACGAGCTTCCCACGCGTGTGATGCGGACCGGTCAAAGTCGGCAGAGCACACGCGGGCCATGGGTTCCTCCAGAAAAGGGGGATTCTGCCCCAATGGGTTTACTGCCCAGTATCCTGACGAGGATGCTGTCCTCAGGGGATACTGTCCCGGGATACTCCTGGAGTGTCGCAAATGAGGGGATACTGCCCTCTCTAATAGGCCAACTATAGTACGCGCTATGGAGGCAAACCACGTGGTAATATGTGTATATCAAGCTCCATCACCACACCTCTTCCCGAATATTAAATGAATTAATCACAGTCATGACAGTTCTAAAATCTCATCAAGTATCTCAAGAACATGTATCTTAAGAGATTCAAAACATACATTAACCATATAAGATACTTAATATCATACCATACAATAGCATTCTTAGATAATCAAGGGCATAAACATATCATTCCAGAAGCTCATACTAACACATAAAACATAATCAAATAAAGGGAAAACCATATTGGAGGTACCTATACTTTTTTTCAATTTTCAATTTGGTACCTATGTGTTTTTTGTTCTTAACTAAATCTTTATTTTTCCTCTGTTAACATCATTAATCCTTATGTAGAGACTAAAAATATCAATAGAACAGAGTTATAAGAGCTAATATTGCTAAAAAGATAAAATTAAATGTTTAATTAAAGGGAAAAAAACACATAGGTATCAAATTAAAAATTGAGAGAAAGTATAGGTACCTTCAATATGGTTTTCCCTCAAATAAAATAGCAACTTGGATAAATTGCCTTGGTCAACAAATAACCTTTCGCCACAACAGACTACATAGTACATCCCAAGTCCACAATTTCATCCAAAAATCACTCATTAGGCTCCTATCCAGTCCTAAAGTTGTAGCAATTCATTCATTTTTCACAAATCACTCCCATCAAGCAACTTCCAAATGTCTATAAAGTTTTCTGATAGTTTCAAAACAGCTTTCCTATTCCATATTATTCAAGCCTATCCTAAAAGGGTTCAATTTAATTAAAAACTCCTCTTAGAGGAACCGATAGGAGAAAACAAGTAAGAATTCACGTTACCTGGTGTCCAACAAGTGCTTACAAGTTAAAGATTAAGACCATGAACTTGGGATCGTCAAACCAATTATCATATCTACAAACAGAAAATATATGTTACTACAGTTTCTTATGGGTAAGCTACGTATCAAATTTTAACCCATAACTCCCTCTTTAATGTTTTCGAATTGTTACTCGGAATTCTAGCTCGTACAATTTTTCTAAGATCTGGAGTAAGAATATGGATGCTATGCTTTAGATTCAATTCTTAAGTTTCTTTAGCTTATATTATCTTTAAATTTCTAAATCACGTCATTATAATTTATTCATAACCCAAGTACAAAACCTTCAACTTATAGCCTATGTTCTATTTTCGAAAACTTAGAAAAACATATTTAATATAAGTTAAATTATTCTCACTACAGATCTTTAATTATTAATCTAACCGTTGAAATTAAAATATTATATGTCTTGAGTCTATTCTCCAAATTTTGGCTTGATCTAACGGTGAACAAATTTAAAAATGATACTTTACTACTCAGTGTTCTATCCATAAAATCTGAAAATAAAGAGTTTAATGCATATCTAGTAACTCATACCTCAGATATTGACCCACTAATCCAACCGTTGAAATTGACGAAATAGATGTCTCAGACTGGAAGACCAAATTTTGGCCCGATCCAACGGTTTACAGACTTGCACATGGCACTTTACTGAGACAGTCTCAGTTTTGTGCAAAAATATTTAATTTATTATTCTTCCCTACTACCACCTATTTATAGGCTCAGAGTCTCATTTTCATATCATTTAGTCGATGTGAAACTTCTTAATCTTTTTGTTTTATTTATCAATTCATATATAAATAGTTATATACACACACACACATAATCATAAATATTTTAATTGTTTATATATATAATTAACCACTATTACAGTGATGTCAATAAATATTTACTCACAAATTTACTTAAATCTTAGAGACTAAAATTAGGATGTTACACATCTCACCAAAAAAATTACTTGCCTTTTTCCTCTTTCCAGTTCTTAAGTGTTGCTCCAAGCTTCCTCTTTCCAACTTTTCCGCTTTCAATGTCTTCCGGTTTTCTTTACGTGTCCTCTCTTTAGCTCTAATCTTCAAGGGCATTTTAGTCATTCCTCCAAATCTTGCAAATCCCAAATTTATCGATCATGCCTGTTTAGTCTTTTCACTAATTTGGATGCTTTTTTATTTTTATCTTTATCTTTTTCAATTTCAACTGTCATTTTCTGGTCATTTTTCCTTAAAAATTTAACTAATTTTTTAATATATATTTGCTTGACTAAATATGTTTATAAGTTTTTGTAACAAAGATGTATTTAAAAATTTTGAATGATAACATTTTATAATTTTAATTTTTTTATAACATTCATTAGAAATTATTTATTTTGATTTCTTTTAAATTGTAAATACATATTTCAAATACAAAATTTTTATTTTTTTATAACATATTAAAAAATTTAAAAATATATGTATTAGAGTTATTTTTTGAATTTATAAAACACATTTTCTAGAAATTATAAATGTCTAAATAATTATTATGTTAAAAGGGGGCATTTTGGTTAAAAAAATAATTTAAAGTCAAACTTAACGATTCACTAACTGTTTGGGTAGATGAAAATAGAATCTCAAATATAAAAAGAATGTTTGTGTAACATACATTTTAACTTCAAAGAAGATTTATATACATTTTGAAAATAGATTAGAAGTTTCTATAATTGAGATAAAATAGAAGAGTGGTTGGTGTATTTTATTCTATTTTTTATCATATACTAGGTCTTTTTAAAAATGACACTTGCAATTTGACCTGTAATTTTAACTATTTTTAAATACTTAAAATAAGATATTTACATACTTAAAAAATTATTTAAAATGTTTATTTGATCGAGTCCTTTTTGAATTAAAAAAAAAGCCAAATTTTGCTTTTTAAATGATATGACATATAACAGATGTGCTTAGTGGCTCCTGAGTCCACTACCCATTTCTTCACATCAGTCACAATAAGGGCTTGAGAGACCACTGTAGCTATGACTTCATTATCACTGCCATCATCTCCTTCAACCAAATTCGCATTTGGCTTAGGAGGATTATCACCCTTTTGAGTAGCCCTTTTTTTGCATTGCGCCGCATAGTGCCCTGGCTTTCCACAGACAAAACAATTGCCTTTCTTCTTGAATTTGGGGTTAGAGTCCTTGGATTTGTAATCAGATTTCTTATTCTTATTATTTTTGTTTTTGGGATCATACCTCTTGGAGCGCGGTTTCGATTCCACCAAGTTTGCTTTGACAGCTATTTCCTTTCCCTTTGCGGCTTGTATGGCCTTTCTGTTTGTGTCTTCAATTATTATGTGGGTAATAAGATCTCACAGGGACAGCTGCTTCTGTTTGTGCTTTAACTGCTGTTTGTAGTCACTCCATGTTTCTGGCAGCTTCTCGATTAGTATGCCAGCTACGAACTCATCTGGCAGGTTAATCTTCTCAGCACGTAGCTCCTCCAACAACTTGTGGTACTCGTTGATTTGCAGCTTGATGTCTTTCTCTTCGGTCATCTCCCATTTGTAGAAGTTCCCCACTACAAATTTCTGCTTCCCAGCATCCTCAGCAGTGTACTTGAGGATAAGAGATTCCCATATTTTGTGTGCTTCCTTATAGACACAGTACACATCGAACAGATCGTTAGATAAAGTGCTGATAAGAGTGTGTCTGCAAACCTTATTGGCATGTGTCCAGATATCTTTCTGGGCTTGATCGACTTCTGGGGCTGGTTCAGACTAAGTAAGAGCTGCAGCTACTCCATGCATGTCCTTAAGAGCTATTCCGCAACCACCGGTAGATAAGGATGCGGCACTCCCCAGGATTAAACGGATCCTTCCTGTAAAACAGGGTGAGCAGAACAGCAGAAGATAGTAGTAAACTCAACAGTAAGAAAGCACACAAGAGGGGGAAGAGAGGAGTTCGAAAACTCTAGAGCTGTGTGTGTTGAACCTTAGACTAAAGCACCTCTTTATAGGCTCCAAATAAAGTGAACGTTGGCACCATAACAGCACAACATTCAATGGTCCGTTTTCCTCATTGAATTCAAGTCAATCAAAATTGAGTATATGAATTAATGATAGCATTGTGGAGGTATGGAGGTTTTATAACGTATTAGAATTATTTATGATTTAACCGTTGGAGGCAAAGAGATAAAGCTTCCGATTGGATTTTCAAAGTCGCCATTTGATATATTAAAGACGTTTAAAAGCTTTCAACGCATCACTCCATTTTGAATTTCATAATCATCTTTTAATACATTAAAAATGTTTAAAAGCACTAGGATTTAAAACCTTTCAAGGCGTTAGACAATCATAAGAAAATTTCCGTTGAATAATTTAAAGGCTTCAATGCATTAAAGGATTTTAATGGGTCACTTTTAAATCTCTTAATGCATTGGAAATCCATTTAAAACTCTTCTACATTTGATTTTCCTATTCATAATAATAATAAGAAAATCTGTTCACAACTAATACTCAATTTGTTTTTATCTTCCCATATTCCCAATTAATGTAAGATCCTTTCTTTGACACACCCAAAATATTACAACAATCCCCCACATGTGTCAAAGAAAATACCATTTACTGAGTTACACACACGAGTACACCCATTGTATCTGGTGGTCCTTTGAACTTAAAACTAGACCTAGACCAATAATACTTAGCACACAGAGGTGTCGGTGGTTCTTATGAACTTAAAACCAACATCTCTAGGTGTGTACTAGAGGTATTAATAGTCAGACTGTACCCCCACATTTTTGCTGTTAACGGCGTTTTTGCGCGTTAAAACGGCCATGCGCGTGCCTGGTGCATAACGAATGCTCTAGAGATTTTGCCACGATCTCATAGGAGCGGCCCCACTCCACATTCGTAGAGGTAATTTCATTAAGTGTACCTGCAATGAGCACACCGTCCTGTGAGACTATGAAATCATTAAGAGCTTCCGCTCAGCCTCACTGAAATGCATTCTAGCACTTTCTCACACACCATAGGAAGGGACTGCTAGTTTATTTAGTGCTAGCAGAACTAACATACGACTTGTTCTTACCCATTGAACCTTCTTCATGGGATCACCAATCACAAAAGTTGGGTTGCCATCGCTGTTAATTTCAAATTGGCTTCAGTCCCATTCCCCTCGATGTTTCATAAATTTGTTTCCTCCCTAGAGGTTTTGTTAACGGATCCGCTAGGTTCACTTCTGACCTTACATAATCGATCGAGATTACTCCATCTTTTAGCAGCTACCTTATAATATTATGTCTCAATCGAATATGTCTACTTTTACCATTAAAGGTTTTATTTTTAGCCGTAGCTATCGCAGATTGGCTATCACAGTGTAAAGACACTGATGGTGTTGGTTTTTCACCCAATGGAATATTCGCTAAGAAGTTTTTCAACCACTCAGCCTCAGAACCAGCCAACTCCATTGCAATAAACTCAGAATCCCTTGAGGATTTTGTTAGTATAGTTTGTTTGGCTGACTTCCATGTTACTGCACCACCACCAAGATTGAAAATATAGCCACTAGTGGACTTGGTCTCATCTGAGTCTGAAACCCAGCTAGCATCACTGTATCCTTCTAATACTGCGGGAAATCCACTATATAGTATACCATAATTCATAGTACCTCTCAAGTAACTCAATACCCTCAATAGAGCCTCCCAATGCTTACTGCTTGGGCAATGAGTATATCTGCTCAACCTACACACAGCATAAGCTATGTCCGGCCTGGTATAGTTCATTAAATGCAACAGACTCCCAATGATCTGTGCATATCTAGATTGAGCAACTAGATCTCCTTCATGTTTTGTTAAATGCATATTGGAATCATAAGGAGTGCTAGCAGGAGAAACATCATAGTGTTCGAACTTTCTCAAGATTTCTCAACGTAGTGCTCTTGAGAAAGCAGAATACCACATTCATTCCTTATGATTTTAACGCCCAATATAACCTTTGCTTCACCCAGATCTTTCATATCAAAATTTGAAGCAAGAAAACATTTTGTCTCACACACAACATTCATGCTAGTACCAAAAATAAGCATATCATCCACATATAAGCAAATAATCACACAATCACCATTTACAAGTTTTGTATAGACACAACGTTCTACCTCAACAGTAGAGAAGCCACCACTTAACAAAACTTGGTCTAGCTTTTCATGCCATTGTTTAGGCGCTTGTTTCAAACCATATAAAGACTTAACAAGTTTGCAAACTTTGTTTTCTTGTCCAGGAACTATACACCCCTCAGGTTGGGTCATATAAATTTCTTCTTCTAAATCACCATTTAAAAAGGCTGTTTTAACATCCATTTGGTGAATAAAAAGCTTGTGGATCGAAGCTAAAGCAATCAGGATTCTAACAGAAGAAATCCTAGTCACGGGAGAAAATGTATCAAAGTAATCAATGTTTTCTTTTTGAGTAAAACCTTTGGCTACCAATCTAGCCTTATATTTATCAATTGATCCATCTGAAAAATATTTTTTCCTAAAAACCCATTTGCACCCAATAGGTTTTGCTCCTGGAGGCAAGTCAACCAAAATCCATGTTTTATTTTGATTTAAAGAATCTATTTCAGCTTTAATAGCTTCTTTCCAAAACTGAGAATCTAGAGAAGAAATAGCTTTATGAAAATTTTTCGGATCACCTTCTACTAAATAAGTATAAAAATCATCTCCAAAAGATGTTTCTTTTCTTTGTCTTTTACTTCTCCTTAAATTCTCAGCCAAACTATCATTTGAAGTTTTTTTCAAAGAAGAGTTTTCAACTCTTTTAGGGACACGCTCAACTTTCAAAGGAAATATATGTTCAAAAAATTCTGCATCTTTTGTTTCAACAATCGTATTAGGATCCAAAATATCACTTTTCAAAACTAGAAAACAATAAGCAGCACTTTTTTGAGCGTAACCAATAAACATGCAATCAGAAGTTTTAGAACCAATCTTTCTCTTTTTAGAATCAGGTAATAAAACTTTTGCAAGACACCCCCACACTTTTAAATATTTGAGATTAGGTACAAATCCTTTCCATAATTCATAAGGTGTCTTTTTAGTTTTTCTATGGGGTATTCTATTTTGTAAAAAACAAACAGACAACAAGGCTTCACCCTGCACAAACTTCACATTTATTAAAATCATTACTTTTAATTCCATGAATTAACCCAAGATTTTGTAATCTCTTTATATATGATTTATGAGCATGTCCTAATCTAGCATGCCATATGTCAAAAGAATCAATCAAGTAAGCAGAAGAGGATGCATTTTCATTGATTTCAGCAACACTTAAAACAAACAGACCCTGATTACAATATCCCTTCCCAATGAGAACATTGTTTTTAGTCATGACAACCTTGTCGGACTCAAACGACACTCTAACCCCAGCTTTCCCAAGCAGCGCCACAGAGACTAAGTTTGCCCTAACATCTGGGACATACAGCACATCATTCAGCGCCAGTGTTTTTCCTGATGTGAGTTTCAGCACCACTTTTCCCTTTCCCTGAACCTTGGCAGTTCGGGAGTTAGCGAGGTAGATGTGGTCTTCCCCTTCTTCAAAGGAGGTAACATCTCTTTATTTGCACAGATGTGCTTAGTGGCTCCTGAGTCCACTACCCATTTCTTCACATCAGTCACAATAAGGGCTTGAGAGACCACTGCAGCTATGACTTCATTATCACTGCCATCATCTCCTTCAACCAAATTCGCATTTGGCTTAGGAGGATTATCACCCTTTTGAGTAGCCCTTTTTCTGCATTGCGCCGCATAGTGCCCTGGCTTTCCACAGACAAAACAATTGCCTTTCTTCTTGAATTTGGGGTTAGAGTCCTTGGATTTGTAATCAGATTTCTTATTCTTATTATTTTTGTTTTTGGGATCATACCTCTTGGAGCGCGGTTTCGATTCCACCAAGTTTGCTTTGGCAGCTATTTCCTTTCCCTTTGCGGCTTGTATGGCCTTTCTGTTTGTGTCTTTAATTATTATGTGGGTAATAAGATCTCACAGGGACAGCTGCTTCTGTTTGTGCTTTAACTGCTGTTTGTAGTCACTCCATGTTTCTGGCAGCTTCTCGATCAGTATGCCAGCTACGAACTCATCTGGCAGGTTAATCTTCTCAGCACGTAGCTCCTCCAACAACTTGTGGTACTCGTTGATTTGCAGCTTGATGTCTTTCTCTTCGGTCATCTCCCATTTGTAGAAGTTTCCCACTACAAATTTCTGCTTCCCAGCATCCTCAGCAGTGTACTTGAGGATAAGAGATTCCCATATTTTGTGTGCTTCCTTATAGACACAGTACACATCGAACAGATCGTTAGATAAAGTGCTGATAAGAGTGTGTCTGCAAACCTTATTGGCATGTGTCCAGATATCTTTCTGGGCTTGATCGACTTCTGGGGCTGGTTCAGACTGAGTAAGAGCTGCAGCTACTCCATGCATGTCAAGGACAGAGTAAACTCGCTCCTACCACCGCCTGAAATTCCTTCCATCAAAAGCCTCTATTTTTGAAGTGTCAGGGAACGACCAAGGAATAGGAACTGCTGTTGGAACAACAGCGACTGAGGCAGCATCATGGTTATTCTGAGCAGCAGTGTTGCGGGGTTGTTCCATGATGTGACTAGCTCTTAAGATTGTTGGCGGCAGCACCTGCAAAAAAATAGTTAATCCGAGTCACGTCCTAAGGACGCTGTCCTTAAGAGCTATTCCGCAACCACCGGTAGATAAGGATGCGGCACTCCCCAGGATTAAACGGATCCTTCCTGTAAAACAGGGTGAGCAGAACAGCAGAAGATAGTAGTAAACTCAGCAGTAAGAAAGCACACAAGAGGGGGAAGAGAGGAGCTCGAAAACTCTAGAGCTGTGTGTGTTGAACCTTAGACTAAAGCATCTCTTTATAGGCTCCAAATAAAGTGAACGTTGGCACCATAACAGCACAACATTCAATGGTCCGTTTTCCTCATTGAATTCAAGTCAATCAAAATTGAGTATATGAATTAATGATAGCATTGTGGAGGTATGGAGGTTTTATAACATATTAGAATTATTTATGATTTAACCGTTGGAGGCAAAGAGATAAAGCTTCCGGTTGGATTTTCAAAGTCGCCATTTGATATATTAAAGACGTTTAAAAGCTTTCAACGCATCACTCCATTTTGAATTTCATAATCATCTTTTAATACATTAAAAATGTTTAAAAGCACTAGGATTTAAAACCTTTCAAGGCGTTAGACAATCATAAGAAAATTTCCGTTGAATAATTTAAAGGCTTCAATGCATTAAAGGATTTTAATGGGTCACTTTTAAATCTCTTAATGCATTGGAAATCCATTTAAAACTCTTCTACATTTGATTTTCCTATTCATAATAATAATAAGAAAATCTGTTCACAACTAATACTCAATTTGTTTTTATCTTCCCATATTCCCAATTAATGTAAGATCCTTTCTTTGACACACCCAAAATATTACAACAGGTAATGGAGAGAGTGTGGATTTCTGGAAGGATTACTAGGTAGGGGAGAACACAAGGCTGATGGATTTCTGCACAGGAGCTTTAAATGAAAACAATCTGAAGTATAAGGTTTGTGAGATGATTGATGAATGTGGAAATTGGGATTTTCAAAAGTTGAAAAGTTTGGTCAATGAAGATGGTTTAAGAAAAATTATGTCAATACAGCCACCAAAAGCCAGTTTGGGAGAAGATAAAATAAAATGGGGAATGGCTTTGCAGAATAGGTATGTGGTCTCTGATATGTATAAAAAGCTGAAAAAAGAAGAGGGGCATGCAGATCCGGTTTGGAGTAAAATATGGGGCTGGAAGGGCCCTAGGAGGGTGTAAGTCTTCTTGTGGATTGCCACTCATAATAGACTTCTAACAGCTGAAAGAAGAAGTAGGATTTTAGGAGGGAATGCTATGTGCAGCAGATGTAGAAGTGGTGAAGAGAGTCTCATGCATGTTCTACGAGACTGTGATGCTGCTAGGAAAATTTGGGAACAGCTGGGTTATGTAAATAATGAATCTGATTTTTTTCTTATTGCAGAATATTGAATGGTTTAGGCGGAACTTAAGCTGTCAAGATAGGAAAAAGAAAATTGAGTTTGGAATAACGTGCTGGCTTTTATGCTGCTGGAGAAACAAGTTCTTATTTGAAGATGGATTTAGAGAACTAGAACAACCAAAGGTAGTGATCAAGCACTATGTTGGTGAGGTGTTATATCTGGATAGGAGAAGTGGGGGCGGAAGAGTATGGAGGAAAGAGGCGAATATCAGGTGGACAGTACCAAATGTTGGGTGGATTAAACTCAATACAGATGGTGCTGCTAGAGGACAGAATGAATTGGCAGGATGTGGAGGTCTGATGAGAGATTGCCAAGGAAATTGGGTGAAAGGCTTCTCGAGGAAATTAGGATCATGCTCGGCTATGATTGCAGAAATCTGGGGTGTCATCTCTGGATTAAAATTAGCTGCTGATGAAGGTATACTTTGTCTAATTGTAGAGTGTGATTCAAAGGCTCTTGTAGATATTTTACAGAGTTTATATGAGAATGACTGTATTGAGTCTAGTATTCTAAAAGTTGTAAAGTTTGAAATGAGCAGATTTACTCAGATTCAAGTTAGACATGTATATAGGGAGGGGAATACTTGTGCTGACTGTCTTGCTAGTTTGAGTTTCGATTTAGAGGAGGTTCTTACTGTTTTTGATAGACCTTCTAGCAAAGTTAAAGATTTATTGCACAGGGATTTAGTGGGGGTTGCCTACCCACGAATGATTGTGAATCAATAAGAATGGGCATTTTGCCCTGTATTTTCACCCAAAAAAAAAATAAAAATGTTACGCGTCAAACAATTCAAACGGGAACGAATACAAGGGCTGTTCAATCAATCAATGCTGTTTCTAAAACTAATCCTTACCAAATAATAAATACATCAGAATTCAAAGATTAAACATTCATGTAATACGAGAGGCAAATTACTCCAGGAAAAAGAAAAGAAAAGAAAGAAAGACAGATTACGTGGGACATCTATATGGATGATTAATTAAGGGGATTAAGTCGACCAATCAATTAATCAATGTGTGGCTGATTAGGATTATTAAGTGCTAGCATAATCTTATCAGGATTCATAATTATAATACACGTCATGCTGTTTCAATTCTCATTTGCCATAATCTAATCAATACTACCTTTGGTTTAAAATATAAACTAAACCTTGTTGGAGGGATTTGGTAACATTTACTTTTGTCTAAACATTTAATAAATTTTTTTTTTAACTTTTACCCACATATATTATCTTTCTTCTTTGATTCATTTATTATATCTTTTACTCATTCTCTTTATATTAATAAGGGCATATTTGAGGAAAAAAATACATGCCTTACATATTTATTATTTTAAACTGATTTTAACTAATTTTTTGATAAACATAAATAGGTAAAGTATATTTTGAACCAGCACGTTAGAAAAAATATCTAATACATAAAAATAAATTTTTTCAATTTTATTCTTCATCAAATCACACAAGGAAAAATTTCCAGTGGCGAAGATAGAATAAGAACTGGGACTCCTCTTCCCTGTTCATTCTTTGGGTTATGTCTCAGCTAAACTAATTTCCCCAAAACGACACCAATCACCCTCATCCACCATTGAAATTCATACATATGATCACTTCATACCAAAAAAAAAAAAAGCTCTAACAGCAAACTTTAATTGACCCAAAACATAACGCTTAAGTTTAATATAAAGTTCACGTAAACCAACTATCCGGTCTAATTTACAACAGACTCTTTACAAGTTTCCAGGGGAAAAAATCCCGCCCTTTGACGTATGCAACTGCAAATGATAAATTTACAATTATACATGATGCTTGTCTCATGCAACTGCAAAATATCAACAACGAAGATTACATCGTAACGGATTCTGGGTCACACACACACACACACAATAGAGATATATTTCCTCACCCATAGAGATATTACGAAGGGACCAGGTGGTGGCCCCATCAAGCAGAGGTGAGACCAACTTTCTAAAACACATTTGAGTACAATTGGTAGGTTCTCGCTCAGCTGGGCTAGTAGAGACATACTTCGACAATGCCTACTTTATAATAAAATGAGAAAGAACTAAGGGATTCCTAAATTCATATAGCCTATGATGTGACATAGTTCACGTGAGAGAAAATAAATATTATAAAAATTAAGTACGCAACATAGTTAATTGGTAGACTATTGTGATTCATAACCAAAGGGATTTTTGCTATCCCCATATTCCTTTGATGACCTCACATCTCTTCAATGTCACATTTTGCCCTGCAAGGAAATCAATGTTATAAGATTTTTAAAAGAATTAAGTAAAGCTTAAAGGACAGTTCTAGTTGTTAATTACAAAAAAGATCAGTTCTATAGGCGGAAAATTTTGAAAAATTTACATTTATTTTAGTTGCCGTTTTGCTTTCTCTGCAGGTGCATAAGAAATTTCAGCATCACCAGGTCTTCAGCCAGCCATGACAAATGGAATTTTCTAAATGAAATAATTACCATTGGCCTAAAGAGTTAAAATACCTGCCGCAAAAGAAATTAGAACATGAAAAGAACCAATATGATAGGAACACCGAACAGCAACATAATTCAAAATCCTATTATCATTAGCATCGGCTTATAACACAACAAATTTTCCATTGCATAACGAAGCAGTCAAACCCCAGGTATAAAATAGCGTCTAAGAATGGTTCAAACAATATGATGTTGGAATACATTGCATTAAAAAATGATTAACCGAAAGAAAAATAAATACCCTTAAACACTATGATCCGAAACGTGTTTGAGGCGTACAGAAAAATTCAAGGACACAACCCACCGACCACGTAGTAGCTTGTTCAGTACCATAAAAATCATATGCCGATGCAGCATTATCATATGTAAAATCCAGAAAAAAAATAACATCCTCAATTTAATTATTCTGGGATTTAGTGTCAATTTAGAGCTTAGGATAGATAATTAAAGAGTAAAAAGACTTAAAAAGGGTGTAAAATTTTTTTTATATAATAAATTATTATTCAAAAAAATCATAAATAATAAAATAAGTATAAATACAATAATAATAGAGATGTGTGAAAAGGAAATACTTTTATAAATTAATTATTTTAGATATGTGTGTAAAAAAATTTATTACCGCTTTTAAAAAAATAAAAATAGAAAGGATATCAATAAATTATT
This sequence comes from Neltuma alba, assembly GCF_004799145.2. Lineage (NCBI taxonomy): Eukaryota > Viridiplantae > Streptophyta > Magnoliopsida > Fabales > Fabaceae > Neltuma > Neltuma alba. Next base: position 276,819 of record NW_021635551.1, on the reverse strand, counting down.
ATAGTGTGAAAGGTACAAACCCTAACACTACTCTCTCCCCTGTATGTCTCCTCACTCATTAAACATCTTTCAGACATCGCACCTCATGTCCACTCTTTCTCTCCATTACCTCTCTAGTTCATATGTTTTGGCAGCCAAAATGTCTTGTCACCTCACCAACGGGAGTTGGGTCTAGTAGAAGAGGCTAATCTCCCACAACGTAGTGAACCAAGGTTCAAATCTCCATTGGGAGAGGTGTCCACATTTAGTGCTTGACAGTGCCTTGAATAGAATTGCCTTTAATAGAAGGATACCTATACTTTAGCAAAAAAAAAAAAGTCTTGTCAGCCATTTTCTTTTTCTTGCATTTTCTTCTTCCCTTTCTCATTATTTTATTTTGTTGTTTTGTCTTGTCATATCTATCTTTCGCCCTTCATTTTACTATGGGTGTGTATATTTTTTTGAGAAATTTTTAGGTGAACTAGGAGGGCCACATAACATATCATCTGACCAATATAAAAAGGACAAATTACAGCTCATGGGTCCCACTATTGCTCTCTTTGTTTTTTCCATACGGCTCGCTCTCTTCTCCTCACCCAACTCTCTCTTTCCTCACACGTCACATGTCATATCCTGTTAATTTTAATTTAAAAAATAAAAAAATTAGGATTGATCAAGGGTTAGACAGTGTAGTAAAAACATAAACAAAAGAACTTTTAAACTGAAACCAGATTAGGGACCGAACTGTGATTTCTAAAATATCTGGGCAATATTGGTCAGAATGGGAACGTACACCTAAAATTGCCAAAAATTCCTAAAAAATATGAAAAATAGAATAAGGGCATAGAATAGTATTTAATATCTGAAAGATGAAAATAGTATAAAAATAATTTATTATGAAAATTTTTTGTATTTTCTTGAAATTTAGGTTAACTAAGGGAAAATTGGACAAACTGAATTATTTAAAATACATAGGGGCCTCAATAATTCATGAAAAATTTAGAAAATTATTTGGAAAATTATCATGAATTTTAAAATTATTTTTGGCCTCTAAAAATGCATAGGGTAGCTTTAAAAATATTGAAAACTTAATTTCTATTGATAAAAGGACAATTTTGGGAAAATTTTAATTAAAGGAGTTAGAGGTTGAAACAAAATCTGAGAAAATTAGAAAAAAAAACTTTTCTCATTAAAAGGAGACTATTGGCACAAAGAAATGAAGTTTTGAAAGTAGTGGATTTAACATGATTCAAGAAAAATTCAATCGGTAATAGGAGATTATATAGTGTAATGAGTATAAACTTGATGAGACTAAATTTCTCCCTACTTTTCTGGTGGAGATGGTTCCAAAATGAGGAAGAAAGGACCTAAATGGAATAATACAAATTGTTGAAGGGTAAATTGGAAGAATGAATTATTGAATAAAAAATGGTAATTTCTACACATGGTGAATTAGGTATCCCCTTGAGTTGGCATTTAACATTCAACGAAAGAGACACATAAAGAGTGTATGTGGCAAGATCATGAACAAAGATGGATCAAGATTATGCCAAGGGTTAAGGGTTAAAATCAAAGGGTAGATGGAAGACTTACCATATAGTAAATTTTGGCATATTATAAATAGAAGACCACCTCCTCTCACGGGCCATTTTTTGGCCAACTAAAAAGCAAAGGAGGTAGAGTGTTTTCCAGCCAACTAAGGAGAAGAAAGAAGAGAGAAAGATCAAGCTAATCCTAGGTCAAATCAAGTGCCAAATTAAGGTAAAAGCTTGGATTTCCCCTCTAGCTTAAGATGGCTTGTAGTTTGATGGCTTTAAATATGGTTTTGATGGAGTTTAAAGCATAGAATGGTTAGGGTTTGATGCTGTTCAATTTGGTTTATGTTGAGCCATGGATGATTCAAACCTTGTTTTGGAAAGAATTCTAACTTGTAAAACTAAGAGGTTCAATTCGACCAACTTGGGCTCATTGAGCTAGTGTTTGATTATGTTGATTTGATGCTTCCAATGAGTTTAGGAGGTAAAATTGTGTAGGAATATGTGATGAACATGTGTTTGGAAGCATTAAAATTGAAAATAAAATTTTGAACCCTAACACACACCCATTCGGGCAATGTGAAAAGTGATGGAAAGGATTGGATTTTGATAAATCTAAATTCATATTTGAATTCTATATGAAAAATCATGTAGAAAAAACATGTGGAAGTTAAATTAAAAAGAGTGATGCTAAAACCCTAAAATAAAGGTAAAGGGTCAGGGTTTTAGGTTAAAGTGTTAGTAGAGTTGTTGAAATTGATTGGAATGCCATTGTTATTGTTTGATTGATAGGCATTGGCATTGGGCAAAAAAGACCTCAAGAACAAGAGAGGAAAATCAAGGAATCAAGGCTATTAAGAGGTAGCAAGAACTTTCAATTTTAGTGTTAACTTGTCTTGGTTGTTTGTGTTATGTGTATGTGTCATGATATGGTTGAGTTATGAATGTGCAAATGTGATTAACTCCTTACATTGATGCCTTGGCAAATGTGCTTAGATGAGTTATTAAATGGTATGTTATGTACTCCCTTTTCATGGCATATTGATAGCATGTTTATAGCATGATAATGCTTGGATTTAATGTTTGCATATAACATGAATTGACCTTATATTTTAATGTTATAATTGTTGTTCTTTGCTACTGGAATTCTTTGGAATCTCATTTTATCATGTTTAAATCCTAATCATTTAGGGGATGGAAGCTCCAAAGGAAAAGGCAAAGAGATGACTATAACCTGAAGACTTTGGTTATGTCATGACATTTTGGGATTTTGTTATGTAATATCTGTAATTATGAATGTTTGACCCTTTGGTTAGTGTATGCTATATACTATAGTTAAAGTATGGTTTTAAGTTGATTAGCATGATAGCCAATGGTTTTGAAATGGCAAAATGTAGAATTTGGAATCATTTCATTTTGATTTTTTTAGAATTAGTTGAGTTTTCAAAATTGACTAAATTTTTAGGGTTTTATGAATAGTAACCCGAGAAGATTGGTTTTGAGATTTAAAATTTACCAACTAAAAGACTTAATAAATAGTTCTATTTTTTCTTTTTGATATTAAAATGGGTTTGAAACTAAGGTATCACATCACACATGCCTCTTTCCCATTCTCTCCCCACTTACATTCATCTTCAATTTTTCCCTTCACCGAAAAATGACCTGATTATATGAGAAAAGGATTATCAAAACAAACTATTTAAGTACTTATTTTATTTTTTAATTGTCAGCGTTCTGTGGGGTAGGCCAAATTATTTTTTAAATACATACACATAAATACATAATCTGTATTTCTTATATATATATATTAGATAATATATTATGTATAATAATATTGAAATTATATGAGAGAGAATAAAATCATATATCTTATATATTATTAACCTAAAAGAAAATTCCATGAATTTTAAAATTTTATTAAATATGTAATTTTTAAAATTTGTACCATTCATATGCCTTTGTACTATATATAGATTTATTTTTGATAAATTTTAATATATTTATTATAATTTCTTTTTATATATTATCTATATTTTTTTTGGCTAAAAATACGTTATCTATATGAAATAATAGTTAAAAAAATATTATAATAATATGATTTTACTATTCATAAAAATCTTATTTTTGGGTATTGAGAGAATAAATTGGACTACATGAATGTAAATTAAATATTTTGAAGGGAGAGAATAGAAAAGAAGGGTTGTGAACAAGGAAGAAAACTGAAAGGAGGAGAGAGAGGGAGTTGGGGGAGAAGGCGAGAGGGATACATAGGTAAAAGGAAGAGAGCAGTGGTAGGACTCATAAGCTGTACTTGTCCTTTTTATATTGGTGACACCATAATTTATGCAGCACATTTTTATCTAAGAATTTCTCATATTTTATTGGGGATTCTTCGTCCTTTTTGTTCAGCAGCAAGTGTGTGGGGCATCCGTGCGTATATACGTGTGCAAATACACACACACATATAACTATTCATCACCTTTTCATGACCCCACTGTTGCTCCATCAATCAACCGTATGTACCCCCCTACGCCACGTTTGGTAGGAAGGATTGAGGGGGAGGGAATGGGATTGGAGGATGGATTGGATGATCTTGTCATGTTTGGTAAGAGGGATTAAAGATTACCAGGATTGAGAAATGCCACATTGGTGGGATTATACAATTCCACCTTCCCCTCGTAATGCGTTCTAATCCTGGAATTAAAACGCATAAAAGACAAAAATACCCATACTACATTAATATTAAGACAGAATGTATATTTTGTAACAGGCTTAAAATATTTTATTTCAAATAAAAATAGTTTGTTACAAGCTTGAAATATTTTCTTTCGGATAGGAATATTTTGATAACTGTTTAAAGTAAGATATGAATTATTTTACTTGAACTTATATTACAAAAAATTATAGTAAAAACTGTCATTTGCTTCTTATCTTTTGATCTTACATATTATTAATTTCAAAATGTATTACTAAATTTTAAGAAAATTATAATTTTAAGGACCTAGTGATAAATTTTTCTAATAAAAATTTTATAATTTTAAGGAATTATTAATAATTCGTTGGGATAAATTTTAAGGAAGTATTGATTTTTTTATTACTTTTTTTTTGTATATAAATTTGTTGGGATACGATAGAAAACCATTTCTGATTTTTAAAATATTTAATTTATTATTTATTTATTATTGTAAAATGAGTAAAAATTTAATGAATTTATTTTTCAAACAATATATATGATCATGCGGTTTCTTTTTTATTAGAGGAGGAGTGTATAAGGTTGGAGTCCCAAGCTCTAAAATACCAAGGGTATTATAGTCTTTTAATTTTATATATCTTATTATAAATAAAATAAATGCATGTATTCCTTTCACATATTACCTCCCACCAAATGTAAAATAAAAGCCCCATTTTCAATCCCATTACCATTACCATTCCCAATCCCATTACCATTCCCATTCCATCAAAATCAATCCGTCCTTTTCACTGTGTGCATTATTGTTATTGTTATTTAATCCATTTCTTCACAGCTCACCCTATTGGTTTACTACACAGTGTAGACTAGACATATAATATTTTATTTGATTTCAACTAATCACCACATCTTCTTGCATATGTGTGAAAAGAAAATTACATTTTTACCTAGGACTGCACAAAGACTAGGTTGAGTTGAATTTAGCATCAGTTTGAAGTCTGGTCTGAAAAACGACTGGGTTAAAATATTTGATCTGAGATCATATCCAGTCTAATTGAACCTGAGACCAAGACTGGGTTGGACTTGGTCTGCCGGGTTACTGAAGCAATCCATTAGAGTTGAGCAAAAAACCCATTAGCCACTAGCTCGTCCATGGCCCAGTAAATTTTTGCTCGTTTAAGCCTGTCCAATTTGCCCAAATAAAAGACTATAAATGGCTGGGTTTAAATGGGCGAGGTAGCCCATTAAACGGGATAGGCTATGGGTAAGGTATTGGGCTACCCATACCCGCCCGTTTACGTTTTGATTTTTTAAAAAATATTTTTATTCTTCATTAAATGATTATATGTAAGATTGTATGATTGAATATGCTTGATATTATGTGATGTTATTTCATATTTGGTTTACCATTTGATATGCAAAATTTATTGAAAACTTTACAAGGTTGCATACAAGATAGCTGTGCTAAAGAAATTGCAAAAATAAATAAATAAATAAACGGGTTATCCTGTAGCCCAAACAGGCTGCCCCATAATCCATTTAATATAGGCTTAAATAGGCTGCCAATAGGTTATGGGCTAACTCATGCCTGTTTATTCTTCGGGTTAGCCCATCCTGAATGTTGCTCAGCCTTGCAATCCACCAAACTTTGTTCCTTCCTTTAAAAAAAATAGCGGATTATACAAAAAAAAAATTTGGATCTGAGCTGTCATTTTTTCCCTTAATACATACACGGATATAGACCCATTTTCTTTTTCGATTTTTCCATATTATATTCTAATAAAATAAAATAGTTTGACAAAAATATTTTTTACATTTTAAAATGCATTTTATTCCTTCTCTCTTTGCGCATCAGCCTCATGCCCCCACCATTCTTCCCTTTGAATTTTAATGGTGAATAGTGAACACTAAAAAACCCATCTTCAAGTTCACAGAACAACAATCATCAAACTATTCCTAACCCATCTTCATCTCCCCTTTCTTCTCCCAACACTTAGTCTTTTCCACCACCACCAACAATGGAGTTCAACCCCAACAACCACCCATGCAGACCCATCATGGAAGAGCATGAAAATCATCCAAGATATAATCAAAGTCTGATAACTTGAAAATGAACATGAAATCTCTGTGAAATTTGAACTCATAAGTGAAAATGGAGAAGGATGGGGTCGATTATTACCAGGAGAGTGAAGAAGCTGAAAGGCCGAAACTTAGGTGGAGAGGGAAAGGCTAACAAGCAGTGACACTGAAGCGTGAGTGGAGATGAAGAGTACAAAGAGGCAAAGTTGAGGCTAACACCGAAGCTTGAGCGAAGATGGAGAGACAAGAGTAAGGGGAAGATGGTGAGTTGAGAGGAATAGCAGCGGCACTACAAAAAAAAAAAGTAATTTGTAGCAGTTAAAATAGGTTATTTGTAGGGGTTTTAACCGCTACAAGTTTCACTTGTAGTGGTTTTGACAATCGCTGCGTACAATACTAAACCGCTACAGTATTTTGTAACGGTCATTAAGTCGCTACCAATAACGGATGAATGAGATCACTTTGAGGCGGTTCATAGTAGTCAAAAAACCGCTACTAAGTGCATGTGGTTTTGTAGCTGTTAACAAAACCACTACTAAGTGCCTGTGAAAAATTTGGTCTAGCAAGAATCAAAAATTGAATGTGGTGGTAACATTTTGTAATAGTTATATAACCGCTGCAAGTGGTAAAATTTTCAAAAAAATGGTGCCACCAGGACGGATTTGCAATGGTTACAAACCACTGCAAATATGAAAATATTATTTAATTTTTTTAGCAATTTTAATAACCGCTACAAATGTTACATTGAAATTTAAAAAAAAAATCAAATATTGAAGATTAAATATAATAAATTAAATTATCAAATTCTTAATTAAATTTTATTCAAATTTTTGTTATATAAGGAAATTTTACTAATATTTTAAGTATTAAATAAATATTATTAGAAAATCTATAGGCTTATAATTATAAAAATTAAAAAAATTTTGAAATGTTATTTATAAATGTAAGAAATAAATTAGAAAGAGTAGAAAATAAAAGTAAATAAAAACCTGTATGAAAAAAAAAATTATTAGTAAATAAAAATTAAATAATATGAGAAAATAAAAGTAAATAAAAAATTTAAAAAAAACTTACAATTTAAAAATAGAAGGAGGAATATCAGAGGAGAGGAGGAGGAGGTGTGAAAAATGAGAGGGAGAGCGGGGTATTTATAGAGGGTCAGTGACATTTGTAGCAGTTTATTTTATTTTGTAGCGGTTTATTTCATTTTGTAGCAGTTTATTTGCGTTTTGCAGCAGTTATAAAACCGCTACAAATAATAAAATTTTGTAAAAAAGAAAAAATTACTAATTTTGAAAAAATGGTTTGAAATGAACTATTGAAAATTTAGTCTTCATCACCTTGCCTAAAAAGAGATATATAAATTCAAATAATGAGAAATAATTATAACACAAATTTAATTTAAAACACATATTGTTAATTAATGTAACAAAAATGAACCAAAATTATATGTAAAAAAGAAATGCCTAACAATTGGTAAATTGTCATCTCCTTCGGAGAAGAAATTTTCAAAATTCGTTGGTTGGAAGGGTTCACTGTCATAAATGATGTCATCACCATTATCACCCATGTCATAAAAATCTCACGGCTTGAGGTGAACCACTATACTCCAATCTTTATGTTTCTTGTCCTCGACATAATAAACCTAGTGTGCCTCAGAGGCAAGAATGTATGGCTCATGATCTTCAGATTCTCCCGTATGAATAAGCTTGGAGAAATTAACAGATGTGATGCCTAATTCGTCAATAGTAAGTCCACGTGAAGTTATCGTATTTGCCCAGCAATACTTGACCAGAGTGACAGTGAAAAGTCCTTGATAATTTAACTCAACAATATCAATCAGCTTCCCATAGTAAGGAATGCCTCCAAATCGCATGTCACTGTCACTGGTACTGGCATAACTCCTTATTCCAAATGTGCCAAAAACTCCAGAGTTTTGTGTGAGTAAACCCTAATCATGCTCTACTATACGGAACTTGAACCCATTGATATATATTATATGCAGTAAACCTCCTGGCATCATCAAACAGACCATATGCAAGACTTTTGAGTTCAGCTATGGAGGGAGTGCTGTCATTACATATTCGATGTATAAACTAACTCGAAAATTTCCTGTGGACTCTCTTGTCAACCTCAATGGATGTTTGTGAATGAATCCGTAGCTGCAGCCTGACGTATCTTCTAAATTCCCTTTAGTGTTATTTGTTAGAGAAGGCAATGATAAAGAAAATATAAACATAAAAAAGAAAATCAGTGTACAACTTACTGGAGAAAAGGTCCAACTTGAGTGGAATTTATCAAGACATGTCCATATGCTTGTAACTTCTCAATAGGAGTCAGTTTGAAGTATTCAAATGCTCCAACTAGTTTCCTAATAGGAGGGAAGAAGTTGATCCAATTGGATGGACCTGGTGGACAATCATCAATGTATGGGGGGTGATTGAAAGTTGTCTCGATGTCGTCAAAGTATTTGGAATAGAAAGTTAGGACCCCATCTCCAGGATAACCTTCTGTTATTGACCCCTCTGACCACACCTTATTCCTGACATAAGATTTTAACTTTCCTAAATATCTGCATGTTTAATTAATTAATGATTAATAATTGTCTATAATTGAGATTAAAATATGGAAAATTGAAAGAGATAATATAACACACCTTTTAATAGGGTACATCCATCGATATTGAATTAGGCCAGTAAGTTTTGCTTCTTGAACAAGATGGACTGTAAGATGAACCGTGACAGTGAAGAAGGACGGAGGAAATATCATATCCAAATGACAAAGAGTCAAAATTATTTTATTTTGCAGTTGGTCTAGCTCCTCTGGTATTAAAACCTTCGCACATAACTTTTTGAAAAATGAACACAGCTCAACCAAAATCATAGAGGCATCAGGAGGGAGTGTGTTTCTAAGTGCCAAAAGAAGTAATTGTTGCATCAAAACATGCGAGGCATGACTCTTCAACCTAGTAACATTTCGAGCCTACAGATCAATACAACTTGAGATGTCGTTGGAATATCCATCGAGGACTTTTATTTTTTTTAATGTTGACAGGAAGATATCCTTGTTCTTTAGACTTTCCGGGTTCGTTGAGCAATGTGTATAGCACATTATCACATACATCTTTTCGATGTGCATGACATCAAGACTATGGCAGATCAAATTAAATTTCTAATAAGGAAGGGTGAAGAAAATACTTCTTTTCCACCACTGTATTGGCTGACCATCAGATGTGCCACGAGAATGTCGTTTGCCTCATTCAACTTTGTCGATGTTGCCAAACTCAACATCAACACCATCTTGCTGTTGAAATATATCGATGCTAGATAAAGCAAGAGGAGGATCTCTCTTTCTTGTTTACCATTGAAGTGATTCTGTTGCAATCTAAATCTGTGCTTCAAATTGAGGAATCACTAGTGACCCATGAAGCACCATTTCTAACTATGTGGAAGGCGCACAGGTTTGGAGTCAAAGTTGCAATCAGGAAAAGCCAACCCCGTATGTACGTTCCAACTGGATAATGTTCCCAACCCAAGAAAATCACTAATTGTCCACTTTAATGCTGCGCGAAGGTTAAAAAGCTTTTTCTTATATGAGTTATAAGTTTCCACACTAGTAGTCCATAGCTCGATCAATTCCTGTATCAATGGTTGTAGGTAGACGTCTATATCATTTATAGGTGCCTTCTTGCCAAGAATGATCATGGACAGTAAAAAAGAGCTAGCTTTCATGCACATCCAAGGAGGAAGATTCTACGGAATTAACATCACAGGCCATATACTGTAACTGGTGCTTATGTTACCAAAAGAATTAAAACCATCAGTTGCCAATGAAAGTCAGACATTTCTAGGATCGACAGCAAAATCTGGAAACTCTAAGTTGAATGCTTTCAATGCCTCAGAATCTTATGGATGTCTTAACTTATCGTTTGGATTTTTGTCAACATCATGCCACTGCATATGCTCTGCCATCTTTGATGACATGTATATTCTCTGCAGGCGCGACTTCAAAGGAAAGTACCTAAGAATTGAAATATGAAAATATACAGTAGTTAATTAACAAAATAATTCTAAAAAAACAATGAAGCAAATATATTACTGAAGTAAAATAATTTAAAAAATAATAAAGCAAATATATTATTACCTTATTAACAATATAATTTCTAAAAAAAATTAAAGCAATTATATTAGTTTATTAATGACATAATTTGTAAAGAAAATGAAAGAAATTATGATTCATTTAATAATGACATAATTTATAAAACATTTAAGCAAATATTAAAGCAACTAATACCTTAGAATCTTTACAGGTTTCTTCTTCTGCTTTTTCCCTTTCTGTGTGGGCTTGTACCTAGATGTGTTGCACCTTATACAAGTCTCTCTGCTAGCATGCTCTTCGTAATATAACATACAATCATTTGGACAGGCATCAATTCTCATGTAGTTTAAGCCAAGCTTGTTAATCATCTTCTTCACTTCATAAAATGACAATTGGAAATTCACATAAGGGAATGCGTGTGTCAATAATTCCAGGAGCATTGACATTGCCTTGTCTGTGATACCACATAAGCATTTTATATGATATATCTTTACCGTGAATGATAGCTTTGAGTACTTTGTATACCAGTGATATAAAGGCTTATTAGCATCATCTATGAGATCAAAAAAACTTTGAGCAGCTTTGTTTCTTAAGAACTTTGGTTCAGGTCCCTGTACTTCTTCAGTTGATATGTGTTTGTGAATCCCAAATGCATCACGTACAACGTCATTAATATGGTTAGACTCCTCTGCTTCAACTCCCATTCGGGAAATTGCAGGAGTTGACTGAGTAATCATATCGTGTTGCTCACCATAGAAAGACCAAAATGTATAATTTTGTGGGAAAGGCTTCAAAATTAAATGATTTCTAACAACATCTTGTGGGTGCCACTTATTGCAATTGCATTTAGGACATGGACAAAGAAGCTTACCATTAGTAGTTAGATGTGTAGAAGTAAATTCTATGAACGAGGTTAATTCGGCCAACTATCATTGGGACGTATGCGGCAACTTGATCTATGACTTATCCATGATTTGTGTAAGCAAGAGCAAGAAAAGATTTCAAAGAAAGGCTCAAATGGAAGTGAAAATGAAACTTTGAAACGTCTAAGATGGTTAAAAAGGAGTAAAGCAACAGTCAAACAATTTGTAGTGGTTAAATAACTGCTACAAAGTGCAAAAATCACTGCTAAACCCAATGGTCACACATTTGTAGCAGTTAAATAACCGCAACAAAATGACAAACTACTGGTAACTCCAATGGTAGAAATATTTTTGGAGAGGCGCTAAATTCAATTTTGGCCATTGTAGTGGTTAATCTAACTACTACAAACTTTTATAGTGGTTTTTCGATTTGTGGCGACTTCCTTAACCACTACAAACATTAGCAATGGAGGAAAATTTGATTTCAAATTCAAGCATTTGTAGTGATTAAATGACTGATACAAACTGTAAACCGCCACTAAATTTTTTTTTATCCAACATAAATATTGATTTTATCAATTTCAATTTCCAATTTAATAGTTACGTTTTAATTTAATTAATAAATTTAATTCATGTTTAATTTTATCAAATAATTCTTAAGTAATAAAAAATGCTAATACTAATTCAACTATTTAGAATCGAATATAAACTTTTAATTAAAATTTAAAATATTATTTTGTTTATCCCATATAAATATTCTCTCTTGAAAATTTAATAATTTCTATTTTAATAAATTAGAATTGAATTATATATTATTTTAATTTGATTATATTTTTTTTATTAATTTCAATTTCCAATTTAATGGTTACTTTTTAATTTAATGAAAAATGCAAATACTAATTCAAATATTTAGAATTGCATGAAAATTAAAATTCAATTATTAATAACAATAATCTATAAATAAATAAAATTTTGAATGATAATAAAAATTTAAAAAAATTCTCAAATATCAGCCCTTTGCGACGACTCCACAAAATCATCATCATCCGCGTCAGGCTGGGGCTCGGGCTGTTGGGGTTAGGGCTGGGGTGGTTGGGATGAAAGATCATCATCCATGGAAATATTAGGTAGGATAGGAGGAGAAAGGTCAGGAGCTACCCTTCGCTAAACAATCCTTATCATCACATTGGCAGCTCTCATCTACCCCTCATATTTGGCCTGCCTCCTGGCCTCACGAGCCTGATACTAGGCCTTAAACTCCTCATGAAGCTACTCCATTATTGGCTCTCTAGGACGCCTGGTGCCAAAAAAGGCCTGGTGTGATGTTGCTGCTGACTAGGAGGTCCCGGCGTCAGAAGACGTATGACGGCCCCGACAGTAAACGGCACTTGGTATAGGGCCAAAACCGAGTCCTCTAACTCGTCCTGGGTGCTCGGGTTTGGCTAAGCCTGCCCTGAGTGAGGTGGTGGAGTCCATAACTGACCCTTGAGACTCTTAGAGTTCTGCAACACTCTGGGTTATCCTCTCCTGTTAGAATAATTTTATCAATTTAAATGAAATTAATATAATATTAACACTAAAAATGTGAACATTAAATTTAAGCACTAAATAAACAATAAAATTGTAATTAATTACTCACAGCAACTTTCTTAACCCGCTCAGATATAGGAGTACCGTCCCTATGCCTATGGAGCTATAGCAACATCTCGCCATAGGTGGGCATTCGTCCCTCCCCCTACTGCATCTTCCTCCCCTCCCAATTTATAATAAAACAAAAAAAAATTTTAATTATTTAAATTCACACACACGTACATATAATTTGATTAAATTTGCAGTATTACTCACAATCTCATTATAGGTCACAGCAAATGTCTTTGAACCGGCCATATGCTAGATATCCTGATGGCCGCAATAAAAATATAATAAATTTAGTTAACTTCTATGGCAATAACATAACAATAACACAATAAATTAAAGTCATATCCTCTGCTCAGGTGTCACCGTAAGCTGGACAAACAATGCCCAGTTATTGGCTGGGATGCCATCTAGCACGTCTGCGTACATCTCCTCCAGGGCTCTCATCCCGTTGCCTTTCTTTGCATTGTCCTCCTATTCTTCTAGCCTTTCCTAATTTCTTCAGGGCATATGTCTTCATGTTATCCCCGATGACAAATTTTTTTTGCAATTAAAAAATGAAATTATGATTTAATTAGTAAGAAATCAAATTTATAATGTAACTCATAATTATTTTAAGGAAAATATTTAATCCTAAATTTAAAATACTAATTAATTACCTTCAGTAGCTCCCAAGCGTCGCTCTTGTTCTTCTGTGACATCCTCTTCTGGGTGGGCTCATAGATAGGAAACATCATGTACTGTCCACCTACATAAGCCAGATGTCAGTTGAACAGATGTCCTCCCTGCTCAATTGGTTGCCCGGGCTCATTCAGAGGGATTGTGACACGTACATCCTGAATGTAATGCATGTCCTTCACATTCAGTCTCCTCGTTGACCTATTGCCAGCTGGGTCTGCACAATTAAATTGATAATAAGATAATATCAATAATATTTAATTATTAATATTAAATAACTTATTTTACTTACCCATAACCTCCACCTCCCAACTGCTCAACCATCCACCAGGTCGACATAATTCTAGTGGTGGTGGTGGTGGTGGTCCTTCTCCTCCTCCTCCTTTAGACCCCATACCTCTCTCTCCACATAACCCTTGAATCCACCCTCATCCCCCCTAGGTTGAGATCAAAATGCTCATCGATCTCATAATCTTCCACGCTGATCATGGGCCCCTCATCCTCCTCTGTTGGCTCCTCAAACGGCCTAGGCCTCTCAAGATACCGGGGGGTCTCGTAGGCTCAATAGGATCTTTACCGTGTCAACGAGTCATGCTATTTAAACAACAAATAATTAATTAAACAATACAAAATACAAAATTTATTAAACATGACTTTAATAAATTATAAATATTTTACAATTACATTTGAAACCATAAATAAAAATTTAAAAATAGAAAACACAATATTCTTATGCATCCATTTCACATGTTAGGCGTAGCTGGTGTATTCGGCGGCTCCCTATTCAGTGCTATGCACGGTTCCTTGGTAACTTCTAGTTTGATCAGGGAAACCACAGAAAATGAATCTGCTAATGAAGGTTACGGATTTGGTCAAGAGGAAGAAACCTATAATATTGTAGCTGCTCATGGTTATTTTGGCCGATTGATCTTCCAATATGCTAGTTTCAACAATTCTCGTTCGTTTCCGAAATTAAATAAAATACTATAAAATGTAATTAAAATAATATCACTCCTAATGTCTAATAAAATTAATTACTAAATAAACAAATTTTGTCATTAAACAATTACAAATAACATACAAACTAAAAAAATTGAAGACAATAAGATATATAATCATCACAATTAATTAATTCAACAATTTAAATCACATATAACTAATTAAACAAAATACAAAACTGTTTAGATATGGATTTAATAAATTCTAAAAATTTTATAATTATCTTCCAATTCGTAATTAATAATTAAAAAAACCAATACATTCAAGTTTTTTGAATTAAATAAAATACAAATAATTGTAATTAAAATAATTTCACTCCTAATGTCATATAAATTAATTACTAAATAAATATATTTTATTATTAAATCATTATAACTAACATGCAAACTACAAAAATTTAAAACAAATACCAGATATAATTATGAAGTCAAACAATATCAATTTCAATTAAATAAGTAAACTAAAATAAATATTAAATTAATACAACACTAATTAAATATTTAAATACTGTAACTATTAAATAAATTAACTAATAAATGAATATATATTCATACCTGGGTAGCTGGAAATGAATCTAAAGCTACAGTGGACTGGAGGAAAAATTTCAGCAGAACTCCCATACACACGCGCAGCAAAAGTGAAAGAAAGAGGGAGCTAGCGTTTATATAGGCGCAAAAAATTTGTAGCCGTTTTCAAAAGACCGCTACAAAGGTGACATTAGTGGCAGTTTACTGTACAATCGCTACAAAATCGATGTGATACATGTTGTGCCTCCATCGAGGAACTACAAACTTTGTCACGGCTGTCTCTTAAACTGCCACAAAATTGGGACACTAGGATAATTTGTAGCGGTTAATTTAAAACTGCTACAAATTTTAATAATTTGTTGCGGTTTTATATGAAACCGCCATCTTCTGCCTTTAGTACAACTGCTACAAAAATAACCGCTACAAATGGTTTGTTGCGGTTATTCTCTCACAACCGTGACTATATAATTGCTAAAAATTTAGCGAGAATCTCCTGCCCTCTGGCGAGATGGTCGCACCATTTTTGTAGTGGTTATTTTCGTGTATAACCACTACAATGTGTGACACAAAATCAAATCTGGCTCAACCGATGCAGATTTGTAGCGGTTTTACATTAAAACGGCTACAAATCCTTAATTTCTAATGGTTTATTGTAACCGCTACAAAATAACCACTGCAATTTTTCAGTTTTTTTTTTTAGTGCAGCAAGTTAAAGGAATAGGAGGATAGGAGGGAGTTGTAGCACAGATGTAAAAATGAAGAGGGCAAAAAAAAAAAATTATTCTACTTGGATCGGGTCAAACCAAATGGTTTGAAGCATCAGTCCTAAACCTAGTCTTGTCCAGTTTTCTAGTATGACCTGATTGGCCTAGTCTTTTTTTTTTTGGCAGCTTTTTTTAAACCAAATTGGACCAGGTTATCGCAGGTCAGACTGGGTAGACCAGGTTTTGATTTTTTTGCACAGCCCTATTTTTACCCCATATCTCACGGTCCCATGTTAAACCAATAGCTTCTCTTCATTTTATTATTTTTTCATGTAGGGGTGCATTGAAAACTCATATAAAATAATACTTTGTCCGTACTACCACTGATGCATTGAAAACTCACTCTTTCCTCGTGAAGCCATACGTTTTAATGCACATATTTTTATATACGAGCCTTCCACAATTTAATTTCTATCTCATATATAAAAGAAAATTAACCCCAAATATTTTTGTACCCAAATAAAATGGTTAGCTCTGTGGGGACTAGGTTAGAGAGTAGTTCTAGGATTATGGTCTAACTCTAGAATAAATTTTTTTTAGTTATATATTGATAGGTATTTGTGTGCGATTTTGTAGACTCTCATTGAGAGCTTTGGAGTAACTTTGTGTAATTACTTGTAAGCTAAGGAGTGACAGGTAACTCTAAAATTTCTTTCATGCACATATTAATTGTCTGTGGATTATTGTTGTTGTTAAATATCTTGCAAATTAATTATTTTAGTATGAAATACATATATATATGTTTACATATGATAAATATTGAGTTTTCAAATATATAGAGCTTCATTATATACTCCTCTAGTCCTATTTATAAGTCACTTTCAACATATTTCACACAGACTAAGAAAAACCTTAAATTTTATTAACTCTCATTTAAAATTCCATAACTTTTCAACTTTATCTCTACTTAATATATATTATACCTCATGTAAACAAAGTCGACATAATAATAAATGAAGGGTAAAATTGTACATCCATACAAAAAATTTCTCTCAGTGTCTTATAAATAGGACAAAAAAATGTCTTCTGTTTGTCCCCTATAAATAGGACCATAGGAGTATATACATTTCTATCTCTATTGCTATTAAACAATATTTTTAATAATTAAATATCTTGATAATTATGGTGATTGAAATATAAAGAATTATACTGTTAATTATTTGTATTGGATTTTGGTTCTTTTCTGTTGTGGAACAATAGTGTGTTGGTTGAAATAATTTGTTATACCATTATCTGTCATAGCAGATGCATCCTATAATGAGTAGAGGTCAGATGGGGATGAATATATTATTTAATTACTATGTGATATGCTATCACTTAGTGCATAGTAAATGACATTTGTTAGGGCCTCTTCTTCCATGTGGTCCTTTGGCTAGGATTGCATTAGAGTTGTGGAACATATGACATCTCCTTAGTTTTATTCTTTAAGGAAAGAAGCATAGTTTAGATTTGTGCTCTATACTTTTGGCTGGGTATATCTCAATTATTGGTGAGCTTGGGACAATCCAGTTAAATAGATTAATTTTGATTGGACTATGTGTTAGCCTATGACTCCAGTCAGTGAAATAAGAATGGACTGTGATATAAGGAAGGTTACATAATGCATTTATTTTTGTGAAATTCATGCTGTAAATGAATATGGATTGATTATGTTGTTGATTTAATGATGAAATTTTGGTAAAATTTGTGACACTTGGTGTATATAAATGTATACTAACATCTAGTTTTGAAAAAATATATTTGTGTTTGTGTGTATATGTTAGGGATTTTAGTTGTTACTAAGATGTTAGATCTTATCTTTTCCATTAACATTTTCAGGTGATGAATCTAGTAGGAAGTAAGGAAAGACATCAATAGAGTGAGCCATGAAGGCTCTTTTGTACTTCTTGAGCATATGTTATGTTATTTTTATTTGTCATGACCCTAGGCTTCATCATTTCATTTTGTGAAGATACTTTACGGATTTATTTTGAAACTATGACATGCATGCCTCATACTTTATTTTGATTGGTTTGGATACTAGAAATGCTTGTGGGCTATTTATGAAATATTTTTGTTAATTATATGGATTATATATTTGAGGTGTTACAAAAAATACTTCTATTATTTTCAAGGATGCAAAAGCATTTTTAATGTAATATATTCCAACATCATGGAGTTTGGTCACTCATATGCATATGCATGAAGCCAGAAAAATCGACGAACTCCTAACTTGCTTTTCCATGGGAACAAAGGTCAAAGGCGCAACCCACCGGCCACAGCAGCATCTGAAATCTCCAAACAATCATGTATTCTTCTGCTCAGCCCTTGAAAACAACGGAGGAAGACAATGATCAATAACAAAAGCCAATAACAAAAAAAAAATACACACAAAGTCACAAATTCTTCACAACACCGAAGAAAAAAGACCTCAAGGAAGATCGGGAAACGATAACAAAAAGCGTGTACCCGAACTCATGTTTATATAACTCAAAATGACCACCCAAAAAGGACACAAAAACGGAAGGATAAGGAACCGCAAATGAAAACAAACCAAAAGATGCCTGCACTTAAAAATGAATTGACAACACAAATTAAATATTAGGATAAGACTGTTCAGTATGTTAGTCGGATCAGATGTATGTATATCTGTTCTAATGGAGTTTTGCAACCAACAGCTTTGGTTAACGTGTTATCATTATTCTCTTAATTTTTTTCCCAACGTTATCCATGGTAATGCCTTCCAAAGGGCCACCGCAATTAATCATTTCCAGGATGAAATCCCCCTCCCTTTCTAGTTGTTATACGTGACTATATATCAATTACTATATAAAAAAACCTGTAGTATCACACACCCACGTGGCCCAACACCTATATATTCACGTGTACCAATCACAAAACTGCTATAAGGTTTAAAGGATATAGAGATAGATTGTTTTAATCCAACTGATTTCTACAAGATGCAAAATGTATTTATTGGCCAAAAATTTTATACCATTTGTCCATTTTCTTATACAAAATAAAAAGTAGTTTTTTAATTAAAAGCTAGCCAAAGTTTTGGTCTATTAGTATCACATGGCCCAACCTTCATAACACAGAAATAGTGCCAGACTGCTAGGGGTGGTCAAATTAGCTCGTCTCGATCTCGATCGTAATTGGGATAGGATGGTCCTATCTTGAAAGTTTTTGAGATGGAACAGAACAGAATGGGATAAAAAGAGGAATCAGGACGAGACAGGACACGGGATAAGGATATGCCGTTCCGACCCTGAATACTTTTTAAATTTTTTTATATAATATTAATATATATTATATAACATAATACCTATTTATGAAAATAGAAATTTCTGATTATTTTACTTAAGAAATTACAATAGAGCAAAAATACTCAAATTTTACAAGCCCAAATTCATTGATTAAAAAATAAAGATGAGACATGTCTTGTTCCTGTCCGGCTGTCCTGACAAGACAGGATATGAAGCGAAAATCCTACCTTGTCCCATAAATACTCCTAAATAATGGTGCATGTTGTTTAATCTAAAATTACAATTAATTTTTTTTTTAAAATTTTAATACATTGTAAAAAAAAAATCTAGGTCATATTTTCCCCATCCTCTTGCCATGTCCAGTGGTATCATGAGATTCTTCATGTTTCTTTCCTCTTTGTCTAACACATAAAATATATGTATTATTTTTGTTAAAAAATAAAATATATGTAATGTACTAACTCTGGTGCTTAATACAAAAATTAATTAATTAATTTTTTAATATTAAAAAAATTAGTTATTTTAGCTGTTTATAATAAATGAATGTTAAATTTAAAAACAAATTCTTTTTTTTTTTTACCAACAAAAACAAATTCACTACATATACCAGATGAAAGCAATTAAGGATAACCCACATCTAAAAGAAGATATGAAGCAACCCCAGCCTAGAATTTTTATAATTAAAAAGAGAGAGAAGAAGATATCAAAGCAGGAATTATCACAGAATAAGGCAAAAAAAAAAAAAAGAAGCTTGTTTCCTTTACACAAGATATATAATATTATATTCCTTTTTTAATATAAGAGCTAATTGAATATTCAATACACACTTTAAGAGTTTCTATCAAATACAAATTCTAATACATTATTAGTGAGGATAATTTAGGTAAAATAATACTACCTCTGACTCTTAATGTAAGAGTTAATTTGATTTTTAATTTAATATTAAATATGAGATCCCAATCCACTTTGTCTCTCATATTTATTCATTTCTTTCAAAATAATCCTTATAATAGTTGCACATGTTAAAAATTCTATTAAATAATAGTTCTAGCTAATATACATGACTATCAAGGGTATTTTAGGAAAAATAACATCTATTTATTACAAATAACTAACTTAACAAATTTTTTTAATTACTCAAATTAATCAACTAGCTCTTATATTAAAGATGTAGTATGTATCATGTCCTCGTGGTGTATTTATTAAGGCTTTTATTTTTAAATGGGGTAAGTGCGACCATGTCTTATGTCAAGATAATTAGTATTTTCTTTGAAGTTTATAATTAATTTGGCATATATAAGGTATTCTATAATTTATAAAATAAGCATAAATTTGAGCAGATAATTAATTTTAACATATTATTTGACAAATTTTAACATATTATATGAGTAATTGGATATATCTAAAGAAAATGATGGCTTTGGCCCTGATAATTGATTCTATTATAAAATGGAACCAAAATAAAACCACAAAAGTAGAAAGATGAAGACAAGAGAATGAGAGAACTTCTTGTATTTCTTCACTTGCACTACAACACAAATGACTTGCCCTATTTATAGGCATAGTCTTACACATAGGTTACAATTGTCCTTAAATGGTAAATAGTGGATAATTAATCCCATGAATGTGAATGAAGGTGACTTACAAGAGTGAATAGATAGTGGAGGAGTAATGGATAGTAGAGAAGTAATAGATGGTGGAGGTAGTGGAAGTTACTTGGTGAAGATAAAGAGGAAGGGGTAAATAGACATTCACATAATATTCATAACACTTCCCCTTGGATGTCCATTATACAAATATGTGCCTCATTAAAAAACTTCAATTAGGAAAAACCCTGTGGGATAAAAACCTAGAGGAAGAAAGAGAGTACACATTTATTAATATACGATCCAGTGCTGCCTCATTAAAAACCTTATTAGGAAAAACCTAGTGGGATAAAAACCATAGTTAAGGAAAAAAGAGTACAGCATGTGTTAACTCCCCTTCTTGGTAATATCAGTTGATATATCTAAGTCTACGGCATTCGATATCATGAACAAGCTTTTCAAATATTGTACAAGAAAGTGACTTGGTGAACAAATCTGCCAAATTTTCATTGGAACGGATTTGCCGGACGTTGATTTCACCATCCTTTTGAAAATCATAAGTGAAGAAGAATTTTGGTGAAATATGTTTTGTTCTATCTCCTTTGATGTACCCTTCTTTTAGTTGCGCAATACACGTAGTATTATCTTCATACAGAATTGTGAGGATCATTTTGCTGGAAGACAAGTCACAAGTGGTTTGTATGTGATGTATTATCGATCTTAACCATACACATTCTCGACTTGCTTCATGCATTGCAAGAATTTCTGCATGATTAGATGATGTGGCTGATATGGTTTGTTTCATAGAATGCCATGAAATGGCTGTACCACCATATATGAACAAATAGCCTGTTTGTGATCTACCGATATGTGGATCAGATAAGAATCCAGCATCTGCATAACTAATGAGGTCAGTCTTGGGTACGTTTGAGTAAAATAACCCCATGTCTATAGTATCCCTGAGGTAATGAAGAACGTGCTTAACTCCATTCCAATGTCTTCATGTTGGTGACGAACTATAGCTTGCTAGTAGGTTAACAGCAAATGATATATCAGGTCGTGTGTGACTAGCAAGATACATGAGTGCACCAATTGTACTACGGTATGGTACTTCTGGACCAAGTAGTTCTTCATCATTTTCTCGAGGTCTAAAAGGATCTTTATCTTTCTCTAAAGATCTTACAACCATCGGAGTATATAATGGATGTGATCTATCCATATAAAAACGCTTTAAGACCTTTCTTGTATAGGTTTCTTGATACAAAAAGATCCCATTTCTTGAATATTCAATTTGCAATCCAAGACAAAATTTTGTTCTTCCCAAGTCCTTCATTTCGAATTCTATCTTTAAACAACCTATAGCTTTTGTAAGCTCTTCAATAGTTCCAATGATATTTATGTCATCAACATAAATAGCAATTATAGCAAACTCATTTCCAGATCTTTTTATAAAAATACATGGGCGAATTGGATTGTTCTTGTATCCCTCATCCAATAGATATTTGCTTAAACGGTTATACCACATACGCCTTGATTGCTTCAATCCATACAGAGATTTATTTAATTTAATTGAGTATTGCTCTCGAGAACTTGAATTGTATGCTTCTGCCAACTTGAATCCTTCAGGGAGTTTCATATAAATATCATTGTTAAGTGAGCCGTATAAATAGGCTGTAACAACATCCATCAGATGCAAATTGAGTCCTTCTTTTATTGCTAGGCTAATTAAATATCAGAAAGTAGTTGCATCCACCACTGGTGAGTATGTTTCTTCAAAATCAATATAAGATCTTTGTGTAAATCCTTGGGTAACAAGCCGTGCCTTATGTCTTAAAATTTTACCATTTTCATTTCATTTTCGCAAAAAAACCTATTTGTATTTGAGTGGTTTTACATCTGCAGGTGTATAGACTACAGGTCCAAACACTTTCTGCTTTTCCAGTGAATTCAATTCAGCCTCAATTACGTCTTTCCATTTTGGCCAATCTTTTCTTTGTTTACATTCACTAATAGACTTTAGTTCATGGTCCTCATCATTATTCATCACATCAAGCGCTATATTATACGTAAAAATATCGTCAACGTTGACTTCATTTTGATTCCATTGTATTTCATTTATAACATAATTTATTGAGATTTCATCATTTTTGCACATTTCATGTAGCTGAGTTTCTTTTGGAATTGAGAGATTAGTATTATCTAATGACTCCTCTTGAATTGCTATTCTTTCTTGATTATCCTCGACTTGGCTATCTACATTTTTAGCTTCTTTTCTCTTTCGAAAATTTTTATCTTTGGAACCAATGGGCCTACCACGCTTCATGTGTGCTTTAGATTCATTTACAATAGCAGGTTGTCCAACAGGGACATCAATTCTAATAGGAGCATTAGTAGCTGGAACATGTGATTTGATCACTTTCTTTGGGTCAGTAAATGTATCTGGCAACTGATTAGCTAACTTTTGTAAATGAATTATCTTTTGAACTTCTAGTTTACATTGTTTTGTATGAGGATCAAGTTGAGATAATGAAAGTTCCTTCCAACTAATCTCTTTTTCCAACTGCTTCTTTTCTCCCCCTAATGTTGAAAATTTTGATTCATCAAATTGACAATCGGCAAATCGAGCCATAAATAAATCTCCTGTTGATGGTTCTGGATATTTTATTATAGAAGAAGATTCATATCCAACATATATTCCCATCCTTCTTTGGAAACCCATCTTAGTACGTTGTCGTGGAGCAATAGGAACATATACTGCACTTCTAAAAATTCTTAGATGGGAGATATTAGGTTGCTAACCAAAGACCAATTGTAGAGGGGAGGACTTGAGATAACTTATTGGCTTGATACGAATTAATGTTGCTGCATGCAAAATTGTATGCCCCCAAGCAGAATTTGGGAGATTTGATCTCATCAGCAATGGTCTTGTAATTAATTGTAATTGTTTAATTAATGATTCTGCACTATTTTGTGTATGAACATGTGCTACAGGATGTTCAACATCAATCCCAAGAGACATACAACACTCATTGAAAGTTTGCGAAGTAAATTCACCACATTATCTAAACGTATTCTCTTGATTGGATAGTTAGGAAAATGTGCTCTTAATCTAATTAGTTGAGCAAGCAACCTTGCAAATGCTAGGTTATGAGAGGATAATAAGCAAACATGTGACCATCTTGTTGATGCATCAATTAAAACCATGAAATATCTAAACGGTCCACATGGTGGGTGTATTGGCCCACAAATATCCCCTTGTATATGTTCTAGAAATGTGTGAGACTCACTTTTTATTTTTACCGGTGATGGTCGAATGATTAACTGTAACATCCTAAGTTTTTACCTGGTTTTAATAGCCTCTTTTGGTTGATTTTGAGGATAGATTAGCAATTTAATCTTGATCTTGGTGTTTGGGTTGAATTTGAGGTATGTTGGAGGAATAGGTGAACGTACCCCTCTCAGGGTATGTTCGCCGCGGCGCACCGGGGGTTTTAGAGGGGTGTGTCTTCTCGGGAAGGTTTGGCCGCGGCGAAGTCTTGGGGATGCCGCGGTGAAGTTGTTCAGGTGAGCGAGGCTTCCCTTTCGGGAAGGTTTCGCCGCGGCGAAGGTAGGGGCATGCCGCGGCGAAGTTTTTCTGGGCGAGCGAGAGTTTCCTCTCGGGAAGCTTTTGTCACGGCGAAGATTGGAGTTCGCCGCGGCGAAGTCAAGTTTTCAGGCGAGTAATCCCTCTCGGGATTAGTTCGCCGCGGCGAAGATTGGAGTTCGCCGCGGCGAAAGGTCGCGAATCTATATAATCGCTGGAGGGTTCAGTTGTGCGAAAATTAGAAAATCTGAAGGTGGAGAGAGGAGCTCTGCTAGGGTTTCGGTGTTGAGGCTTGGGAAAGGCATTTCTAAGGATCTATTACCTCAAGTAAGTGATTTTAACCTCTAATCTTCTTTCTTTCTTGGAATTTCTTGGAATTTCTGAGGATTTTTGGTGGAACCCTAGGATTTTCTAGGTTGTGATGGAACTGAGGTTTTTGACCAATTGTTTTGAGTTTAATTGATTGCTTTGGGTTAGTTTAAGTGTTTAATCAGTGTAGTTTCCTTGGATTTAAAGAATCTTGAATTTTTTTGGAGTTAGGGTTTATGGAAATGGATGATTTGGGATTGAGGATGACAATGTAGAGGTTGATTTTGAGTTTTGTGAATTGGGTTATGTTAAGGAAGGTTAAATTGGATGTTTAATCGGTTTAGATTTGTTGTTGGAACCTTAATTGCTCAATTGGGATGTTTGGGGGTAGAATTCCTATAGTGGGTCCTTGAGGTTATGAATTTTAATTGATGTTTGGAAAGGAAATAAGGTTTTAATGGATTGGTACTACTTTGGAGTGTTGCCTTGATAGTTATACCCTTTGAGTTAGGTAGAGTTTTGATGGGAGATAGGAATTTTGTGTCCCTTGTTAGAATCAATCTCACCCAAGAGGGGGGTGAATTGGGTGAGTTACAAAAATTTAACAATTAAAAGCGTGCAAGTATTGAATGAAACAGAGAGTCAGAGTAAGGAGAAATTTAACCGCAGAGAAGGGACACAAGATTTATACTGGTTCGGTCTCAACCACGTGACCTACTTCCAGTCCCCAGAACACCTCTGAGTATTTCACTATCTTCCAAGATCGACAGGGCTCTTGGTGCCTCGGTACAGTAATTGAATCGCTCAATCACTCCCCCTTACTCCCGTAAGGATACAACCCCTCTCAAGAGTCCACACTCTTGAGTGTCTCTCAAGTTTTTAATGAAAGTAGTGAATGGCTCTCTTACAGAGTGAATTCAATGATAAACACTGATGCTCAGTAGTGAAGTGAAAAACAGAGTATTGAATGCGTAACTCAATAATAGCAGATGGTAGCTCCGGTATTCAATTCCCTTCATTAATGCCTCTTCGCGCCTTTTATAGTTGATATCGTTAAATAGCCGTTAGACGGAAGGCTTCTAGCCGTTGTGACTTCGTTTGCGTGTTTCACTGGTTTTAACAGCTCCGCCATTAATGCGTCTGAGTTTCTGACACTGTAGGTCGCAGTCTACGTAATCCCATTGAAGAGCCGTTGCACTCGTTTTCATTAATCTGCATATTTCAAACTTAGAACAAGTGAGAATTTTGTGGTGAGTGCTTTAACCTTGAATACAGAAGGAGGGCTAATTTATCATTCAAGATTTGTGACGAGATCATTTATCAGTAACAAGAACAGAGTGTCATTCCGGTTTGGTTTGATCGAAAAGATGATCGATTACTTGATGATAGATCAAGTTATCGATAAACGGAATGAAGACTTTTCGAAATAGATCACTAAAGTTATCGATCAAGTGTTGGATCATCGGCTCCAAGAATTTTCATAGAAAGAGGAAATCATTGCATGATCGAACAAGTGATCGATCACATAATTGACCGAACAGATTATCGATAATTTAGATGTTATTAAAATGAAGCTTCAGTCATTGATGATCGAACATCTTATCGATAAATATATGATAGATAATATTATCGATAAAACATGGTTATGTAAATAATCAAAGGAAGACACATGCTATTTGAAATGATCGAACAGCTGATCGATCATTAACTATTCGAACAAGTGATCGATAATAGTGAAGAAAGAAGTTTGATCCTGTAAGGTAAGGAAAATGATTATCGATCACGTTTTGTGAAAACATGAAGTTCGGGGAAATGAATGATCGATCATTTTATCGAAAATCCAGTGATCGATAACTTGATCGAAAATTAGTTCATCATAACTTAATGCTAATATGTCAATTCTCAGACTCTTTATCGAACACGTTATGTGAAAAACTTATTTAAGCAAACAAGTTAAAATTATCGATAATGTTATCGATAATTTAGCTGTAGCAAAACTGAGTAAGAGTTAAAAAGAACATTGATTATCGATCATGTAATCGATAATTTTGTGATCAATAAAATTATCGATCTATCAGTGAATTTGATCTCCTGCATTCAGAG
This sequence comes from Neltuma alba, assembly GCF_004799145.2. Taxonomy (NCBI): domain Eukaryota; kingdom Viridiplantae; phylum Streptophyta; class Magnoliopsida; order Fabales; family Fabaceae; genus Neltuma; species Neltuma alba. Next base: position 250,147 of record NW_021635551.1, on the reverse strand, counting down.
AGTTAGAGCATAAAGTTCGAGTACGTAATCGATAAACAAATGATCGAAAATATGATCGATAAATTTGTAACTGAACTAATGTGCAGAACAAGTAGAGAGTGTTACCTTTTATCGAAGTCGTTATTGATGACTGATTTATCGATAACTTGATCGATAAATGCACTCGGTTTCTTATCAGTAACTCGATTGCTTACCTGATATTATCGATCAGCTTATCGATAATTTTCATACTCTTATGTGATTTTTACACTAGCGATTATCGATCCCTTTATCGATAAACTATTCATCGAATAGTTCTTCGATCAAAAAGACTACTATAGACCTGATTTACACTTGATCATTTATCTGAAATCTTAGCGATAACTGATTGTTCGATTAGTTGATCGATCAAAATACTTAACCCTGATATTCTGACTTGTTATCATCAAAACTATAATCCTAACATTCTCCCCCTTTTTGATGATGACAAAACACAGGTTAAGAGTCATTTATCAGAGAGAACATCAAACAGTTTCATATTCTTAAAAAGCATAAAAAGGCAGATAAATATCAAGAACATATTATCGATAAAAGCACTATCCAGATACACAAAAGAAAATTACAAAAGAGATAATATAACGTCATGACATGGAACTCATAAAGCAACTCATAAAGCCATATAATCTACGAAGTATCATCAGTTTTCTTCTCCCCCCCTTTTTGCATCATCAGAAGGGGTAGGAGCCGAGGGAATGGTCAGGGAAATAGGGAGAGGAGGAAGGGGAAGAAGGGGAGAAATAGATGGAAAATGAAAGGAGGGAACAGGGTGAGGTACAGTGATAAGAGCAAGAGTAGTAGGGACTGAAGTAGAAGTAGACGGAACAGAAGGAGGAGTGGTGGAAATAGGAGAAGTAGGTAGAGGAGAGGAAGAAGGTGCAGGCTCAGGGTGTGGTGGAGAGGGAGGATGGAAAAGGAGATCCTCATAGCTGAAGCTGGTGCTAGGTGGAGTGAAGTGGTGGCAGAGAGAGGTAACTAAGCCTTTAAGCTCTTGGAGTTCCTTGTCCACTGAATTAAACCTCTCAGTGACTTCCTTTTCCAAAACTACCATGGCTTGTTGGTGAAGATCCAGAATCTTAGAGATGCCATCAAACTTCCGGTCAGAAACTTCCCCATAGTCTCTGGCAGTAGTGTAGACTCTGGTCTCAAATGCACGAAGCTCAGCCTGAAACATTTCCCTGAGGGACCTCTCCATAAAAGATGGACCAGGGGTATGAGATGGAGCAGCAGTGGATTCGGCTTCATCCTGGGTCCGAGAGGCACTAGCAACTGGTTGCTTTCCCTTATCCTTCTGAGATACTTTCTGTGATGGTGTAAAGGGAACAGAGATCCTCATTTTGTGGAGCTGAGTGAGGCCAAAACTAGGAACCTTGGTCTTGAGTTCCCCAGGCTCAAATGGAGCAATTCCCTTTCTTTACAAAGTGAATTTATCGATCAGTTGTTCGATAAATTATCTCCCACTTGCCTTCATGATTATCGATCAATTGATCGATAATCTCATACTCTGTTTACCTCTGTTTTTCTTCATCGAAACAGAGCTTCCTGCAAAACAAATTTCTACATACTCCGATGCTTAAGTTAGTTATCTTATCATCAAAACAATAAATTTAAACATTTAATCTTAAGAGATAGTATGAAATTTCTTACAATTCATTGGGATTTACCATTCCCAATTCTCCTCTGAAATAGCTGAACTTCTGTTGGTCTAGTGGTTTTGTGAAGATGTCGGCTATCTGATATTCAGTGGGGATGAATTCAACTTTTACATCTTTCTTTTGAACATGATCACGAATAAAGTGATGTCGAACATCAATGTGTTTGGTTCGAGCATGATGGACTGGATTCTTGGACAGACTTATCGTGCTCGTATTATCACATAAGATTGGAATCTCACGTATATTGATTCCTAGATCTTGTATTTGTTGTTTTAGCCATAAGATCTGAGCACAACAGCAGGCAGTGGCTACATATTCTGATTCAGTAGAGGAGATTGCCACGGTGTTTTGCTTTTTGCTTGACCATGAGACAAGACATCCTCCGAAGAATTGGCATTGTCCACTGGTGCTTTTCCTGTCTGTTTTATATCCACCGTGATCGGCGTCAGAATATCCCATTAAATATTCGGTTCCTCCTTTTGGATACCAGATTCCTAAATTTTGAGTTCCTACAAGATATCTGAGTATCCGTTTCACGGCTTCTTCATGCGACTCCTTTGGAGCTGACTGATATCTCGCACACATTCCAACACTGAACTGAATATCTGGTCTACTTGCAGTAAGGTATAGTAAGGAACCGATCATCCCTCTATATTTTGTTAGATTTATGTCTTTCCCGTCTTCGTCTATATCAAGCGAACAGGTTGAGCTCATTGGAGTCTTTACACTTTTAGCATTCTCCATTCCGAATTTCTTCAGCAATTCCTTTACATATTTCGTCTGGGAGATAAATATACCGTTCTTCTTTTGTTTGATTTGTAATCCCAGAAAGAAATTTAATTCTCCCATCATGGACATCTCGAATTCTCCCTGCATAAGCTTAGCAAATTCTTGACAGAGATCTTCGTTAGTAGCACCGAAAATAATATCATCTACATATATTTGAACAATCAAAAGATCTTTTCTATTTCTTTTGATGAAAAGTGTGGCATCCACTTTACCTCTTTCAAAACCTTTTTCTATAAGAAAGTGGCTAAGTCGTTCATACCAGGCTCTGGGCGCTTGTTTCAAACCATACAAAGCCTTTTTAAGTTTGTAAACATGATTTGGAAAATTTGGATTTTCAAAACCTGGAGGTTGTTCGATAAACACCTCTTCTGATATATAACCGTTCAGAAATGCACTTTTAACATCCATTTGAAATAGTTTGAAATCTTTGATGCAAGCAAAAGCCAAAAGAACTCGTATGGCTTCCAGTCTAGCTACAGGAGCATACGTTTCTTCATAATCAATTCCCTCTTCTTGATTATAGCCTTTTGCTACTAATCGGGCTTTGTTTCTGACGATCTGAGCTGATTCATCGAGCTTGTTTTTGAATACCCATTTGGTGCCAATGACCGGATGATCTTCTGGTCTGGGTACCAATTCCCAAACTTGATTTCTCTCAAATTGATTAAGTTCTTCCTGCATCGCAACTATCCAGAATTCATCTGATAGTGCTTCGTCGATATTAGAGGGCTCAATGTGAGATATGAAAGCAGAGAAAAGAACTTCATTGACAATTTGTCTCCGGGTTTTGACCCCTTCATTGACTTTACCGATGACTTGATCCAGAGGATGATCTCGGTTGTGTCTCCATGCCTTAGGCTGCTCTAGATTTTCTTGTAAAGAGGGATCGTTTAAAACATCTCTGTTTTCTGAAACGGTTTCTGAAGATAATTTGTTCGAGTTTTTATTCAAATCCAGTTTTTGAAAATTTTGAACGATTTCAGCATCATCATCCTCAGGTTTCGAAATTGTTTCAGTTTCAGCAAACACCACATGAATTGATTCTTCTATTGTAAAGGTTCTTTTATTAAAAATTCTATATGCTTTACTACGATTAGAATAGCCAAGAAACAAACCCTCATCAGCTTTAGGATCGAATTTACCCAGGTTTTCCTTGTTGTTGTTGTGGATATAGCATCTGCTTCCAAAGATCTTTAGGTGTGACAGATTGGGTTTTCTTCCCTTGTACAATTCATATGGAGTCTTTCCGAGCAATGTTCTGATGTAGGCTCTATTTGAAATATAGCAAGCTGTGCTCATCGCTTCTGCCCAGAATACTTGTGAGATCCCTTTCTCATTTAGCATTGCTCTAGCCATCTCCGTGAGTACTCTATTTTTTCGTTCAACTACTCCGTTTTGTTGAGGAGTCCTTGGTGCAGAGAAGTTGTGGTCAATTCCATGTTCCTCACAATAGTCTGCAAATTCGTTGTTTTCAAATTCTCCTCCGTGATCTGACCTGATAGACACAATAGATGCACCTTTCTCATTTTGGACCTTTTTGGCAAAAACAATGAAAGCGTTAAAAGTTTCATCTTTAGAGGAAAGAAACAAAGTCCAGGTAAACCTTGAATAGTCATCAACTATTACAAGAGTATAAAGATTTCCCCCGAAACTTTTTACTCTAGATGGACCGACCAAGTCCATGTGAATCATTTGGAGAGGTCTTTCAGTTGAAACTATCTTCTTTGATTTAAATGAAGATTTTGTTTGTTTACCTTTTTGACAAGCATCACAAACATCATCGCGTTCATACTGGATTTTTGGTAAACCAACAACTAGATCCCTTTTTATTAATTTTGAAAGTTGATTCATGTTGACATGTGCAAGACGCTTGTGCCAAATCCAACTTTCCTCCTTTTTACTAATAAAACAATTTTCAGAAGCTTTAGAATCAAATTGAAGTGTATAACAGTTACCGTCCCTCGGAGCTCTCAGCTTCGTATTCAATTCTTCTTTCTTCAAGGGTAGGTCATCTTTGCTTATGATTAAACACTCTTCAGAATCAAAGATTACCCAGTTGTTTTTGTCCGCACTCTGACTGACGCTGAGGAGATTATGACACAGACCTTCCACGTAGTACACGTCCTCGACCTTCATGCCTATATTACTTCCGATTTCTCCGATTCCAGCAATTTTTCCCGATTGGTTTCCTCCGAAGCTCACTTTTCCTCCATCTTTTGGTTTGAGTGATGTAAACTTCTCAGTGTCACCTGTCATGTGTCTGGAACATCCGCTATCTATATACCATTTATTTGTTCTGGATGCCTTGAGACATACCTGCAAAAATTACAATCATGTTTTAGGTACCCATACCTTCTTGGGTCCTTTCTGGTTAGTATGAGTTATTTTTGGTGCATAAGTACCTTTGGGCACCCATTTTAATGTTCCGTAATCTCCTTTCTTCTTATAGTAACAAGAAGAAGTTGAATGGCCTTTACGGTTGCAATGAGAACAAAGTGCAAAAGGATTTGAGGAATGCACAGAATTTCTAAAATATGTAAGATATGATCTACCACTACTCTTTTTCTTTTCTTTCGATTTATCTTGGGTTGGATCGTATCCTATACCAGTCTTGTCCATAGAGCATCGTTGAGCTCCTAGAATCACCTTAAGCATTTCGCTTCCTTTAGTGAATTTTTCTAAAGTTCTGGTTAGATCTTCAATCTTTCTTTCATTCTTTTCACAACTTTCACAAGTCAAGGTCGAGTCAGTATTGACTTTAACCTTTGATTGTTGATCTTCTAAAAACTTTATCCTTCTCTTAGAATTAACTAACTCTTTTGCAATTCTTACTAATTCTAAGTGTAAAGCATTGTATTCAGACTGCAATTCATCATAAGATGGTTCAGAAATTATTACCTCGTCTGTTTCTGAGTCCTCGTTTTCTTGGGCCACTAGACAGATATTAGCTGTCTCTTCATCGTCACTTTCTTCTTCTTCATCGGAGGAGCTGTCTCCCCAGATTGATGTGACGAAGGCTTTCTTCTTTCTGAATCTTTCTTTCTTCTTTTCTTTATCCTTTGCTCTGGAGAGTTGGGGACATTCCGCCTTGATATGTCCTGGCTTTTTACACTCGAAGCAAATGATTGGATCCTTTGATTCGTTCGGATACGAGGAAATTTTGCGTTTCGGCTGAAACTTCTTTCCGGTTCTGTTTTTGTAGAATTTCTTGAACCTTTTGACTATAAGGCCCATTTCATCATCATCAAGATCATCTTCATTTTCATCCTCGCTCACTTGAGTTTTAAGAGCGATGCCTTTCCGATTTTTCTCGTTCATCTCCTTTTGTATTTTTGCTTGCTCTCATACTCAGCAAGACTCCCGAATAGTGCTGCAACCGAACCAATGGATTCTCCTTTGGTTTCTTCAATAGCTGTTACTTTCGGTTCCCATTCTTTTGTGAGACCGCTCAGAATTTTCCTCACTTGATCTTCTTGACTATATTTCTTCCCAAGTGCAGTGAGGTGATTTATGAGATGTGAGAATCTGACTTCCATATCTCGGATACTCTCTCCTTCCTTCATTCTGAATAATTCGAATTCGGTAGTGAGAGTGTTGATTCGACTCTGTTTTACACCGGTGGTTCCTTCATGAGCTATCTCCAGAGCCTCCCACATTTCCTTCGCGGTTTCCAGGCTTGAGACTCTGAAGTATTCCCTTTGACTAAGCGCACACGTGAGTATGTTGATCGCTTTGTCATTTAGGGTCACCAGCTTCTTATCTTCCTCGTTGAATTCCGTGGAACTCTTGGGTACTTGCTGGCCATCTACTGTGTTCATCGGAACATAGTTGCCGTGTTCTATTACGTCCCACAACCCATACTCTGTGGCTTTAATGAAGATTTTCATCCTCATTTTCCAGAACGTATAATTTTCTCCACTGAAGCCTGGCGGTTTAGATGTTGAACATCCTTCCGGTAACACGCTATCTCCAAATCCTGCCATTTGATCTCTCTTCGGACTGTTAAATCCTTAGTGAAGAGACCTGCTCTGATACCAAATGTTAGAATCAATCTCACCCAAGAGGGGGGTGAATTGGGTGAGTTACAAAAATTTAACAATTAAAAGCGTGCAAGTATTGAATGAAACAGAGAGTCAGAGTAAGGAGAAATTTAACCGCAGAGAAGGGACACAAGATTTATACTGGTTCGGTCTCAACCACGTGACCTACTTCCAGTCCCCAGAACACCTCTGAGTATTTCACTATCTTCCAAGATCGACAGGGCTCTTGGTGCCTCGGTACAGTAATTGAATCGCTCAATCACTCCCCCTTACTCCCGTAAGGATACAACCCCTCTCAAGAGTCCACACTCTTGAGTGTCTCTCAAGTTTTTAATGAAAGTAGTGAATGGCTCTCTTACAGAGTGAATTCAATGATAAACACTGATGCTCAGTAGTGAAGTGAAAAACAGAGTATTGAATGCGTAACTAAATAATAGCAGATGGTAGCTCCGGTATTCAATTCCCTTCATTAATGCCTCTTCGCGCCTTTTATAGTTGATATCGTTAAATAGCCGTTAGACGGAAGGCTTCTAGCCGTTGTGACTTCGTTTGCGTGTTTCACTGGTTTTAACAGCTCCGCCATTAATGCGTCTGAGTTTCTGACACTGTAGGTCGCAGTCTACGTAATCCCATTGAAGAGCCGTTGCACTCGTTTTCATTAATCTGCATATTTCAAACTTAGAACAAGTGAGAATTTTGTGGTGAGTGCTTTAACCTTGAATACAGAAGGAGGGCTAATTTATCATTCAAGATTTGTGACGAGATCATTTATCAGTAACAAGAACAGAGTGTCATTCCGGTTTGGTTTGATCGAAAAGATGATCGATTACTTGATGATAGATCAAGTTATCGATAAACGGAATGAAGACTTTTCGAAATAGATCACTAAAGTTATCGATCAAGTGTTGGATCATCGGCTCCAAGAATTTTCATAGAAAGAGGAAATCATTGCATGATCGAACAAGTGATCGATCACATAATTGACCGAACAGATTATCGATAATTTAGATGTTATTAAAATGAAGCTTCAGTCATTGATGATCGAACATCTTATCGATAAATATATGATAGATAATATTATCGATAAAACATGGTTATGTAAATAATCAAAGGAAGACACATGCTATTTGAAATGATCGAACAGCTGATCGATCATTAACTATTCGAACAAGTGATCGATAATAGTGAAGAAAGAAGTTTGATCCTGTAAGGTAAGGAAAATGATTATCGATCACGTTTTGTGAAAACATGAAGTTCGGGGAAATGAATGATCGATCATTTTATCGAAAATCCAGTGATCGATAACTTGATCGAAAATTAGTTCATCATAACTTAATGCTAATATGTCAATTCTCAGACTCTTTATCGAACACGTTATGTGAAAAACTTATTTAAGCAAACAAGTTAAAATTATCGATAATGTTATCGATAATTTAGCTGTAGCAAAACTGAGTAAGAGTTAAAAAGAACATTGATTATCGATCATGTAATCGATAATTTTGTGATCAATAAAATTATCGATCTATCAGTGAATTTGATCTCCTGCATTCAGAGAGTTAGAGCATAAAGTTCGAGTACGTAATCGATAAACAAATGATCGAAAATATGATCGATAAATTTGTAACTGAACTAATGTGCAGAACAAGTAGAGAGTGTTACCTTTTATCGAAGTCGTTATTGATGACTGATTTATCGATAACTTGATCGATAAATGCACTCGGTTTCTTATCAGTAACTCGATTGCTTACCTGATATTATCGATCAGCTTATCGATAATTTTCATACTCTTATGTGATTTTTACACTAGCGATTATCGATCCCTTTATCGATAAACTATTCATCGAATAGTTCTTCGATCAAAAAGACTACTATAGACCTGATTTACACTTGATCATTTATCTGAAATCTTAGCGATAACTGATTGTTCGATTAGTTGATCGATCAAAATACTTAACCCTGATATTCTGACTTGTTATCATCAAAACTATAATCCTAACATCCCTAAGTGTTGTTTTGGCCACATTATTAGTTTGAAAGCTAATATATGATGGTTGTGTGTTTGTGTGCTTGTGTAGACCGGTTGTGAGTCGTGGTGGTGTACGGGGCCACATTGTCGGTTTGTTATTCCTTGCTCAGGCGAGAGGTAACCACTTTCCAATCCTTAGTACTTGCTTCTGTGGTATTGTAAGTAGATTTGTGTTTTGTGCTCCAAGTAGTAAATATGTTCAAACTATATGTTGTATATAAAAAGGGAAAACCGTCTTGTGGGGTTTTCGATTGATGATGAATGAAATCTTGAAATTGTGAAGGATATGCCACTGAATGAAATTACTTATGAGATGTTCAATTACTATTTGATTATGATTTGAGCATGATGCATGATTTGGGAATTGGTGAGAGTTTTTGATAGTTACTACCACGTGGTAAGGCCTCCATTAATGCATGATGGTTGGCTTAATACGTCCCCCATAGTGAGGGATAGGCCTTTTGGCTCCCTACGTCCCCCAGAGTGAGGGATAGGCCTTTTATGGCTCCTTACGTCCCCCATAGTGAGGGATAGGCCGGCTTCGGCTCCTGAAAATCCCGCAAAGTGAGGGATTTGGTTGAGGGGATTGCATCTTTGTACTTGCATGAATTGTTGTGGCTATCATTATAAATTATTTGTGAATTGTCCCACTTGACACCTCACGAGCACCTATTTAGTAGTACCTAGTATTGGAAAGGTTGGTTACTGGGACTTCGTCTCACCCTGTGGTTTACAATGTTTTCAGGTGAAGTTGCTAGGCGTGCGCCTTCGGGAAGCGACGCAGAGGCTTGAGCTTGGTTAGCTTTAGGCCTCTAGCCTTTGTTTATGTATGATCAGTTGTATATTGCCACAGTTAGGGTCTTTTGTGATATTTTGATTGTTGATCTTATTGTAAATTGGAGAATATGTTATCTCCTCGTTTTAGTTGGCCGGAGGCCTTTTCTATTGTTGGTAGAACTTTGATTTACGTTGTTGGAAACTATTTTATATGGGCTGATGTGGATGTGTTTTGTTACCCGGGCCGGAGGCTCGGAGGCTCGGAGGCCCAGTGTATATGAATGAATGGATTATTTTAGTTGCATGTAACGGATTACGGGTTGACCCGAGTTTGAAAGTCAATTTCTAAAAGTATGAAATTTTCCTTCTACTATGGTAGCTCATTTTAACAGCTTTCCTTTTCTACCATAGTAGTGATTTTGTGATGAGTTATGATGTTTTGAGGTTAAGGGATTTTACATTAACTTTCTTTTAGAACATGCAGCACATGAGAAAACATGTGATTGTGGAATCTGTTGACTTTTCAATGAATATCCACATGAATTCTCAATTATCTTTCATATCATAATAGTCCCAAGATGGTCTGTCATGCCAAACATTAAATTTATTCTCACTTGTAAACTTCTGGTTTACAATAGCATGTGTTTCAATTGTACTAATATGTGTGTAGTACAAACTTGAAAAAAAGGCAGGTAATTTTTCTAGAATGCATTTCTTACCAGTAATTAAATTTGTGATAACCAAGTATTCTTGATTTTCTTCATTTATTATTTCAACATGATATCCATTTCTGCGGATATCCTTGAAACTTAATAAATTTCTATTAGACTTGGTAGAGTAAAATACATTATCAATATGTAATTTTGTTCCTTCAAGTAGCAATACATTGGCTCTTTCAGAGTGTTCAATGAGATTTATACTTCCAGATATAGTTTGAACATTGCTTTCTCGCATTACCAGAGAAGAGAAATATTTCTCATTTTTGAGTATTGTGTGAGTTTTTGCACTATCAATGAAACACAAATCTTTATTATTGATGTCAATGGTCATTCTTCATGAAAAAAAATAGGAAAAGGATTAAAAAAGAAAATATGATTAATAAAAGAAAACTTAATTTTATCATGAATAAAAACTCATAATTATATTTATTTTGGAGGTAATAACCTTATAAGTACAGAATTTGTGGTAGATGAAAGAGCACACTTATAAGCAAAACATGAAAATATACTTAATTATAGAAACTCAATTACATCAAGATGACTAATTTTTTGATACCTCCTTCACCAATTAAGTGATCAATTCTTCCATCAGAATTGGCAAAGAAAATAGCAACATCCATGTTGCCATAATCAAAATCGTCTTTTTCTCTAACAAAATTTGCTTCCACCTTTGGCTCTTTGCCTTTATTTTTATTTTTATTCTTATTTTTGACGTACGACAAGTACGAGACCAATGACCCTTGCCACCACAACGCTAATAAAGATTTTGAACATGATTATTATTTCCACTAGATTCTTTTTGGTGATGCTCATCATTATTTGCCCACTTCTGGTGGGAACGGCCACCTCCACCTCCACCTCCATGACCACAACCACGTCCACGGTCACAGCCACGCCCACAGCCACGACCATGGCCCCATCTATGTCCATGACCACTGCCACGGGTTGATTCCCTTGCTACTGCATTCACTTTGCTTCTGGTATGGAGTGGAGCCAGTAGGATGGGATTCATGATTCCTCATTAAAAGCTTATTATTTTGCTCAGCCACAAGTAAGCAAGAAATTAATTCAGAATATTTTTTGAAACCTTTCTCACGGTATTGTTGCTGCAGGAGCACATTGGATGCATGAAATGTGGAGAATGTTTTTTCTAATATATCTTCATTAGTAATCTTTTCTCCACATAATTTCAGTTGAGAATTGATTCTAAACATTACAGAATTATATTCGATCATAGATTTAAAGTCTTGTAAACATAAATGCATCCAGTCATAACGAGCTTTAGGAAGGATTACAGTTTTCTGGTGGTCATACCTCTTCTTTAAATTGTTCCAAAGAGCAAGTGAATCTTTTATGGTCAAATATTCAATCTTGAGCCCCTCATGCAAATGGTGACATAAAAAGATCATGGCTTTGGCTTTATCTTGGTTGGATGCTTGGTTGCCTTCCTTGATTGTGTCTCCTAGACTATTGGCATTTAGATGGATTTCCGCATCTAATATCCATGATAAATAATTCTTTCCAATAATGTTAAGAGCCACAAACTCAAGTTTCGTGAGATTTGACATGATGATACTATCATATAAAAGTTAAATGAAAATTAATATTAAGAGAATGGAATAGTTATGAAACAAATCAATATGAATAAGAGAATGGAATAATTATAAAACAAACCATTACAGAAGTGATATAGAAATTTACCTTGTGGTTGATTACTCTTACTACAACACCTTCCGATTACAAGAACGCTTCGTGCTGATAACGTATTATAAAATGGAACCAAAATGAAACCACAAAAGTAGAAAGATGAAGACAAGAAAATGAGAGAACTTTTTGTATTTTTTCATTTGCACTACAATACAAATGACTTTCCCTATCTATAGGTATAGTCTTACACATAGGTTATAATTGTCCTTAAATGATAAATACTGGATAATCAATTTCATGAATGTGAATGGAAATAAGTTACAAGAGTGAATAGATAGTGGAGGAGTAATGGATAGTGGAGGAGTAATGGATGGTAGAGGCAGTGGAAGTTACTTGGTGAAGATGAAGAGAAAGAGGTAAATAGACATTCACATAAGATTCATAACAGATTCTAAATTAATATTGTTATTAGTTCTTATAATTTGATTGAATTCTAATTTTGTTTAAGTTATAATTTCATGGACGTCTAGTCAAAAGAATTTCATGGACTAAAATTAAAATTAATTTAAAGTGTATGAGCCAAAATCTAAACCTGTTGAATGAGTTTGTAACAAGTTATAATTTTAGTGCTTGCAAAAAAGAAAGTTCTAATTCGAGCCCCTGTAGTGCTAACCTTGATTAAAGAGATGGTGCATCTGCAAGAATAAAACACACGATGATGAATTTTCATTCATCCTTCCTCTGTTTCGTATTCACGCCATCCATCATTCCCTTACCATGAATCTTGATCGTCCAAGCTGATTTCTCTCTCTGTCTTTCTCTGAGTGACAACATTTTCATGCGATCGAACAAAGCCTTCCAAGCTAATAAAACATTGCAATGCGATAGTACTATCAACGGAATATCATAGCCAGTATCAGATGCTGCTGCAATTGAATCCTCCGTTGCAGCTGAATGATTGCCGAAGATGTCGGAGTCCCCAAAGATCTCCCGCAGGAAAGCTTTTCCGGCAGATCTTGGACACATGCTTCTATTTAAACAAAAATTCAAAATTCATGTATAAGTCGGGACGGGACGGCCCGTCCCGCCCGCCCGTGAACTGGATGAAAGTGAACAACCCTAGAAGAGAGAAAAGAAACCCTCGTGCCTCCGCTCGTTCCCTTAACTTGTTCATCGACTCTGCCTCAGACCCTCAAACCTCTCCGCCCTTCTCGTCTCAGCCTCCCTCATTCACTCTCTCATCTCCGAGTTCGCGTTCGCCGTTGGCTCCCTGATTATCGCAGACGCAGTCGAGCTCCTCAGTTCTCACCCTCCGCGGTCACTTCGCCTTTCGCCTCTCCCAGTCGAGCTCCAGGTTTGTTGCCTCCCCAAGTTTTCTACTTTTCTTCACTTTCCAATGTGTGCTTGAGATTCGAACCTTGATTGTCCATCCATGAGCTCTGGGTGTTTAATTTTCGTACTCACGATGATGTTCTTTTCCTTTTGTTTGTGAAACGTTCTGTTTTTCCCCCGAATTAGAGCGTCATTACTGTCTTAGTGGAAAATAGAGTTGGAGTTTTGTTCTTATTTGTCCTTGCTGATAGCATCTATGTTTGAATCATATGCAATTTTAGCATGTTATAAAGGCTGTTTCTGACAGCATCTTATTCCTGATGCCCTTGTTGAAGTTAAGCCACCGATTTGCATGAAGTCCTTGTCTACCGATTTGCATGGCGTAGATGAGGTTTAGATTTGGCTTCAAATTAATATCTTGTTCAAAGCCTTTAGTTTATTACTGCCTTGTAAATCTGATGTGTGAATCTGAAAACGATGATGAAGATCCAATGTAAGATTAACAGCCTTGGAGGTACTTGTCTATGTTACTTGAAAACTTGTGAATGATAGTACTATTTGTCACTTTGTACGTGTGGTTGGATTTTTAATACTTTGATTTATCATTGTGTTGTTTGAACATTTGAATGATGCTTGTGTCACTGTAACTCTGTAACATTTTAAGTTGTAAACTTGTAATACTGTTTGAGCTTCCATTATATGAAGTTGTGGTGAGGATTGATGTTCATTATGAAGTTAGAGTGTGGAATAATTATGTTATGATGCTTATTATTGGTGTTGCATGTGCTTTATATTAAAATATTAGTAGTAGAAAAGCATGACAACTTCTTTTTTTTTTTTTGGGTATATGACAATTTCCTTGTTGATTTCTTTCTGTTGGGGAAAAAAAAAAATTACAGGCCCTCCTTGAAAATGGGATAGCTCACCCTGTTTTTTAAACAGGCCTAAACTGGCCAGTCGTGGTATGGGCTGGCCTAGCCGTTTTGGCCCTATATGGGATGGGTTATGGGCAATCCCTTGGGTTGAGAGCATATTTGATAATATGGTCAAATTTTTAATGTAATATTCACATTTATTAATCTATTTGTCACAACCTTATATTTTGAAACAGGAGGGAGGATTGGTTAACAGCATATTTTAAAATCTTTCATTAAGATTTATTATATTATCTATTCCGTGTGTCATAAAAAAAATTACAAGTTTAATTTTTTGCTATAAAAAGTGCATGGACTATTTTCTTGTGGAGTTCCCACTTGCCTAAATTATTAATGTATCGTTTTTTTCCCCCCTCCTCAAGTTATTGGACTGGCCTTCTAATTAAAAAAAACATAAGGTTTGAATGATATGAGTGATCTATACTTTTTCTTATTTAAAATAAACTATTTCATTTTATTCTATTTTAAAAAAATGTCGAAATAAATCCCAAAGCATTGAAAAGTCTCTATGAATAGAAATTCCAGGCCTCAGGTGATTTGGAGTGTACCAAAGTTCCTTTCTTACTCTCTAACTTTCATGTTGTTAAAAGATTTGTTTGTTTACTTGCTCGAAGTCCTCAACTTTTTTAAGATTAACGCCCCCAGCCTAACATATAACATAGTATAAAATTAGTATAGATAAGTGTTATATAAAATAAAAAAAAAAAAAGAAATACGGGGTCTAAGCCCAAAATTTATTGCAACCATATGAAAACTTCCCTTTTCCAAGAAACACCAAGGAAATCATTGTGTAATAAGTCTATACACTCGCTTGGTGGATTGACAAAATACACCACCTCAAAATCGGTTTAAATGTGTTCAAGGAAGGTAGATTAAGTGTTTAATTGATTTACATTTCCACATTCCCTCTACTTCTGGTTGGTTGTGTTCAGGAAAAGGATAACATTATGGAGTTGGTGCTACTGCCTGTATGGATATTAAAATGGGAGAATGACCATGAGGTCCAAAGAAAGAATTTAATTACCATAAAGTCCCAATGACAAGTAAATAACACAAATCAATTATCATTTCCTATATTGGAACTTATCATTGCATGCTCCTTAGTTATCAACGGACTTTAGGTTAATTAAATCCGTTTCTTGGGACTTGATTGCAATTCTCCCTATTGAAATTGAAAGGTGGCTCATTGCTTAAACCTGCAATCTATTTGATAGAATGCCTACATGAGAGATGGTTTTGGTTTTTCTTGTTCTCATAACTTGGAGGGATTCTCGTTTAGAATTATCACTTATCTATTTCGATGCTTATGGTTTATGCTTTCTTTTGTCTGCTAAATGTGAATATTAAAACTATGACTATTTCGTGCTTACTATTCTTAATATAAAATAATTTAATCTGCAGAAAAAGTTCTTGTAAGCGTCACACCCTAATGGGCCATAAAATCCTAATTTATGTGCTAGGTTTAATTTTCTGTACTAGGTTTTATTTCTGCTGTCATTTAGAGTTTCCCCCTTGCCGTTAAAGATTTAATTTTATTTCGCTTATCCAAAAAAAAAAAAAAGATTTAATTTTATTTCCATTTTGTATTTCTTTATCCTGAGAATCTTGGATCTGGCCAAAAAAAGGTATCTTGGCATATCCCTCTCATTATGATTGAGGGTTTGTATCTATCTAGTCCGCTATGCCTATGAATGAATACAGCATCATAAATTTGTTTAGTTCTACGGTAATTTCATGCTTCCTGAGATTTGTCAATTTGTTATGGTTTCTACTCTGTTTGTTCTCTTAGGAATGAAATATCTAGTTTTTACAGTCAATTTCATAGGATGAGGCTACAGTTTATTCATTTATTCCACACAAATATTTTTGCATAATGATTCTGAATTCTGATTTGAATCATTTGGTATTGAAGTGCTGTTCACAGAGTGAAGAAAGATGACCACTACACACTCCCCTCAAGAAAACATTCAAACAACTGAAGGAGATTCTGAGACTAGAACTACATCATCATCGCCTGTAACTGAAGAAGAAAATGACATAAATGTGCCATATAATGGGGGAGAAGATGGACCAAGAAAGAGACGTAAATCTTCTATTTGGGAGCATTTTGGAAGGTTGCCTGTAGACCCAACTAACGGAAAGCCCCGAGTGAAATGCAAGTATTGCCCAAGAACAATTGCTTGCCAACCTACCAAACATAAGACAAATAGAATGTGAAAACATGTACACAGGTGCCCCAAAAATCTGAACAGAGCTAACAAGTTGATACGATCTTCGTCCTCGGACTCTGAGCTAGAATCCATCAAGTCTGTGGATAATCATGAATTTAATCAATACTGATGTAGAAGAGCTCTTGCAAAATTTTTGATATTGGATGGAATGCCTTTTCAGATTGTGGAAAGTGAGGCTTTTAGAGAACTATTGAGAGAGCTAGAACCTCGCATTGAAATCCCCTCGAGAGCGATGGTTATCAGGGATTGCTGGGAGTTGTATCTTGAAGAAGCAAGAAATAAGAAAAGGTATTTTAAAGAAACAAAAGTTCGTGTTTCCCTTGCTATAAATTCTTGGACTTCCAATCAAAATTCCAACTTCATGTGCCTAACTGCGTACTGGATTGATGAGGATTGGACATACCATAAGCAAGTCTTGAATTTCTGTGTAGTTGAGAACTACAAGGGCAATACAATTGCAAAAGAACTTAAGAAATGCTTATTGTCTTTGGAGTTTACTATCACAACTGATAATGCTTTTTCAAACGACACTGCAGTAACATCTTTGAAGAGGGTTTTGAAGCGATGGAATGGTCTAGTATGTGATGGGGATTTTTTGCATTTGCGGTGCTGTGCCCATATTTTGAATTCGGTTGTTTCTTATGGTTTGAAGGATATGCACAAGTGTATTGAAGGCATTTGGAATGCCATTAAATATGTAAGATCTTCTCCGGCAAGGTTTTGTAAATTCAAGGAGCTTGTGGAAGAAATGAAAATTGATTCAAAGAGTCTACTAAGCATTGATTGTCCCACTAGGTGGGATTCAACTTACATTATGCTGGAAAATGCCATTGAATTCAACAGTGTTTTTGAAAGGATGGAGCAAGAAGACAAGGATTATATAAACGGCTTCTCAGAGAAAAAATTAATTGGTCCTCCTAATACTTTGGATTGGAAATATGCAAAAGATTTTGTTATCTTTTTGAAGGTGCTCTACAACATCACTTCACAACTCTCTGAATCACGTTATGTGACCTCAAGTGTATGCTTCCAGCATATGATTGATGTGTTTGCTATTTTAAATGCAATGGAAAATAATCATCATTCTTTGCTAAGTACTATGGCTAGGGGGATGCAGAGCAAGTATAATAAGTGCTGGGGGAAGTTAGAAAGCCTTTATCCTTTGTTGGTGGTAGCAGTGGTACTTGACTCTAGGTATAAAATGAAATATTTGAAGTTTGCTTTTGAGGATATGTTCCTTGATGCTACTCGGCGTGAGGCCATGTCAAAAAGAGTCATAGATGTTTTGTATCGTTTGTATGATCAGTATTCAAGCATGCTCGACACATCTCAAACTCAAAATCAGAGTCAAACACATGTAGCTGGTGAAAGTAGTAGTTTAACTCAAACCCTTAATTCTGTTCATGAAGCCTTAACTTTGTTGGGTTCTGTGTCTTCAATGCAAAGATTTCTTGCCCAAATTGAGACCGAGACTCGAGCAAATAAGTATATAGAGGTGGATTATTATCTTCAAGCTGGGTTAGTTGAAGCATGTGATTCTAAATTTGATATTTTGGCATGGTGGAAAGTGAATGATACTCAATCCAAAGTCCTTTCATTAATTGCACGTGATGTGTTGGCTATGCCTATCTCGGCCATGTCTTCAGAATCTGCATTTAATATTGGGGGCTTGGTTGTTGATGAATTCAGAAGTTCACTATTTTCAAAGATGGCTGAGGTATTAATTTGTGCACAAGATTGGCTTTCTCAATCTACATCAAAACTAGAAGAACTTGATATTGATAACTTCAATGAGACTTGGAATATAGTACATGGTAATATCTATTCTTTGTTTTATTTACTTCATTTTTTGGTTCAAATTTATTAACTTAACAGTAACAATTGCTATTTTTCTTGTGTTTTCTTTGCAGAAGAAGCTTCAAATATCTGGGATGAAGAGGAAGAACCAGAGAACTAGTAAATGTTGAATTGTTGACTAATGTTGTTTGTCACTTTGATTGAATAGATTGCATTGTGTTGTCTTGGGACTTGGATGAATGGACTGTGTTTTGTGGTGTTGTGGTTACATTCTAAGCTTTATGAGTAGCTGCTTGTTATTTCCGTCATCCCCTCTCTAAGTTAATCATAAATTTTTGCCTAATTGACTGATGAAATGTTAGTTAAGGTGCAGTTTTATGATGACTAGCCATTATCTGCATCAGTTCCCTAGCGTGCAACATGTACCATAAGGGAAGAAATTGTATCCACGCCATGGTATATGTCATTGCGTGAACAAAAGGGAAAAAAAACTTTCATTTTGAAAGCATTGAGCCCACAAATTTATGATTTCTTCCTAAATTATTGGTTGCTGATGCTACGATTGAATAGCATCAAAATTTAATTAGGTTCATGATTTATAGTACAATTCAGCCTAGATTGTTTCCCGAGCCAATATGTTAACCACTAAAATTAGCATTTTTAATAATTAAAAAACCACTTAAAAGCACTTAATAAAAGGGTTTTTCATAATTAGGACTTGAAAGTTTAATTGACTAAGAAAAAGAAAATAATATAAAGAGCAAATCAACAATTACTACAGTATCTTATGAAAATGCAATTAACAAGTTCTTCTTCTCCTGCACTATAATAGTACTTGCCTAAATTAAAATTTGTCACAACTTATTTCTAGAACAACTTAGAGTTCAATCAGAATCATTTTAGATCACATTAGATGGTCTTGGGTTCAAAATCTTATTTAGGATGTTGAGGACACTACTTTTCGGATGTTGAGGACGTTATTTTTCGGATTTTTATTGTTCATTTGGAAAAAAATCCAGTTTTCTATTTTAGTTTTGAAAAATCATAACTTAATCTAGAAAAATCAAAATGGAGTACTTCAAAATTCTATAAAAATATCTTTGAATGCCCTTTCAAGGGAAAATAATCTTGTGAATTAATTCTATTTGAAAAAGTATCAGGTTTTTGTGAAAATCATCTATCTTTTTGGTAAAAACTCTTTTTTCAGATTTTGAACCTTAACTTTGAAAAATCATTAAAAATCGTATAGTTGGCCATTTTTAATGTACTGCCTATTGATTTGAAGCTCATAATGTGAACTTTAAGCATACCAAATTTCGCGAAGAAATTCGCTCAGGAACTTAATGAAAACTTGGCTTGAAATTAGCGTCTTGTTTAGGGTTACAGCATCAAGCATATATACTTATACATGACCAAACATATTTGTTTCCTCATGGTTCATCACCATTTTTATCTTTGGATTTGCAGCTTCCCTTTTGATGATTCAGCCCCTAAAATGTTAGGTTACCTATGGGGGATGAGATTTTAATGAAATCACAGTAGCAAGATCAATCAACCAAAATATTAACATGCATCAATTACAAGCATTCCAACCTTTTACTATTAATAGGGAACTACTTTACCTCATACATGTAGTACTATAACATGCAATAGCCATGGCACTTAAAGCAAAGAGTATAATTACATAATCATCATCATCATCATTTAGCTCAATCACATAATAGCACATGAAATTGTAGAGCAATCAATGTAACAATCAACATTAGGGTTAATTAAATCTTACTACCTTAATCCAATGCTCTTTGATTCTTTGACCTTCTTCTTCTTCTCCACAAGTAACAAATTCTAACATGATAAATCACAAAAAAGGAAGTAAGATTACCAATCATTCCACATAAAAATTAACAACATAGCTCAAGTAACTCTTAGACCCCTTAAAACTTCCATCTTTGTTCTTTGAATTTTTAGAGTTTGTTTCCTTAGCCCTAAAAATTTTCTCTTGACTCATTCCTATATGATTTTTCATGTAGATTCCAAATATGTACTTGGATTTAAGAAAAGAAACTTTTTTCTTTTAGTTTTAGCTTGGCCAAACCAAAAGGGTTCATTATCCAAAAATTATAACTTTGGTTCAAAAGCTTCCAATACTTGTTCTTTAGGTTTATTCTACACTATTTTCCATTTTGAATATCATGGAAGCATCAAAACTTTAAAAAACTCATCCTAGGGTCTAGTTATTGTGTTGGCTGAACAATCCCTCTTGCAACATCTCAAAGGAATCTCTTCACAAACAATACATAACTACTTGAAGCCACTTGGAATAATCATGCTTTTAAGTGTTCTAGCTAGTTTGAACAACAAAACTTTCTCCCCTACACAATAAATATTTCGGCCAGCTATTCTTGATCAATGGAGGAATAATATCACCAGTTTTGTTCAATAAGATACCAAAGTGGATGAGATTTTCATTTTAATGAATTATTTTTTTAGTAATTTCTTAACCATATAAAGCATGAAAACAAGACAAGGAACAACTTGAAACCAACAGCTAACCTTAAATCTCACTTAGATGATCAAAGTTGCTCCTTTTCTCTTGATTTTTCCTTCAAGCTCTCTCTTTTTCCTCACCTTTCTCACTTGGCCGAAATATAATCTGAAAAATGGGGAAGGAAGAGCTCACTTAATGCTCCAAAATATCCCAACCACCATCCTTTAATGCTATGCCATATGTCACTTGTCTATTTAGTCTTGAAACCTCTCTCTTAATTAAGAAATTCCAATGGTAATTAATTTTCAAAAGTCAAACTCTTCTCCACTTAAAGACTTGACACTTGGAAAGTTTAATTACTCTCTAATAAGGGCTTGACAAGTGACAACTTGTGGGCTAAGTAAAGTGCATGACTCTAATTTACACTTTATCGGTGCACTTTTACTTCAGGTTTAACTTCTTTTTTATAATTATAGTACTCTGCCCTCTATAATTATTTTTTGTCAGATCCATAAATTATTTACCTCATTTTTCTCTTCCCAAAATGTCCTTTTTAGCTCAAACTCAATTTTTCATTAATTAAATAAAAAGGAAAACTATTTTTCTTCTTATTATTGATTTTTCCATTTACCCAAATAATTAGGAAAAATCTTGGATATTTGAGGATCTCTTTTTAATCCCATAATTTCTTATAATTTCTTGGGACATCATAGAAATTTTCTTAGGATTTTATTCTCTTTTCAAATATTTATTTGGAATTTTTCAAATAAAAGGCCTCAAATTAGCTTAAATTACCCTTAAATTCCTTTGTAATTTTTTCAAGAGTGATTTGGTCATAAAATCAATTATATAACCTCATATACTTTTCAAGGAATACTGTCCTTAATTTTTCTTAATTTTCTGAAACTTGGAAATATTTTTCCACAATTATCTTTGACTAATTTTTTTTAATTAGTCAAACTTTCACATTAACTTGGAAAATCATAATAATTATTTTTCATTAAAAATTTTTCTATTTCTCCTTATCCTTTTTGGCTCTTGAATATTTAAGAATATCTTTATTCCTAATTGCCATATTACTGAATGTGACAAAATTTAATTTCTTGGTTGAGATTCCTTAGAAAATTCTTCATGGATTATCATTCGAGTTACATGCTATTATTCAGATTTGAGTTTACTAAAATTTTAATCAAACTCCAAATAAAACTCAAGCAACAATTAATTCAGAAATTTATACAAATAGAGAAAATTTATCAAATTTATCCTCTAACTCCCTTCTCCAACCTCTAATCAATCAACTGAAGATTTACAACATCTCAATATTTCATGAAAAATAGAAAAATATATTTACTTAAAATAGAGATAATATAATTTGCACAAGTCATTTAAGCACTTATAAAGAAGAATGGATCAATTATCAAATCTAACATTCTAAAACCATACTTATACATCTTTATCTAATCATAAACTAGTATCAACTTCCCCGTGCAATGCACAGGAAGAATTTACTTTAATATAAATTTTTTTATCAATCCATAGTATTAGCGCAACATCGTTCTAGAACAAATAATAGTATTACAATTCCCATAATATAGCTGAATTCCAACTTGTCAATGAAATAACGTTATGCTCCCTTCTTTGAAACTAAATTCTTATTAAAAAAAAACTCTAGCAATGAATAATAAATACAAAAACAATTTAATTATTTTAAAAACAAAAATGGGAGAATTTCTATAAAGTCTTAAATAAGGAACATAATTACTCAGAAGTCTTAGTAATAATATAGCAGCTTGCAATGACAAGTTTTAAAGTAATAAATAACAATTACTCACTTATTACTGTAACTTACTAATAATTATTTTCTTTTCTTATAATCTCATTGTAATTCTGCCTACAAAAATTCTACCACGCGACAATGCTAGTAAGGCATCACCCACGCAAGGCACAAGATGAATTTACATTCATGTAATCAATAGTTTCATTTCATTCTAATAATCATCACAACAACGTTAAAAAAATTTACTTTGTATTAGATAAAGTAGATAAATTATCCATATATGTACATATATGAATAACAAACACTCTAAACACTCTGATTACTTCTACTTTGTACCTTTCAAAATAATAGGAAGGATGTGATAAAGATGATTTTCCATAACTAATATAAATTGGTAAAATAATATTTTTAAAAAACAATGTGCATTGTTTTTTGGGAGAATCCCACTTTTTTTTTTTTGGTCCAAGGGAGAATCCCACTTAAATCTAACTAAAATATCAGAATTCTAATTCAGACCTATACTCGTAATAAATTCCTAATTAGGTCAAGAGGACTAATTAGAGATTTGTGAATATTGGCAAAAGACTAAAATATTCCTCTTAGCTAGCAAGAAAACATAAAGTGTATGTAGAGCCGGGAATCAGGGCCGGCCCGGCCCTCCAGGGCTGGCCCTTCAGGGCTGGCGGGCTTAAAAGGGCCGGCCCTCCAGAGCTGAAATTTTAAAAATACCCCAATTTACCAAGCCCGGCCCTTAAGCTACAGGGCCAGGGCCGGCCCGCGGGCTTTTGGCCCGTTTAAGAAAAAATACTATTTTTTTATATTTATCAAATTTTTTTATAAAAATATAAAAATAAACCAATGAAATTATTAATAAAAGACATAAATATGAATAAAATTAAGTCATAAATATAAAATATCATTATATATAAATATTCATCAACATCTAAGAACATCTAAAACATTCATTAATAAATAACAACATCTAAAAGTTTTATCTATAATGCAATTGTGCAATAAATAAACACTATCATTAATCTTTTGAAACTTCATTATCACTATAATTAATTACTTTTCTTCATAAGTATGCTTTTCTTTTGTAACAAAAATATCAAGTTTTTCTTCTTTATAAGAATTTTATTTTTGAATTTTGCAATCTAACTATTATTTTACTTTAATGTGAGAAACATTGTTGTTGAAACTCATGAATTTCTAATTCAAATTATAGAATCACAAGTTATATAAGTATAAAAATATTCTATTATCAAATATATATATAATTTAAAAATATCAACGCATATAATATAAATCAAATCATTATTAAAGTCCAAATGAACCTATTTTTTTAAAATTTAATTGGATAAATTATTGTCTAAAACTAAATTTAATTTTAAAATGATAATAATAACTAAATATTTGAAATGTTATTAACAATGTAAAAAATTATTAACATTAATATTATATAAAAAAATTTAAAAAAATAAAAAAAATTATAAAAGGGCTTAAAAGGGCCGGCCCGCGGCCCTCCAGGGCCGGCCCTTTTAAGCCCTCGGCCCTCCAGGGCCAGCCCTCCAGGGCTTATTTCTCATTTTAAGAGAAAAATATCAAGCCCGGCCTCATAATTTCAGGGCCTAAAAGGGCCGGCCCGATGGGCTCGGCCCGTTTTCCCGGCTCTAAGTGTATGCCTAATTTTCTTATTTTGTCTAGATTTAATTAAGATTTTTCTTTTATTTTTAGTTTGTTTTGTGTAATTGTTTTGTTTTTTTTAAAAATAAATATTTATCTATATATATATTCAACACATAATATAAAATTATTTTTTAAAAACTTAACTTTTTTCAATGAAAATATAAAACTAACTTGAAAACACATTATTGAAAAGTTTTAAATCGAATGCCAATTTCTTATGGAAAAAGTATTTTTAAAATTTTTTGTTAAAATATCAAAAAATTTATTAAAATATCTATTATGTATTAGAGAATCAAAATGAACAAAAATAGAATAATAATTCATAAATCTCAAAATCACTTTTAATTGAAAGGAGTTATGGGATGGCACCACGCGCGTGACTGAAATTCATTAGTGCACATTCATTTTCAGGGAGAAGTAATATACATGAAATAAATATTTATCTATATACATAATTATTTAAAAAAAAGAAACGATAAAACAAAAATATTTGTTGTTATTAATTTATATATACAGTTAAATGTAAATAATTTTATATATAGATAAATAGTATTTTTTTCAAAAAAATCTCGCATTATACATTAAATATATGTATATAAATAGATGTTTTAAAAAAATAAAAATATAAAATAAACTAAAAACAAAGAAAAAAATTCTAATTAAATCTAGCTAAAACCATCAAAACTGAAATTAGGCTTACATCTACCTTTAATTTTTTTAAACTATAAAGTGGTATTCTGGTCTTTTAATCACATTAAAAAAATCTCTAATTAGGCCTTTAAGGTTAATTAAGAATTTGTTAAAATATAGGCCTTTATTTGAATTTTGGTATTTTAAATGGATATAATTGGGATTCTCCCTTGTTTTTTTAACCCATTGTTTAACGGTGCCCCTCCTAATGCACTCTGTAAAATAAATAAGAAAATGGCAATAAATTGCTAGTAAATGGAACTTCTGCAATAACAACAACTTCAAAATAAGGAAAAAGTATGATCCTTATCACAGCAGCGTCCCCTTATATGTTGGCAAACAACCCTTTTACAATGTTAATATATCAACCAGTGTGGAAGTTCAATCTCCCATTGCTTTCATCTTGCTTCAATGTGGAATAACTCATTTTTAGATTTGCAAATCAAATGGTAAGTTTTTCTTGTTGATGCCATAGATCACTGTAAAAAGAAAATAGTTTACCACTATGGTCATTTGTTAATGCAAGTTCGAGAACTACACTTTGATCACAGATCACATAGACTTATCATCATGCCTCAAAGCGTGGCATCAAATTAAACTCATATTTGTCTAAATAGTGCTGAAGTTTGAGCAGCTCACTATGCAATACGCGGAAAATTCACAATGAGCACACAAAGACAATGCGAGAAGCAGAAAACTTATAGCGGCAAACTGCTTAGGCCCCGTTTGACAGAGCGGTGGAAATCTCCTATAAGCACATTCATGTAAGCCGAAACAAAACTCCTCTCATATACTTGCTTCGTATTCTATAAATCACCATTGAAAAACTACTTATAAGTTGTTCTAAATGGGCTCTTAATACAAGCATGATATGGCTCTCAGATACGCATGAAAACAATAAAAAGTTAGCCTAAACTTCTTGGAAATAGAATGATCAAAATGAGCAATGTGGCCATTAAACTATTAACTTACTGATTTAGAACCTAAAATTCCACGATTATGGCTAATCTCTTGAATTATGGATTTACAAACATTGGAATATGAACGATTGATACAGAAAAAAATTTGAACAGTGAAGATTGCAGGTTTATGCAGAAACTCCATGAGTATATTTTTTGCTCAACAGTTAACACTCGCATTGTTTTATGTAACAGATCTCATATAACACTTACCTTTTGAAGAAGTTTCTCCTCAAGAATTATTGGGCACAAGGTATAGAAGCGAGGGGGAAATACACTTTGTTTCATCTTCCCTTTCCCTATCTTGTTGACTTTGGAATACCAAGATAAAGCTAGAGAATGTGTAACAACAGATATGCTGAAGCTAGATAATACATGGATCAAGGCCAAGCAATTCTAAAAAGATACAAAAAATGAACTAACAAAGAAGGAAAACACGTCCATATAACATCCAATCACCATGAGATCTTGGAAATGGATCTGGAACTTATAAATTAACATTGAAGGAAAAGCCACTCAAATTTATAATTACTAGTGGAAAAAAGGAGCTTTGAGAGCAAGTTAGTATACCATGTTATATCGAAGCGACACCACAAAACTATTAAATACAAAAAGAGAACTTCACTCTTCCTGCGTCATAATCAGGAATAAATAAAGGAGGAAACATAAAATGCCCTTAGTAACATCTATTGTAGGTTTTAACAGAAACTTCTTTCCAAAAAAATAAACAAATAATGTAACTAAAAAAAAAAAATCCTTAACCTTCGATCCGATGAAGGTGCATGATTTAGATATTGAAGAAGTAAAGATTTTTTCGGTCATGAAAATCCAAGCAGACTATAATGGTTAAATTATCAAATACTTTAGATGAGAATGAGAGGAAATACATAGTCTGAGTAATGCAAAAGCTTGACTCCGTGAAAGTTGAGAAAGTATCGGAGAAAATACATAGTCTAAGTAATGCAAAAGTTTGACTCTGTGAATTAAAACGAAGTAGGTAGAGAATAACTGACACACACTTAACTCATAGAAGTTGAAAATATGTGACTAAAGGGAAGAGAGAAAAATGACTTACTTTCATTAATGAGATAAATGGTATATATATACACAATGGTTCAGATATAACTAGATAACAAACTATACATTTATGTCTCAACTTAAATTGACAAAATGTCAACTTTATCCTATACTTGTCACCACCTGCAAGCTAGAGCATGAATATTTTTCATGCTAAGCTTGGAAATGAGATCTCGAAATCGTGAAGGGTGCAAAGGCTTTTTAAACACATCAGCAAGTTAGTCTAAAGTATGAACAGGAAGCAAACAGATGACTTTGGCTTGCACTTTTTCTTTGACAAGATGACAGTTCAACTTTATATGCCTGGTTCTTTCATGGAAGGTGGGATTTACTGCTATTTGTATTATAGATTAGTTGTCACAATATAACAGTGCTGGATCAATATGAGAATCATTGAAATTAGTTAACAAATAACGAATTCACTATAATTCACAAGTAGTGAAAGCAAGTGCTCGATATTCTACCTCCGAAAAAGAGTGAGAAACAATGGCATGTTTCTTGGCTTTCCATGAAACTAAGGATGAACCAAGGAAAACTGCAAAATCAGTGACTGATAATTGTGAATCGAGACAGCTTGCCCAATTAGAGTCACTAAAGCTTCTTAGTTTGAGGTCTAAAATAAAGGAGAAGAAGATGCCAGCACTTGGAGATGATTTAATGTATCTGAGAAGTCTATTTACAGCCAGTAGACGAATATTAGTTAGACTAGACATGAATTGACTGAGCTATTGAGTTGCAAAACTCAAATTAGCCGTGTGGTAGTCAAGTATCGTAATTTACCAATGAGATTTCTATCTACTTGAGGATTATCTAGCAGCTACCTTTTAGTTTTGGAAAGCTTCAAATGAGGATCCATGGGGGAAGATGCAAGTTTGCAAGGTAGATCTTCAAACAACTCAACAGCAAACTTCCTTTATGGAAAAAAAAAAAATCCCTTCTTTAGATTGGGCTAATTCTAAGCCAAGAAAATATCTAAGTTCACCAAGGTCTTTGATTGTAATAGCATCATCTAACTTGTTTTTGATAGAATTAATTTTAGTCATACAATTTCTAGCAAGTACCATATCATCTACATACACAAGAATCATAGTAAAAGAAGTAGAGAAAGCTAAGGAATGGTCAAAAGTGAACTATGAGTAACCATAAGAAATCAAGGTATCGGACAACTTAGAGTACCATTGGCGGCTTGCTTGCTTTAGTCCATAAAGGGACTTTTGCAACTTATGGACCAGGTTGGGCTTAGAATGTGTGAAGCCCTTAGGAAGATCTATATAGACTTCTTCATGTAAATCACCATAGAGAAAAACACTGTTTACATCATGTTGATGTCAGAACTAGTTTTTGATAATAGCTATAGACAATAACAAATGTAGTGCAGTCATTTTAGCAATAGGACTAAATGTATCAAAATAATCAACATCTTCTATTTGAGTGTAGCCTTTTTCTACAAGCCTAGCTTTACACCTTTCTGTATAACCATTTGCCTTGAACTTCTTCTTATACACCCACTTACAACCAATAGTCTTCTTACCAGGTAGTAATTTAGTGAGAGCTCAAGTCTGATTATGCTCAAGCGCATAAATTTCTACATTTATAGGATCTCTCTATTAGGAGTGTTTAATTGCTTGTGTGTATGTTTTAGGATCAAGGACAAAAGTAACATTTAAGACAAAGTTTTTATAACCAAAAGAAAGAGAAGAATAAGAAAGAACAGAAGAAAGAAGATACTTAGGAGTACCTTTGCTAAATGATTGGTTAATAGTAGAGATAAGGCCACAATGATATTCTTCTAGATATGAAGGAAGCTTAAGGGATCTGGTGGAACAACGAAGGTTTAAAGAGAATTAGAATTGGTATGTAAACAAATAGAAGAAATAGGGGGACTGAATCTGGTATGGAGTCGGTAATGCGTTTAGGATTAGGGGTAGTGTGAGATGGAATGTCCTTTAAAAAAGTAGGAAAAGATTCGATGGTTAGTTCTGTATCTATGGCATTGAAAGAAAGTGAAGTGGTTTTGAAGGGAAATTCAAATTCACACAAGATAACATCTTAGGAAAGAAAAATCTGATTGGTGTGCAAATCCAAAACAATGTAAGCTTTAAAACTAGAGGGATAATCAAGAAAGACACACTTTTTGGCTCTAGGATCAAACTTGGACCTATGATGTTGTAAAGTGGATGCAAAACAAAGGAAATCAAAAACCTTAAAATCAGAATAAGAAGGCTTGACATTATAAAATTTCTCACAAGGTATAAACTTCTTAATAATAGGAGATATAAGTCAATTAATGAGAAAGACAACATGCAAGACTACAAAGGTCTAGTAAGAACCATTTATATTTGATTGAAATAAAAGTGCTTTGGAAACATTCAAAAAGTGCTAATGCTTAGCTTTAAAAATAGTTGCTACACATGTTTTTTGGTGAGTGATGCCCTTCGAGGCAAAAAAATCAGGCATGGAAAACTAAATTCCATTGTCAGACCTTAAAGTTTTAACAGAAGTAGAAAATTAATTTTTAACCAGAGCTAAAAAATTCTTAAGCTGAGTTCTAGCATTTGACTTATTTTTCATTAGAAATAGCCATGTCTAGCGAGAGTAATCATCTATAATTGTTAAAAAATATTTATGTCTTTGAACAAAAAGAACAGACAAGGAGCCTCAAATGTCAACAGGAATCAACTGAAAAATTTTATTGCTAAAACTATTGCTTACAGGAAATGGAAGTCTTTCCTATTTGGCAAAGTGACAAGTATCACATGTAGTCAAATATGGAATACAATTAAAATTAGAAATTTTTTTTATTAAAAATTAAAAAGGTAGACTTGGATAGGTGACCCAACGGTAAATTTCAAAGGGTAAAGTCTAAGTCAAAAGTTGTAGATGCTACATTTATCTAAGATTTGTGGGTTAATGGTAGCATATATGCATTTAAAATGCATATCCCTTCAAAATCTTTAGGTGAACTAATCATCTGTAAAGGTTAGAGTAAGTGTATTTGATGAGAATGAGAATATGCGGTTAGAAAGTAATATAAGGAAAGTGTGAGTTTAGAAATAGAAATTATATTAAATGTGAAGTTAGGAAGATATAAAACATTGGCCAAAATTAAAGTGGAGGAAAAAATAATTATCCTTGAGAAAGAGACAATCTTCTATCTATCTATCTATCTATCTATCTATCTATATATCTATATCTATCTATCTATATATACTATAAACCTTGTAGCAGTTTTGTTATTGGTCCATGTGTAAATCGTAGGTGGTGCTTTCTTTTGCATTTCATTGGTCCTTGGTTGTTTATGTCAGCATATGTTTTAAGTGGCCTATTACGTTCTCACAATTTCATTCTTAGTGCATGCATCAGCTTTGGAAGTTCTATCTCCATTTATTACTGGCGTTTCCATTTCCCTTTATTTTGGGGAGTGTGGGGCTTCATTAGTGGAACCAGTTATCTAGATCATCTAGATCCTTCATTAGTGCTTATCTTGGCGTTCCTGCTTCCATCCCGTGTTAACTGCTCCTCTTTCACAGTATAATTATGGCATCTCGTGAATATCCAAGCATAATTTCTCCCGCATCTCATTTACGATTTACCAATTTTATTGTTCTTCTGCTTGGTCCCTGATCTGCCAACTCCATCATAGTCTTCTTTATTGCTGCCCTCAGGACCTAGCACGTGTTATCGTCAACGAGCCTTCAATCGCCTTCTTTGTCTTCGTCTTTATCTTCTGTGAACTATCTTTGCGCCATCAATTATGCTAGTATATGATTTCACTTAGCACTACTATTTTAAGCCTCTCAAATTCTTCAAAAGCCTAGTATGGGATTAAGCCCTTCGTCTGCACAATCTCTCCCGCTCTCTCATCATCATGGTTTTGTTTTGACTTTTACACTGACGTAGTTTTACTTCCCTTTGGGGTCTGATCTCAAGAGGAGTTTTACTGGAGAAACTAAGGAGGGAGGTGGAAAGCAAAGAAAAACCGAGTAGTTTCCATATAACCAACTGCCCTGTAAGTATTGGTAGTAAGACTGCTTTGAATCTCGTTCACCAACATGACTCTTCTGCATATTCTTCTCCTCTTTCATTAATGATTTTTGTACTGATTTTAGTTGTAGCATATGAAGCCCTACTTGAGATGGGTTTGTTGATTTGATTTGTGGTCGAATCATCTGATAGTTTTCTCAAAATTGCGGCGGTTTTGGTTAAAACTTGAGGAAAATGGTTGATTTGTGGGATTGGGCCAAGTAATATGCTTGCCTCTCTGCCCTATAAATAAGATGAGAAGAGTATAATACATATTAAATAAGAGCTATAAATGAGAGTTGAATTTTAAATGAGAGTTGTAAATAGGTCTATATACAACATGTTGAAAATGATTTATAAATAAGACCACAACAGTAACATATTGTAGTTGTTTATCTATTTCAATTATCTAAAATTTTGTGTTTTTTATCAGATTTTTTATGGGACCAGCATTCATGTTTTGTTGTTAGCAGTTAATTAGGCCTTTTCTTTCCTTCTTTCCTCAATTCAAAATTATAAGTTACATATTTTTGTATTGTATACAGTTAGCTTTAATGCATTTCCTAAAATGTTCAAATAAGTCATATCTTATTTTTTTAAAAAAATTGATTTTTAAAACATAATTGTTTTTTGAAATTTGTAGTAGTTAAATTTGATTCCATGCATAACAAATAAGATTTTATTTTATTTTTCCCAAATCATATGGCACTTTCATTCTATTTTATCGTATTTTCCCACACATTTTTTTAATCTTTTTTATCATTTATTATAAGGGTACATATGGAGACAAAAGTATATTTCTAACATATTTATTATTGTAAACTAATTCTAGCTAATTGTTCGTGATCAGCAAATTTGTTGTTTCAAATTTATGATAAGAACTAGAGGCAGTATATCTTAAATGGATTTCAATTTAACCGTCGGGTTAAGGAACTTGATTACATGTATAACAAATGAGATTTTATTTTATTTTCCTCAAATCATATAGAAATTCTACTACAAATTTTTAAAAAGATTTAAAAGTCTTGAAGATCACTCGTCATTTCTTCAAAAGAAGAGGTTTAAAATAAAACTAAGTTAATGAGGGTTATATAACAGTGTCTATCCAGTGAATTTGTGCCTTGAATAATGTACAATCATCATGTTCCAATCATTGAGGAGGATTTTGTGGCAACTAGTGGTAGTAGTTGAATTATAACAATCACATTTGTGAGATTGAGGATTTTAATATATACCGAGTGTTTGCAATACTTATTTACTTATCATTATTTTGCACTTTCCTATGTTAGATGGTGTGTCTTATTGATATTTGTGATATGTTTTCTTGGTTTTGTCTTTCAATGTGAAAAGTTTCAATTCAATAACCCGTGTGAAGCACGGGGTATGGCGTAACTGGTGAGGAAGTGAAACGGTTCGGTATTGAATAAGCAAGCTCTCCCACACAACTCCGTATTTATCATACTACCAACACAAAAACCAATGAAAACCCACCCCTTTGTGTGGACCAATCAAAGGGAAACAAACGCCTACACCCAGTGAGAACCGATCATCCAAGACAAATGCATACACCAAAAATTGAACGACGTGGACCAATAAAAAAAAAGAAAACCACCTAGGCCTCTACATAGACCAATCACAAAGCCGTCACAACATTTATAGAGTATATAGATATTTTAATTTTAATTTCAACACCCTTAACATTCTAATGTTGGGGCCAAACACTGAGAATAACATCCGTCAATGACTGGAAGGATGTCTCTTTACGTGTAATATCAATTATTTTCCCTTTTCATACGAACACCATCACAATCTAGCGGCTATCATAGCAGCATTGTGCATAAATTCTGCGCTGATTAATGTTCCCTATAAACTCATCCCCCCGCCACCAGAAAGCATAAACTCCTGCACTAATTAATGTTCCCCACAAACTCATAAAAAATTAATTTTTGAGAGAATGCCACCTTGAGCGGTCCATTATATGATCTAAATTAGGCCCTTCAGTTGTTGCTGCATGAATCTCTAGTGAAAATCGAAAAATATCTGTTTTGATTTTCTACAGTCTTTAATGTTCATCCAGTGTACAATTAACAATGACAAATTTTTAATTAAATACTCCTCTAGTCCTATTTATAGGACAGAGAGAAAAGGTTTTTTTTAGTCCTACTTATAAGTCACTTTATTAAATTTTTACTATGAATGTACCATATTGTCCTTCATTTATTATAGTGCAGATAGTTATTTTTTTTTGAAAGGTGTATATATTAAATAGGGGGAAAGTTGGAAAGTTGTTATATTTTAATGAAGAGTTAATGCAGTTTAAGGTTTTCCTTGCTCTGTGTGAAATATGTTGGAAGTGCCTTATAAATAGGACCAGAGGAGTAATTAATAGAAAAGCTAATAAATGCTCAGCCTGGCATTTTCAAAACTATGAATGCTAAATAATAATCACTTTATCAATAGGAATGGCCAGGGCCTTACATGTTTATACTTTCTGGTTAAAATTATCATTGCTTAGGAAGTTTACTTCCAGTAGAGGGAAGCCTACCCACTTATTCTCAGTTCTACATATATGACATCGCCAATGAGATGAGAAAGAGAATTGCAGCTGTATCGTAAATATTTTTTTTTTTGGCATTAACAGTTCACTAGATATTAGATAACTATATGAATAATGATAATATAATGTTTTCACATAAATATTGAAAATATCATCTTTGTTGAGACACAGGAGGCATACAAGAAGTTTAGATATAGATGTTGATATAGCAAGGCAAATAAAGGATTCTCTCAATAACCACAACACATTAGTTAAGCATTATAGAATGGCAGTAGAAGTTCTCAGACAGAATAACCAGGTAGATGTGAAGATACGTCTCATTAGAAACAATACAAGCAACTAAGCCTACAATTTGCCCTCATCCTCTGAGATTGCTGCATTAATAGTAGGGGATTTTGTTAGGTCTTATCATAAAAGAGACATAATTGTTGAAAAGCGAGAAGGCCAGTTAAAGAGAATTGATGATCGAACTCCACAGAGCCTATCTACCACTTCAGTACCTAATTATATTCCACTATAGAGATAATGGGTACGACCTTACAATAGAACATGCTGAATATTCCTTAGCAAATACAAGGAAGAAAAAGTAGCTAAGCATTAGAGAGTACCTTGCATTCATACACATGAGCAGAAGGAATGAAATCTCGCACTTGCTACATTACAAAAGATTACTACATCAGTTTATTGTGGATGGATATTCTATGGCGTAAAGTGAGAGGCTAAGATTCATAAGAGATCTTCAAAATCAATTGAGAGTGGACTTGTATGAGGGTCTTGCTAATGTAGTATCAAGGGGTCAAATAAACCCGTCATCAACAGGGAGAAGAATAATACTCCCATCATCATTTACTGGAGGAGCAAGATACATATACCAAAACTATTGAGATGCTTTGGCATTATGTGCATGGGCTGGCTATCCAGATCTATTCCTCACCTTCACATGTAATCTAGCATGGCCAAAAATAAGGCGATATTGTGAGAAGGAAAAACTAGACCCATCAGATCGACCAGAAATATTAACCCGAATTTTCCAGGTAAAACTTGAGGCGCTAATGAAAGTTCTGCGGAGTAGGAAAAATATTTGGCAAGATCAAAACAGGTACATAAATATTCACCAAATAAACAACTATGATTAAGGTTTCACCAGATTTTAAGTTTAGAATTATATGCTTTTAGATATAATATTGTACCCTTTCTATGTTATGCAGAGATATATACCATCGGATTTCAGAAGAGAGGATTACCACATGCTTACATAATCTTGTTTCTGCATCCTTTGGCCAAGCCAAAAACTTTAGAGGACAATAATTTTGGCAAAAATCCCAGACAAAGGCAAGGACCCAATCTTATACAACTTGGTTGTCAATTTAATGACACATGGTCCTTGTGGTAATCCGTCAATTAGATCTCCATGTATGAAAGATGGCAAGTGTTCTAAGCATTTCCCCAAAAGATTCAAAGAAAGTGCAATAACGGATGATGACGGGTATCTAACCTATCGGAGAAGAAATAATGGAAGATCAATCAACAAGAAAGGGATTCCATTAGACAGCAGATACATAGTATTGTATAGCCCGACTTTGTTGAGAATGTTTCAAGCCCATATAAATGTTGAAAAAACAAATCAATCCAGGGCAGTTAAGTATTTATTTAAGTATATTAGCAAAGGGAGTGACCGAGTTGTGTCATCAATATACACTGACACTTTAGATTCTCAGCAACAACAAATATGTGATGAAGTTTCTCACTATTTAAATAGATATATCACCATGTGAGGGAGCTTGGAGAATATTTACATTTGATATTCATCATAGGTCTCCACCATGTGATGAAGTTTCTCACTATTTAAATAGATATATCACCATGTGAGGGAGCTTGGAGAATATTTACATTTGATATTCATCATAGGTCTCCACCAATTAAAAGACTAAGTTTTCATTTATCAGGTCAACAACAGGTGATTTATTCAACAAGAAGGGAAATAACATTTATTATACAACAACAAAGGGCAAAGGAGTCAATGTTCCTATTATGGACAGAGATAAACAAGGACAATCCATTTACTAGGACTTTGACATACTCCTAATTTCCACAATATTACACCTTCAATCGATAGAGTAGAATTTGGAAGTCAAGAAAAAGGGGCTTTTTTATAGGCAGGTTGGATAGCTCATCACCTTCACAAGGAGAATTATACTACCTCTGTTTGTTTCTCACCAAAGCAAGGGGAACTTTAAGTTATAAGGACATTAGGACAGTTGGTGGCGTCTTGTACAATACTTTTAGAGAAGTGTGTTTTGCACTAGGATTGCTTGATGATGATAAAGAATATGTTGAGGCCAGAAAAGAGGCATCTGCTTGGGTGAGTGGAAACTATCTCAGGAAATTTTTCACATGCTACTATCGCATTGTCTCTTACAACCACGAAATGTCTAGGAGGCAACAAAAACTCATCTCTCATAGACTTATTCTATGCACAAGAAACAAGAGAATTATGCCACACAGGTAAAAGACTAATCAACTCTTCCTTATATCATAACAGTAATAGAGTGGGGCTTGAAAAACAAAATCAAGGATAGAAACACACATGCACATGTCTTCTTGTATCTATTTAGATTTCCCTTCTTTGTTTAAAGATTATGGATTATAGATTGTAGGCTAAATAACCCTCCCATTTATTTTTCATAAGTATAAGTAAAGTTCCTATTATTCTTAACCATCTACTTCTCTTACTCTCAAATCGTTAGCTACCAGTGAACAGGGGAAGAAACTTGTCTACACCAAATAGAACAAATATTGGTGGCCAATGGAAAGAGTCTCAAAGATTGCCCATCAATGTCAACAGCTTCTTAACCAAGCCTGCTAGAACCACTAAATCACTTAATTGTGATGGAGGTAAACCATGATAGAGAGCAGTGTAAACTAGAGACTATATGCTTTCAGAGATCTTTCACAGATGAACAAAAAGTCATTTTTGATCAAATCATCACATCAATGACACAAGAGAAGGGCGAATTCTTTTTCATTCATGGATTTGGAGTTGCAGGAAAAGTATATTTACAGAATGCTATAACAACCGTGGTGTAAGGAAATGGAAATATAGTGCTTAATGTGGCTTCCAGTGGAATTACAGCAACCCTTTTGCCATCTGGCTGGACAGCACATTCAAGATTTTGCATTCCAATCAAAATAAATAAAGACTCCATCTGCAGTATTAGTTGCCATTCACTGTTGGCAAATTTAATAAAAGCAACAAAGCTCATGATATGGGATGAAGCTCTGATGGTGAGGAGATTTTGCATTGAAGCTCTGGATCATAGCCTAAAGGACATAATGAGATGCAACATGCCTTTTGGTGTTAAGACTATTGTCATGGGAGGCGATTTTCGACAAATATTACTAGTAATACCAAAAAGAGGGTGAGCTAAGATTGCCAACTCTACAATATGTAGGGTATTGAAAAACGCGTAACGGAAAATAAATTTAAGAATTTCAATCCCTTGCCCGGATCTACCGATCGTGTTTAAGTCAAGTAGTAAGAAGCATTACCTTTGATGTTTGATTTCTTGGTGGCTCGGTGATTCCGCCATTCAGGATGCCTCTGCTCGCCTCTTTTGTCGCTCGAAGTCGACAACTCCGGTCGGCTTCCTCTACCGGTATCCACACGAACAGCTCTCCAGTCACGAACGACGTGCTAGCACCTCTTTGTCCGTCTAGGGTTTTTCAAAGAGTCCATCCTCCTTCTCTATTTTTGGCCGTCTCTTATCTGCAAGTGTTTTCACTCTCTCACACACAATCCTAGCTCCTCATATCAAATATATAGGATGCTATAGTTATTATGAATGATATTTAATTTCAAAATTAATCCTAAATTAATTCCGAAATTAATACAATATCAAATATTGCCTAATCAGATAAGAGAACAATTAAATAAATATGGTTTATATTAAATCCGTCTCACAGATTTAACTCACCTATTTATTTAATTCAAAATAAAGATATGACGGAATTAATTTATATAGATTTAATTTATCCTTATAAATTAAATCTAACAATTAATATCTCTTATATTTATATAATATGTATATATATATATACACGAATTTTTATATATATATATATACACGTCCACCCTATATTATTCATTAAATCTGGACATATCTTAGATTCAATGAATCTGGACATCATAACTCGTGTTGGGTTACTTTGTGTGCGACCCTGTAGGCCCATATGAAGTTGGCAGTGGGCCATTAACTATAATGACTCACAAGTCGTAAGCGGTCTCTAGCAAGACATCACGACTACCCAATTCATATGAGGATCGTTGAACGATGTAACCTTTCATACAACCATATCACGTCCCTTTTGTCACACGACATTTTGGTCATGGATGAGGCATGGAGAAC
Organism: Neltuma alba; assembly: GCF_004799145.2. Lineage (NCBI taxonomy): Eukaryota > Viridiplantae > Streptophyta > Magnoliopsida > Fabales > Fabaceae > Neltuma > Neltuma alba. The sequence continues at coordinate 212,500 of NW_021635551.1, read as the reverse complement.
GTCATCCTCCTATTCATGACCGTTACTTTCTCGATCCCTAAGTAGTCTGAGTATAGAAATGGAACTACCTTTCCATTATAGTATGGCTATACATTTCTCAGACTCACTCATCGAGGGGCCCAGTAATATCTCTCTACGAATGTGAGGGACAAATTCTATCTTGACCATTCACATTCCTCCGCATGAAAAACAACTAAGCCTGAACATAGTCTTTATGATCACTTGGTCAAAAGTGACTTTTGACTAGGTCAAAGCTGAGAGTTTCTCATGTAGGAATCCATGATGATCTCAGGTCAAAGGGCATAGTGACATGGTTTGTATATGAGAGAAGCTTATGACTTAACCCATGCAGCTCTCTCATAGCGGGTCGGTCCAACACCTTATACTCTTACATGTGCCTATGACTTTAATTTATATCTCTATATATCTTTAAAGTCATACTGGTCTTATTTCATCTCTGCTCCCACATAGATGACCGACCAGGGACATTTAGGATAAATCATGAGTTATCCAAGGATAGTCATCATAGTAAACATGCAAATAATATGATAATGTAATTAATAAATTCATAAATCAACAATGTTCATAACATAATGATTGGCCCCTAGGGCACAATTTCCAACACAATAAACTCTTCAAGCCTATGGACCAAATGTACATTGTTACACCTCACAAAAAATATGCGTCTTTTATCAAACTCTAACCCAGAAGAGTCTTTAAGAATCAAGACTTTCTCAGACTGGCTGTTAAAGATTGGGCAGGGATGAATAGGTTATAACATTAATGTAATAACTTGGATTGAGTTGCCAAAAAATCTAATCATTCAACAAGTCACAGATCCGATTAAAGCAATTGTGGATGCTACATATCCACACTTAATGGAAAATATTTTTGAGTCAGAGTATCTTTTAAGCAGAGCAATTCTAACACTTATAGTGGAAATTGTCAAAAGTCTAAATGACTATATTTTGTCCCAGGTACAGGAAGGTTGGTTGAGTATTATAGCTTAGATTCCATAAATAAAACACAGAAAGAGGATGCTACGTAGCATGACATATATAGAATAAAATTTTTAAACACAATGAATTGCTCGGGCATTCCACCACAAGTGTTACGATTAAAGGTTGGTGCACCAATAATGCTTCTAAGAAACATTGACCAATTTGCAGGATTATGTAATAGAAGGAGATTGCAAATTACTCTACTTGGAAGGCACTTTATAAAAGTAGTGGCATTACATGGGACAATCAAGGACGAGGAAGTGCTCATCCACAGAATAGACCTTAACCCATCACAATCCAGGCTTCCATTCTCAATGACTAGGAGACAATTTCTAGCAATAGTATCATTGGCAATAACAATTAACAAGAGCCAGGGATAGTCAATAGAAAGGGTGGGACTTTATCTACAAACACTAGTATTCTCACATGAACAATTGTACGTTGCACTATCAAGGGTGAAAAGTATTGAGCGCTTAAAAGTACTGGTCCTAGACACAGAAAAGAAGCCCACCAGTTGAACAATAAATGTTGTCTACAACGAGGTTTTTCAAAATGTGCTTTCAACCTAATAAACGAGCACTAACCATTAGAACTTCTAATGTACAACATCTTCATAGTTAGTTCATCTAATTGAAAAAGACTAGATCGAATAATCCGTGCAACGCACGGGGTATGGCATCTAGTTGTTAAAATAGCAGCTCACCCAAAAAGGGGAGTGAATTGGTGAGATTCACTACTAGAAAAAATACATATAGCGACGCAAAACAACGGCTATTAAGAAGAAAAACGTTGTGGAAAAAAAGGCGGTGACTTTTTTGTAAATAAATGCAGTGACTCTTCACTTTCCATGGCAATTATTTAGGAAACTGTCATGGAAAGTGTTTTTAACGACGGTTATTTATTTAACCGTCGTTAAAAGTACTTTCCATAGCGGTTTTCTAAATAACCGCTGTGAAAAGTTTCAAAATATACCGTGATAGGGTTCGCTTTTTTACATTTTCACAGTTTCATATCAGTGTGCCATAGTCCCCCTTTGTCCCACCACTACCGAACTACCATTACTGGCCATTCCCTCCTCTTTCTCATTGTTCAAACTCCTCCATTTCACTTGTGGTTGCTTGCTTGCCGCTGTCTACCGTCATCTTCACTACCCATATTCTTGCATTTGAATCGTCTCCACTGAGTAAGTATCCTCCTCTTTAATTCTTTTTATTTTTTCTTGGTTTCTTGGATGTTTTGACCATAAAAATCTATTGTATTTTAAATGGGTCAATTGGTTTTATATTTTGGATGTCTTGTATTGTTTATTTTGGTTTTTTTATGTGCTTGAGGTGTTGACTGGTGGCATTGGGTGTTAGAAAACCACAATTCCTTCCTATATACTATATTAGAAATATGTTTAGATGTTTAAAGTTGATTAGTTTTGAAGTTTTTGATTTTTTAATAATTTTTTAATATTTATTTTGAAGTTTTGGTATTTTTTGTAATAAACTTGAGAATTTACTAATAAATAATCTGCCAAGTGTTTTGTGAAATTTTTTTTTGTTATGAACTTTGATTGATGATAAAGTGTTGTTTAAAATTTCATGACAAATAGATATCATTTGTGCTCTCGTTTTAGATTAGAAGTTTCAGCTCTAAGAATCTTTACTCATTGAATTGGTTTGAGGTTGAATTGTTACTTTTGTTTTATTTGTTATATTTGTTCAAATTTATCCTATCTTTGTTTATTACATTGTTGGTTTGGTTGATTGATTGATTTGACTATTTTTTAAATAATTTGGAATTTCTTATAGGGCAAATTAGAATGAAGGACCTAAAGGGAATAATATTTTTACAAATATTTAAGTGTGTTTTAATTTATTTTTATAAAAAGCTAAATTTTATATACACATGTAAATTTATTTTTTCTATGACATTAAATTAGATTTCAAAATAAATTATATTAAATTAATTTAAAACTTTTATAAAACTTTATGCATGTTGAAATATGTTATAAAGAATAGCTTTGATTTTGATTAAAATAATAAAAGTAATTTATTATTAACTAGTTTACAAAACTTATATATGTTTGTTTGATTATATATTTTTATCAACATTTTCACTCATTCACTATATATAACTAATTTTTTAGAAACTACTTAATCTAATTATAAAAGTAATTACAACTATGCTTATTGACTCTGTAGAATAATGGATCGTAGTTGGATGAAAGCTAAAAGGATTAACAAAGAATATGAGGATGGGCTTGAAAGGTTTCTTGAGTTTGATTAGAGAAATGCTCCTAGTAAAAGAGATAGATTGTATTATTGTCTTTGTGTCAAGTGCTTAAACAATAGTTGACAGAGTATTCTTGAGATAAGAGAACATGTTATATGTGATGAGATAAATTTGAGATATACAAATTGGATATGGCATGGACAAATTAGAAAGACTACACTGTCTGGAAAAGAGAAAGTTGTGAATGAAGACTTTGGTGATAGAATTTCAAATATGTTTTGTGACATACGGTCTAAGTCCTCTACACAGTTCTCTCCCATATATGAAACCTTGTGTAGTGATGCAGAGACGCCTTTGTACCCATAGTGTAAAGATGATTACACAAGGTTGACAACCATGTTAAAATTGATGAACTTGAAGACAAGAAATGATTAGACCGATGCTAGTTTCATGGAATTGCTTGAACTGTTGAGTGATACTTTTTCAAAAGGGAATTCACTTCCAAAACAAATGTATGAGGCAAAGAAAATTTTGTGTCCAATAGGTTTAGAATATGATAAGAAACATGCGTGTCTTAATGACTGTATATTATTCAGAAATGAGTATGAAGGGTTGAATAAGTGCCTAAATTGTGGGACTTAAAGACACAAAGTTAATAAAGACGATAGTGATTATAATGAAATAACCAAAGGTCCTTCTTTGAAGGTTCTGTGATATCTTCTAATAATACCACGATTTAAGCATTTATTTACTAATACCACAGAAGCAAAGAATTTGAGATAGCATTCCGATGAGAAAATATGTGATGGAAAGCTTTGTCACCCAACAAATTCTCCTCAATGGAAAATAATAGATAAAAATTTTTCTCAATTCGGTAGTAAGCCAAGAAACCTTTGATTAGGGCTTTGTACAGATAGAATTAATCCATATGGTAATCTTAGTAGCACACACAGTGCATGGCCGATGTTCCTTGTAATTTACAACTTGTCTCCTTAGTTATGTATGAAAAGAAAGTATATTATGCTATCTTTGATGATCTCGAGGCCAAAACAGTCGGGAAAGGATATCGATGTGTATTTGGCACCTTTGATTGAGGATTTGAAGAAATCATGGGAGGAAGTGTTGATGTGTTCGATGCACATAAACAAGAGTCCTTCAATTTATGTGCCATGATGTTCACCATGATAAATGACTTTTCGGCATATAGAAATTTGTCAGGATACAATATTAAGGGGCATAAAGCATATTTGATATGTGAAGAAGGCACTCACTACATGTAATTTAAACATGACAGGAAGACGGTCTACTTTGGTCACAGAAGGTTTCTTAGTTGTCACTACCCTTACCATAGGTTGAAGAAGGCATTTAACGGCTTACAAGAATATCAAATGGCTCCAATACAATTAATTGAAGAAGTTTATTAATAGGTGGAGGGAATTAATGTGGTTTTCGATAAAGAAGAAGAAGACTGTCGGTGAGAGGAATATATGGAAAAAAAGATCTATCTTTTTGATCTTCCATATTGGCAAAGTCTTGATGTAAGGCATAGTCTAGATGTGATGCATGTAGAGGAGAATGTGTGTGAGAGCCTTATTGGTATACTTTTACAAATAAGTAGGAAGACTAAGGATGGAATTAATGCAAGACGGGACTGAGTCACAATTGGAATAAGAAAACTCCTTCTACATCCAGCTACATATACATTATCAGAGGAAGAGAAAACAAGTTTCTGTGGTTTTTGTTAATAGCATTAAGGGTGTTACAAGGTTATTCTTCTAATTTGAGCAAACTTGTTTCAATGCAAGATTTGAAGATAACGGGGATGAAGTCTCATGATTGTCACATATTGATGCAACAATTACTTCCACTTGCTATTTGAGGCATTATGAAAAACAATGTGAAAAGCACTATTACAAGACTTTGTATGTTTTTCAATGCCATTTGCAACAATGTCATTGATCCTGCTGTGTTAGATGAATTATAAAATAAAGGTTATGTGATCCTCTCCCAATTGGAAATGCACTTTCCTCCATTATTTTTTGATATTATGGTCCACTTGATTGCTCACATTGTGCGAGAGATAAAACTTTGTGGCTTTGTGTCTTTAATATGGATATACCCATTTGAGAGATATATGAAAATCCTAAATAGGTACTCTAAGAATCCTTATTGGTCTGAAGCATCAATTGTTGAGATATGTGTAGTTGAGGAGGCAGTTGAGTTTTGTAACGTATATCTTGATAGGGTAAAGGCAGTTAGACTTCCTCAATCCCGACATGATTAGGGGAGAAGCAAGGGAACATGGGGTGTCATAGTTAGGTCTATGTCAAGAGAAGTTGTAATGCAGGCACATCTATATATTTTAAACAACATGGATGAAGTTTTGCCTTACTTGAATGCTCACAAAATATGTTAAAGAACTTGAATCCAAGAAAGAATGATATGCAACTAGCTAATAAGCATAACAAGTCATTTGCATAGTGGTTCAAGCAAAAGGTTTTTGAGAGAATACAGAGGCTAGTTATAAGGCCTTGTTTTGAGGTTGTGTTGGGGCAGATGTGACATAAATGTTTATTCATTTTATACAACAACCTAAGACGATAAGAGTAGTATACAGAATAGTGGGGTGATGGTAGTAGCTGAAGCTATGCATTTTGCTAGTTCAAAAGATAGAAACCCAACGTTGGCGTTAATGTCCTATTATAGAGTAATAGAAGAGATATGGGAGGTTAGCTATACCAAGTTTAAAGTTCCCATCTTCAAATGTAAGTGGGTTAATAGTAATGCTGTGCAAGCAGATGAAGAATTTGGATTTGTTTCGGTCAATCTTGAGAGGGTTGGATATGGAGATGAGCAATTTATTTTAGCAAGTCAAGCGAAACAAGTGTTTTATGTTATTGATCTAGCAAAGAAGAAATTTTCTATCGTGCTCCAAGACAAGAGGCAAGGAGTTGGTGGAGATGACATTGACTCAGAATTTAATCTTAACGAAATCCTGCCTTTCATAGCTACTCGATCTAAAACAGTTGAATTAGATTTGGTAGATGATGATTATGCTGTTAGAGATGATCATTGTGAAAGAATTTGAGAGGATAATTGTTACAAGGCCTAAGTAAATTATTTGATGTTTTTTATTAAATTTATTTCATATTCATCATTTATTCATAATGTGATTTTTTTATTGAATACACTTAATGTTTCATGTTAACTTTACTTGATGTTTCTTATTCTTACATTTATTGGTTGTTCTTTGAACAGGAAATGGAGGGATTCGGTCAACAGGATTCTGGTGATGGTAGCTCCTTTACTACCAAGAGAAAGGGTAGAGGGCTAACCCGTATGAGGCATTTAGCTTCACGAGATGAGACCACACAGCCCATGAGGATTACCGTAGAGTTTGATGATGATTTGAAAGCTGTAGGTCTTGAAGGGGCTCAATTTACTAGTTATGTGGGTTATTTCACACATAGTAAGATTGGGATTGACACTCCTAATTGGAGGATTGTAGATAAAGATTTAAAGCAAACCATTTGGGAGGATATTTTGGTATATTACGAATTTTTATCTTTATTTGTTTCAATTATAATTGCTTATTTATTTATAATTCTATTGTATTGTATTGCAGCTGACATTTGATATTCTCACAACTGAGAAAATGAGAGACCATCTTTTTAAGCAACTCGATGAATGGTGGAGGGATTTTAAATCCATGCTTATAAGAGAGTATGTTCGTGGAAAAAAAAGGGTGAGCATTGTCACATTCTGAAAAATTTCACCTGGATATAGGGAATTAAAAATTAGGATGACGATCAATATAAGAACTAGACAGGGAGATGAAACAACTTTTGATGTGAAACCCCGATAAGGTCTAGGCTGGCATTTTCGTAATTATCGGTCTAGGAAGGGCAAAACGGAAAAATTTGAGAAAAATTCTAAAAAATTCTCAAAAAAATAGGAAAAGTGTAAGGTAGAGGTTTTGGAAAAGGCCCGGAAGGTGGAATTATGGCAAAAATAAATTATTACAGAATTTTTCGTAAACAGAGGTTTTTCGAGAAAATATTGAAAAATCAGAGAAAAATAATTATTTTAATTAGTTAGAGGCCTCAATAAATTTGGAAAAAAGATGGATAAATCATATAAATATTTATTTGAATTTATAAAATTAGTTTTAGGCCTTGAAAGTTCAGAAATTAATTTTAGGGAATTTATTTTCCCATAGTGACACCGATAAAGGTCTAATATTCAAAATAAATACCTAGAGGTCGTGAAAAATTATAAAAATTTTCAGATCATGTTCTCATATTAAAAGGTAAATTATCATGGAGAGAAATGAATTTTTGGAGGTCTGAAAAAATTATGGAATGTTACTAGTGAATAGTAACCGATAAAGTTTTATTTTGGTGTGGGATTTTGATTTGGATTGTGGGCCAAATTTTTGGACCAGTCCAAGCCATTTGTGGGGGCCACATTGAGCCCAATAAGGGCCCAATTTCATTGCCTTGCTCTCTACTCCGCAGAATTAATTAAATAAATGCAAAATTAAGGGATAAATGCTTAGAAAAATCTAGAAATTGGCCACTTGGTCAAATATGACTTCTTCTAGCATTTGATGACTACGACATAACCCCCATGAGGTGGAAAATTTCAGCCAAATAGGGAGAGGGAAGGCAGATCAGATTTTTCTATACCCCTTTGGAAAATACAAATAAATGTTAGAAAATTGGAAAAATAAGGGGAGACTCTGCCACTGTAGCTCCAGCTCCATTTGGCCGAAATTCTCAAGTGTTTTAGGCAAGGAATCATCCAACTTCCACCAAGGAAACATTAAGGTATGCTAGAACCCTCTTCTCCCTGAGGTTTAAGGTAGTTTTGGTTGAGTTTTTGACATGAAAAATTAAGGAAAATGTTGCCAAAATTTCGGTGGACCATAGAAGGTTTAAGGAAGGATAGAGAGCCTAAATACCAAGTGGAATAAGCATGTGTAAGTGGTGTATGGATTGATTTTGGAGGAAAACCAAGTTACGGTTTTAGAGCTTCAATTCGGCCTAGCACTATTCATTCATGCAGAAGAAAATTGTTTTGTCTTGATTTGATAATTCCAGTAGGTTTAGAATGTGTTTTTGTGTGGGGATATGTTGTTGTGAAGTGTTTAAAATCATTGGAATCAAAAATAGAATTTTTGAAGATAAATACCCCTTATTTGGCTAGCTACTATTCATAGGGAAGGAGTTTGATTTTTGAAAATATGATTCCATATTTGAATTCCTTATGAGAAATTTCATAGGAATGAGTTATGAGGATATTGATTCTAAAGGAGGAATCATTTTATTAAAAATCAAAGAAAGGGGGAGAAAATGTTAAGTTAGAGTTTAAGGATTGTGTTTAAGTTGTTTGGTTATTAATATAGCCTATATTTATGCTTGATTTAATAGGCTTTGTGAGGAGGAGACAAGGAGAATCATTATCCCTTGAAGTGATCAAATTGGACAAGTAGCAAAAAGTAGCTTTGAATTATAATTTGATTATATATCTTGCTTGTTTAATGTAATTTGTTGTTTGCTTCGATTGAGGAACTTGTGTTGTGATTTTGGTTTGTAGAATAACCTTGGTTTATACTTTAGCCAAATGCATTGAATTGTGTTAATGTGGAAGTGTTGAGGTTCCCCTCCTAGCATGTGACTAAGTATGATTTTATGTGACTTCAGGATGTCTTGAAGTTCTATAAAATGTCACATTGTAACTTGCTTGATTTGCATGATAATTGTAATTCAAATACTATTGAGATTTCTTTGAAATCTCACCTCTCCTATGTGGATTTATGCAGCAATTAGACGATGGTTCATCTGATGGCAAGGGCAAGGAAATGATTTTGTGATGAAGGAGCAATATGGAACTCATGATATTTTGAAAACTTGTGTAATGCTTTAATGAATTCTATGCTAAATTTGTAATGAATTGTGAAGGATAATATGATGTAAATTGTGTTGTTATAATATGCCCTAACACTGAAAATTTGAATACTATAATGCCAAAAGGATTTGGAAAGAGGAAAAAGGGAAATAAATTCAAGAAAATAGAGTTAGGGGATAAAAATATCCTAAAAAAGGCTAAATTTGTGACATATAAAATAATAAGCAATTATTAGAATTTGGGCATGAAATTTTACAAGCTTATAGATCTCATTTTTAGCTTTAAAAAAAGTGATAAACCATTAAAATTGGAGTTTTGTACTAAGAGTTATGCCTTCCAAATTTGGGGTAAAATCCTGAAAATTTGAAAATTGACCGCATGAACAGTGCAACTTGTCAAATTTTCGGGTACTGTTCTGGATAGAATTGAGTCCAATGAATATTTTTTTGCTATAGAACTCTTAGTAGGCTTCATTTGAAAACTAGAACCACCATATTTTGATTTTTCTAGAATTAGTTATGAATTTTTAAATTTGGCCCAATTTCATATGAACAATGTACGAACATAATAAAATGTGAAATTTGGAAACTGAAATTTTTCATCCGAAAACATTGGAAAACACGTTATAATGGCTCCAATTGATGTATAATGGGATATAGAAGAAGGTGTGACAAGCATCCTAAGGATCGATACTCTTTTGTTAGTGACGAGGCATGGGAGAGGTTTGTGAAGCAATGTAAAGACCCTGTATTTCAGGTTTGGTTTCTTCAAACTTAGTTTTTAATCAATTTATATTTTATTTAACTAAACTAACTTTGTAGAATTTGTTTCATTGTCATAGGCACTAAGTAGGAAGAACAAGCAATATCTGAGCAGAATGTGTACCTACATACCATGTCTTGTGCAGAGTACGGTGGGTTGGAAAGAAGTATAATAGAGGAGAGAAAAAAGAATGCATAGATGGCTGCTACTTTAGATCCTACTGGCTACATTTCACCTATTGAGCATCCTTCTTGCCAAAAAAAATGGAAGGCGGTAAGGGTTAAAAAGGGTCAATATATTACTCCAGAGTTTGCTGCTATTGCTGAGAGAATTGTAAGTAATATTTATGCATTATGCTTCATTAATTGCTTTTTTTCAATTATCTTAAATTGAATTTGTTGCTTTAATGTTACAGGATATACTTGAGGAGCAATTATGCTAAGGTACATTCGTTCCTCATGGGCGGGTGGATATCTTGGTTACTGCCATTGGAAAAACTGACCATCCCGACAGAGTCAGAGGGGCCCCTAAAAGGATTGGCATTAAACAGTTCTTTGGCCCTGGTTCACGAAGAAGCACTGGATCATCTGTTAGATATGATTAGTTTTGATGATGTCAAATAATAGAGCAAAAAGTTTGCATAAATTGTTTACCTCATATTTTGACTAACTATCATACTTAATATCTTTTGTAGTTTCCTCAAGAAAAGAAAAGAGTTTGAACCTTGAGTTGTCGAGAATGATCAAGAGGAAGAAGAAGAAGAGAGATTGAGAAAAGAAGAACTTGCAAGATCAAATGGAAATATCAAGATTCAAGTTCATAGATTTGATGTTAAAGGTTGCAATGCTCAATCAGAAGTTTGAATGGCTCAATCGGAAGCTAAAATATCCAACCGGGAAATTATACCATCATATATTGAGTCACCCTTCATATAAACATAGAAAATAAGCTTCAGAGGTGATTTTTATGGGCAATTATCGATCACTTGATCGATCATCCATTTATCGATCAAGTTATCGATAAAATGCATCCTCTGTTATGCTCTGTTCTTCGTTCAGCTCTAACATAGGTTCGGTATTTCTTCAATATCTCTCAAACCACAAATCCGTTTGAGGTGAAACTTAATTCATATGAAACTAGACTCATAACACGGTTCATGGACACCAAAATCAACTTCAAAGAGTTTCATATGAGGGAGATATGTTGCTCGAAACATTGCAGTAAGGATTAACGCCTTGATTCCGACCTTTAGTCATTGTGATGAAGATAACTTTTCAACCACAACGAATTTTGGGGTGATTCTTGTTGCATTAGAAAGTAGACTCAAAGAGATTTCTGGGGATAGGTCATTTGCAAAATTTGGAGTTGAATTGGAAGAGTTATGATCACTCAAAGTTGACCTTCGTTCTGCTTGAATCAGACTTCGAATTTATTGAGGCAAAGACCAGAAGTTCTACATTGATTGATTAAGCTCTCAAACAACATACTACTCAAACATGTTATTGAGTAAAAGCACTAGAAGAAATGAGGAAATGAAAAGCCATTATCAGATGTTACTCGAGCCTGATCAAGCAACTACATATTCGATCATTTTATCGAGTTCCTGGTACTATCTCTTTAATTCTTCTCTTTTATCTTCATATGCATTATTGAGGTTTTATAATCTATTGGATAAATGGTTTTCGGATAACATTATGGATAGATGTATTTATCGATCACTTGATCGATAAACAAAGTTAACGTTATGGATAAATAGGCATTTATCAATAGCATGATCGATAAATAGATTATCGATGAGAAGACAGATAAATGGTAATGCGTTCTACTCATTCTATGTTTTGCTTTAGTCTCCATTTATCGATTACCTCATCGATCAGTCATTTATCGATAATATGATCGATCATTGCTCTTACATGTCTACCCTGTTTTTCACGTAACGTGATCGATAAATTAGTTCTTTGAATTTACAGGATTAAATCTCCTTGTTTTACTTTATCGATAACTTTATCGATCACTCATTAATCGATCACCTATTCGATCAACCTACATAGCATGTGTTTTCTCCGAATATACTTTTGCTTATTGTTTATCGATAAGGTTATCTATTATTTGTTTATCGATAATGTGTTCAGAAAATCATTACTTAAAATTCTATTCTATAACACTTTGTTTATCGATAACCTTATCCATCATCCATTTATCAATAATTTGTTCGATCATCAATGACTGAAGTTTCATTTCTGTAACACTTGGATTATCGATAATCTGTTCGATCAATAAGTGTTCGATCACTTGTTCGATCATGGAACGTTTTCCGTTTAAACATCAGTCGACTATGATGATTCTTAAAATCAATGATCTATTTTCTTTCAAGCTTTTCTCAGCCTTCTTTTAACATATAACTCTTTATCGAAAAGACACGAAGGCAAAGGTAACTTGAAAAGGTTTATTCTTGCATAAATCATTTTTGGGTCACTGTATTCATGCTTCATCATTTATCGATCATTTGTTCGATCGTCATATGATCCATAATCTATTCGATAATTGCGATAATTGCGTCTATCTACTATATCTTTTCTTCATGTAATTAATCGATAATATAATCGATCAAAGCTTTATCGATCAAGACATCGATCAAGTAAGTTCATCTTACTTTCTGAATATCTGATGATTGATTCCATGTTTTCCAACTTATTGTTTCTATGATTATCAGATACTTATCACTTGATCTGAGAAAGATTATTTCAGATAAAAGAGCCACAACGAATTTATGATGTGAAGAATCGACGTTCGTCAGAAGCTTCCAACGGCTAGTTTCAACGGTCATATTCTTCAAGCCAAACGGGAAGAAAAAGCTCAACGGTCAACTACCCAACATCATCTATAAATAGAAGAGCATTCAAAACAAGAAAAAAAGGAGAAGAGTCTGAGCTTACAACATCAAATGCTAAAATGCCGAATCAACATATTGTCATTTAGAGCTCTGAGAGAAAACTCCCTGTCTCTGTACTTCATAGACTAAAACTTATGTATTCGTAAGATAGAGAGGAGAGTTTCCCAGACGTGCTTAAGTTTCATCTATCACTTCTTTGAGAGAAGAAATATTCAATCTTCTTTATCATTGCTAGATTGTATCCTTACGGTGTGTAAGGGGGAGTATTACCTCAGTGAGAGGTTGTTGTTGAATTAGACTGATTAGTCGAACGATTGTAAGTGGCGACACAAGTGCCCGGATCAAACTTGTGGTTGTAGCGGTTCTCAAGTACCCGTGTTAAACTTGAGGGAGATAGTCGATTGAAAATCTCAGGGGGAGCCTGGAGACTGGACGTAGGTCAGTGAGGACCGAACCAGGATAAATCATTGTTTGCATCTTCTCTTCCCTTACCTCTTTATATTTCCAGCTAAACCATTTTACTACTGTGATTATGTTTATCTCGATTCATTGTTTTTTATACTCAGAATTTCTTATGAATTTCATTACATTGCGAAAAGATTTTTAATTTTAATCAACACCCAATTCACCCCCCTCTTGGGTGTTCAGCCATTCTAACATCATCCTCTACTAATATGGTATCTGAAGAGGAGCTTGACTAGCGATTACAGGAAGAAACAGAGAGAGTTCGAGCTGAACTCATTGAACAACACAAGGCGGAGATGCAAAAGATAGGTAAGGAGTTTGATGCCAAGTTTCAACAGGCTATGATGATGATGGCCACGACCAGATTCTAGATGCCCCGAGTGTCTGAACCATCCCAGGTAATAATCACACATCTTCTCAAATCTTCTAAAGGTTTATTTCATCTATTTAAACTTATTTAACGTGCCTTAACTAATTTCTTTTCATGTTTCAGGGTTCACCTATGATAAAAAGTAGGAAGGGCAGTAATAATTAGATGCAGTAATTGACAGTGTCTGACCCTGACCCTATCAAAGACAATAGAATGTCGTGTTAGAGAGTTTGAAAATTTAGTTGTTCATGTCGCTAATGGTTGAGTATTGTCGAGCACAAAGATCCACAACAAGAAATTTCTGAAGGATCAAATGAGGGTAACGATGGATAGGATTCTTCATAGTCAAGGTAGTACTAGGGGTGTTCACGGGACAGGACGGGACCGGGACAGGCCCGTCCCGATCCCCTCCCGGTGAACAGGGACGGGACAGGGATTTTGTCCCGTGTCCTGTCCCGTCCCGGTTCGGTCCCAGTCCCGTCGGGACTGGGATGTCCTGCTTCCCCCTTTTTTTAAAAAAAAAACTATAATTTTTTATATGAATTTTTTTATGTTCTAATACTTATTTTTTTGGGCTTCTAAAGATAAAAAATATTATAAAAAAATATTACTTAGAAAGCTCAATTATATTGCATAAAAAGTGTGTAAAAATGATACTGTAAAAAAAATACCGTAAAAAAACACTATATAATGATTTTGTGAATTATTTTATTAAGAAAGGAGATTTTATTGAGGTAATACTACAATTTTAGAGCTACAAATCACCATAAAAGCAAGATTTATTATTAATAAGTAAAATGAATAATCTAATAATAATTATTAATAAATAATTTTTAAAATAAAAAAAATCTCGGGACGGGACGGGACGGGACGACCCTGTCCCGTCCCGTTTTTGTCTCGTCCCGTCCCGTCCCGTCCCGTCCTGTCCCGAACTCACCGGGACCGGGATGGGACAAATTGAACACCCCTAGGTAGTACACCAGTGCCTAACCCTACTGAGGAGGTTAGACTACTGGCTTAGGCTAAAGGACATTTTATTTTATTGCTAAAGAGACTTATTAGAAAGCTATTAACGAAGAAGGTGACAAAGAGCGCATCACCAGATCTTGTACTCTTGCCTCTTCCTAGTGACATTGCGGTTATGTATTCCAGTTTAGCGGTTCTTCATTTCATGATAGCAAACATGGAGAAGCCCCTTACTTTCAAGATGCCGCTGGGGATTGTAGGTTCAAATGTAACATACGACTTTACCATTGACAAGAAGGACCTTGTTCAGTTCCTCAACTTTGAGGAGCTAGATATAGTCTTCATGCAGCTGGTTATTTTGTAAGTTACCATTGTCCTAATGCTTTTTATTTGAACAATAGGAATTTTACTCAAATCTGTTAGGAGGGAGGACTTGAAGGAACATATGGCTTTTTGTGTTCTCAAAGGGTGCAGAAAATAGTCAATATTATGGAAGCGAGGTCGATCTATATGATGACCACAATGACTCAGATGAGAAAGCAAGTATATTTTGCACCTTGCGTGGAAGGGTAAGCATATTATTGTATTTGAGATACACAAGTTGTATATACAAGATTATAATTAACAAGATTTTAGACCCTAATTGATTGTGTCGTTTTTTATAACAAAGTCTACTGGTTCGATTCTCTCTGTGGAAGTCCAATGAAGAAACCAGAGACATCATCAACATGTTAGTTTATATTTATATATTTATTACATGTAAATTTTATAAAAATATGCTCTAATATCATTTTTTTAATTGTTGATAAGGCTTTCCATAGTTTTAATGTTGTGGCCAAGTAGCAAAATACGCAACCACCAACATGGATTCTCCCACAAGTATGTTGTTTTGAGCTAAATATATGCTTATAAATCTTTTCAATAATCAAAGTTAATGTTTATAATCAAAGTCTAATATTTAATTTTATATTTCATTTTGTTAGTACCGTTGTCAACTAGGGAGTGTTGAATACAGATACTGTCATTCGTTACATGAATAACATCATTGAGACAAGGGTGATTGAGAAATTAAACGAAGTAAATATAGGTTACATTACATGTAATTCTTCAATTTTTTTCACATTTTTGATCAAGTTGACTAATGACTACATTATTTTTGATTTACAGGCATTCCAAAATGTTGCTCCATATGACATGGAGGAAATAAACTTGATGAGGGACACTTTGTCAACAACATTACTACAAAATTTTGAAAATGTGAAATAGTTAGGTCGTATTCCTCATGAAGTTCATTGTTAGATTATTAACTAGTTAATTATTTGTTGATGTATTATGTGATTCAATAAGAATTGGATGTTAGTGTTCATATAGTCATCTTGAAATTGTTCTGCATATTCTGCTTTGCTATCGATCTGTGTCTATAAACTAGAGGGAGGTAGTAAAAGAAATTCACACAGTATTTAAAAAAATTGAGTTTTTAATGGCAATCAACTGCCATTAAAATGATTTATCATGGTGGTTTACAACAACCATATTTTATTCTCGTTTCAATGTTGATAGTATCCACTTCACCTCCAAAACTACCGTGAAAAACCTTAAATAACCACGGTTAATAGCCTTTTTTATGGTAGTGATTTGAAACTTTAATGCTAATAAACTAAAGAGACAAACAAAGTAATAAAGAGTTAGAGAGATTTCATTGAATGAATAGTTGAGGAGAGGAAGGCAAAGGCAATTTATACTAGTTTAGTCTAACTACTTGACCTACGCCCAGTTCCTAAAGCACCTCTCAGTCAATATTTTTCATAAATTTTATGAACGCTCTTATTTTCATATTTGTTATTCCTTAACTGAATTCAGAATTTTTTTATTGGAAGAGAATAGGGTTTCCTGAAATTTTTAACTTCTAATTGTATCGCCATAAAAAAAAAAAAAGAATGTTGAGGGTGAAAAACAATATAGTCATTCGAATTTGTGTTCTGGAGTCTATCCGCTTGAAGCAAAATGAGTTCAACTAAATTCTCCAAGAGTCAACAAGCTCTTCGTGTCTCAGTATAGGAATTGATATCTCTCAACCACTCCCTCTTACTTTTCATAAGGGTATAACCCACTCAAGATTCTCAAAATCTTGGGTTTCTCACAAGCGAATAATGAAAGCTTTTATAAGTCTCTCTTACAGAGTATAAATAATGAACATTGAAGCTTAAGTATAAGAATCCAAAAGAACAGAGCAATGAATCCGTAGAGTAAATATAGCAAAGTGGTAGTTCCTGTTTGTTGTTGCTTCATTGAATGCTCGGTATATTTATAGTTGATCTTTAATAACTATCTGTTAAACTCGTAGCTTTATTTCCATTGGTAAATATATTGTGTAGGTTGATAGTTTGTAATGGTTGTGCTGTATTTATGCTTCTAACAAAAATTGCTCAATATCATCATTTTTCTGTTGAGTCTTTTAAACCTGGATAATATTGCTTAAAACATTTCATTAGTGATTTCTTGAGTTATTACCATTAAAGAGTAAAGATAAGTTAAGATATAATTCAAAAACTTTATGAGAAGCAAGAGATTGAACTTGTTGAGTTCGTAAAACTGAACAACTTCACTCTAGAAACTTCTCTTGTAAGTGCTTACTTGATAATGTTATTGAAAAACACTTGTAGAGCTTATTTTAAAAATATGAGTCTTAAGCCTAGTACTCAAGAAGACTATTGATAACTAAATTTGATGTTTGAAAATTTAGGATCAAAACTCGAGTTCATAATCGGTAAACAAAAATACTTAATAATATTCTCGATAAAGACTAGAAAACCTTGTTTGTATAAGAGGAGCTTAAAATAGAATTGTTGAAAAGTCTATCAAGTTGATATTGTGGGCAAAAAGGAGATAGAAGATGAAAACTTGAGTTAATAATCAAGTTGGCAAATACTTGATCACATGCTTAAGAAAGTAAGCTTAAAAAGAGAATCTTCTTATAAAAGGAAGCTTGATAACTTTGTTGGGTACTTGCTCAAGTTTAACAGAGATAAAACAAATTCTCATTATAGAGCAACTAAAATACTTGAGAAGTTTTTTGAGAAAATGAAAACTTGAAAACATATTCGAGAAACCAAATAAAGAAATCTTCTCAAAAGAGTTTCTTTAAAGTTAAAAGCCAAAATTTGAGTAGAGCAATCTTCAATAATTTTGTCAAAAACATTATATAAAAAATTTTAGCATTATTTTAGAGACTTTGTAACAGAAATTGCAACACTTAAGAAGGTTGTTGAGAAAGGTAGTGATCGATAAATTTATTGAGAAAAACTCCTTAGAATCCTTTTTCATTAAAACTTGATAACATTATTGAGAAAAGTAATAAAGAACAAATATAGTGTATTAGCTCGAGTTCTTACTCGAGTTTTCCAAAAAACTTATAAACAATTGTCATCATCAAAAGTTATTTACTAATAGCAATTGAATGTGATTTGGTAGGCAAACTAACAAAAATTGGAGAAATGGATTGGCAAGAAGAGAAGAATTCTAAAGAGCAGCAGACATGGTTAGTTGTATCAGAATTAATGATTTAGGTAGACAAATTTTTAGAAGAAAGAAAGAGTTTTACTTGTGACTTGATATGAAGCAGAAGCAGAGAAATGATTAATAGAAGAATTAGAAGATGGAGAAGGATTAAGAAGAGTGAGAAGACATTGGCACTAAGCAGCAGATAATTGTGGAAGAACAACAACTATTGAAGAATTTGAAGGGAAAGGCCTAGCAGTAGGTATATCTTGACCATAGGCAAAGTCTTAAGTACTTCATTAATTCACTATGGTAGGAGAGCTAGAGGAGTGAAACTTGAAGCCATGAGGATATCAATGCTTGCAATAACAAGTGTCTTTAGTATGTTGAGGTTTGCCATAATAAATGCATTGCTTATTGTTAACTTGCTTAGAAATAGAAACAGGGCAAGGAGCCTGAGCTAACAAGATCTTTGAATTAGGTACTATATTAGGAACAATGTGAAGCTCTCATTCTTATTGAAGAACAAGAGAGAGAAAACATGATTAAATGAGGACAGAGGATCAATGAGCATAATCTGAGACTTAACATAGGAAAATTGCTCGTTTAAGCCTTTTAAGAATCAAACAACCTGATCTTCTTCTCAATGCTTGAGTGCACTCTCTGTAGAACCACAATTGTAAGCCCTATCAAACCATAGGATACTTTTGGCAATGGTCGGTGATAATGATTTTGTAATGCATCCTTGAACAAGATTTTTGCAATACTCCTAGTCCAAAAATGATGGATCCTTGGCTCCCTGAGGAGAAATAGAGCCGTCGATGAACTTCAACTTGTTCTTAGATAGTAACGCTATCTTCATTGATCATGTCCAATTATGGTAATTGGATCCATCGATCGGTAGAGAAACAAGCATAGATGCTAGATTCTCATTCAAATGTAAATAGTATGGGCTAGTTTGGTTAGCGATAGAGGACTAAGCATCAGAGGAAGAAGCCATTATAAGAACAGAAACGAATCTTGAAAGAATTTAGGTGCTGTTTGGACTGCATAACTAGGGGTTGGGGATTGGGCTTGGGTCAAGAAATAAGCTCATATGCATTGTTTGGCATGTGGAATTAAAGATATAGGTTAGGCTTAGACAGTACAACCTAAGTGGTAATGCATAAACCCACCTCTGCTTTGGTACTATATTTCAATCCTAAAACTAAATATTTTAGAGACAAAAATATCCATGCTTATAATAATTTTCAGACAAGAATACTCCTATTAATTTTAACCTAAATTAATACCCTCTTCTATCTATCTATCTACATGATTTTCTTCATCATTCTCTATTGCTCTCATCATCATGCTCATTCTTAAGGAAGTCATGGTGTTACTGGTAAGTTGGGTTTGTTGAATTTCCTCTTATAATGGTCTTACATTACAATGCAATTTATTTTCTTCAATCTTCTTGGGTGTTCCTGTCACATCTCAAATTTTGGGCCTAGAAGTATTAGAATTAACCTAAAATGGGTAGGCTACCAGAGCCCTTATGGCAAGAGTCTCAAAAGTTCCCTGAAAGGATAGGAGGATTCTTAGGGACTAAATTGCAAAGTAAAAGTTTTTTAGGACTAAGAAAAGAGAAAGTTAAAGACTTTAGTAAAGTCTCGAGACCTAAGAATGAGAAATAGAGATGAATATAGGACAAAGATTATGTTGAAGGCTTCAATGAGGTGAATTATGAGGTTAAGCCGAACTGAGGGTAAAATCATAATTTTGTAGAGTTTTGGGGTTGTAAGGGCAAAAATAAAAATTATGCCTAAAAATCCCAGAAAAACCCCTAAAAATAGGAAATGGTACGTTAAGGCATGTATGTAAAGTTTTGGGATCCAGTATAAGAAGTTGAGGTAATTAAGGGCTAAAAGTTGTGCTAGGAACCTCAATAAGAGGATTCCTGAGGCTAAACCCAAAAAGGGACCTAAAACACAAATTTAAAAAGTTTTAGGCCAGAAAAGGACAGTGATAGAAAGTTAGCCTAAATACTTCAAAAAAAATAGGAATAAGATCCAGAGGCTTGTATAATGTTAAAAATGACGAAAATACCCTTGGAAGGAATTTGTGAAATTCTAAGGGTTGTGGCTAATTTTGAATATTAGAAAAATTGAATTATTTAAAATATAGAAAGGCCTCAAATAATTGGAAGAAAATGGGAAAAAAAATGCTTGAGGAATTATCACAGGTTTTAAAAATAATTCCGTCCCCAAAAAGCGAAGAGGTTGGCTTTAATAGAATTTAAAGCCTATTTATACACTATTCGAGAAAAGTCAAAGTCAAAGTCTAGAGGTTGACTTTTGACTTAAGAAAAATTAGAAAAATTCCTCATGATGAATAAATAGTATTAGTACTTGAGACAAATTCTCAGAGTTGTGGATCGGTAGAAAGAATTTAGTCAAGTACACCCCAAAATAAATATTATTAATTATTTTAATGGAAGAACAAGGGAAGAGCATCACTTTCTCTTCAGGCATGTTATATAATGCTATGTGGACTTATTTCAGGTGAGAAAAGGATGCCAGAACATGTCCCAGTGGTCTCGGGAAAGTTAGGACCTAAAAAAGTACCCGATATGGTGTAGAATGGCAAGATAGGTAGAGAAATGCCTAAGGGCTATATTTTGCACGAATTTTATATTAATTTTCTTCCTATTTTAATGTCAAAATGATGAAGAGACATGGAAGAGACAAGTACATGTTTAGATGGGAGAGACACATGTACGGTTGGATGCAAGACACATATACAGTTAGATGCAAGACACGTGTGTGATTGGATTAAAGACATATAGTTTGATGATGTAAGCATGATGTCATAAGGACACTTGTCACCACAAGACAAAAAGAAAAAAAATGAATGGACAAGATTTAATCTTACAACTGCAAGATTAATGGCTAGGATTTGTTCATAAATTCTATAAATACCCTTCCTCTTCCCTCATTTTTGTCCAAGGCTCTTGAAACCATAGGAAAACTCTTGCAAAATGAATTCTAGAGAGAGAAAGAAGAAGGGAAGAGAAGCGCCCAGTGATCCCATACAAGATCAAGCTCTAAAACAAAGTATGTCCATGGTTTTTGATGTAGTTTTCACTACTCTTATTGTTGTTGAGCTTGGTTAGGGATTTTAATAGTTTTTAGGAGCTTGAAACCCTTAGGGGGCATGCTGCATGAAATTTCTAAGTATAGCGGAAGATGAAATTGATGTTAGAATAATGTTTAAAGGCTTGAAAGGACAAGAATCAAGATGGTTTTGTGTTGAAATTGGTTGAATTTCATGATTATGTAATTAAAGTAATATTTCAGCCAAAGCTGGTTCTTAGGGCTAGGATTGGGTTTTGATACTTTGAATGTGTTTAAAATGAAAAATTGCATGGG
Organism: Neltuma alba; assembly: GCF_004799145.2. NCBI lineage: Eukaryota > Viridiplantae > Streptophyta > Magnoliopsida > Fabales > Fabaceae > Neltuma > Neltuma alba. The sequence goes on along the minus strand of NW_021635551.1, from coordinate 191,005 downwards.
GTAAAGGTGAGAAAACAAGTTTGGAAGTATTAGAATTGCAAATGAAAATTTTGGATCCCAAGTGCATACTATTCGATCAAGCCTGATTCATAGGGAAGGAGTTTGATTTTGATTATTTTGAGCTTAAAAATAGATTCTACATGCAAACTTGTGTGGGAATAGCATGTGGAATTAATTTTAAAAAATTTGAAAATGAAGCTCAAAATTTAGAAGTTAATAGAGTTCAAAGAAAACAAAGTGTTGATGTTGTTAATTACCATGGCTCTAATGAATGAATGGAAATGATGTGTTGATGCATTTAGGGCTATAAAACATCAAGGAAAAGGAATAGCAAAGGTTAACTAAGCAACCTTAATGGTTGGAAGCAAAAAAGAGCAAGTAGGAAGCTTAAGGATACAAGGTAGTGAACTTACCTTTCTTATGTGGTTGATGTGTATGCTTGTGTGTTGATGTGCATTATGTTGTTTGATAATGACATGAGATGATAATGCTAGTATGATGCTCTGTTTCATTGATGTTTCCATGGCCATTCATATTTATGTGAAATATTGAGCATGAGAAAATGTTACAAGCAAGCATAAGCTAGATTACATAAGCATGTCATACACTGGCATCCATCTTGCATGCATAATGGTAATATTTGCTACAGAGATTCTCCTAAATCTCACTCTCCCTTAATTAACCCTAATAGGTGATAATGAATATGCAAAGGATGCATGAAGTGGAAGTAAGGAAAAGAGGAAGAGAATTTAAGAATTGTATTGTATTACATTGTATAATGTATATAACAATATATGTTATAGATGTGCCACTCATGGTATGTGATGATAAATGATGATGATGGTATGTATGGTTAGCTATGATTTTGTATGGGAATAGTTTATGGTTTGATGGAATGAGATTATGCTTGAAAATAATTAATTATGATTCATTAATACAAGTTAAGGGGATAAACTATCTCTAAATAAGCAACGAAATTGAGACAGAGTGTAAGTAAAGTAAATGATTGAATCTGCCTATATAATTTGATATGGTTAAAGCACATATCTTGAATTTTAAAACAAGTGATATATCACTTAAAATGGATATGTGTGTTAAGAGTTATGCTCGATCAAAGTTAGGGCAAAGAAATTGGAAAGTACAATTTTTACCAAATAAACAGTAAATTTCAATGAATAAATTGTATGAATTGGCATGGGTTAAGCCAGATTTATATTTTTTCCCTATAGAGAATTAAAAGATCTTTAAATTGAATTTTGAATCACCTTAATATGATTTTTCTATAATTAGTTATGATTTTTTAAAAATTAAACTAAATATCTACAATTTAACTAGTGAATAATAACCCGAGAACCAATAGCAAATTTTCAATGGCATGGGTTAAGCCAGATTTATATTTTTCCCCCATAGAGAATCAAAAGAGCTTCAAATATAATTTTGATCTAACTCAATATGATTTTTTTTATAATTAGTTATGATTTTTTAAAGTTGCACTAAAAATCTAGAATTTAACTAGTGAGCCGTAACTCGAGAACCAATAGCAAATTTTCAATCTACGGGCTTATTTCATGAATTGCTTGAATCGTAACACCTCCAAATGTATTCTAAGGGGTTAAAGGAAGGATGTTTCAGTTTCGTTCCAAATGTTGATCGAATTATACATCTGAGAGAATGAAACTTATAATTGGTTGCTTTTTTATAGTCTCTTCCTCTTTTCCTTCATAATCTATTTATTTGAATTTGAACGTATTGATTATATATGTAGTATAAAAGACACTATTGCAACTTTCTAAAAGTGGGTCAATTTTACATACTAAAACCTCAAAATCATATTTGTTAGATTAAAGGTTTTGATGATGACAATGTAAGTAGTTAAGTTTCTCTGCATTACTGTTAAGATTTGATAACCTGCTGCATATTTGTTTTATCAATAACCTTAAGGATAAATACATTTATCGATCATGTATTAGATAAATAGCCAAACTCCTTTAAATAGTACTATTGTTAAGTAATTATCGATCACTTGATTGATAAACAAGGTTTTTGATAAGCCATCAGGTAAAATGATAAGTTTCTCTCTGTGTTGATAAGTAATTATCGATAACCTTACGGATAAATGAGGTTATCGATCACATTTTAGATAATTGGTAAGTCTCTTTCAAACCATGTCTTATTTAGAACACTTTATGAGTTATCAATCTCCTTATCGATGTTCATACTTATCGATAACCACAATTATCGATCACTTCATCGATAATTACACTTATCGATCACTTCATCGATAATTACACTTATCGATCACTTTATCAATTAAAGTCATGTTTCCTATCTTACTTTGACTAAGTGTTTCAAGTGACTTTTCAAATAACCTTTTCGATCAAGTTAATTATCGATAACCTTTCAAATAAAACTGCTTAAAATAGTTTTCTATAGTTAGTTCAATTATCGATAAGCTTTTGGATAAAGTGAATTATCGATAACTTGTTCCATAAAGAACAAATACAGTTCTTGAAGTTATTCTTCATGCTATTTTTTAGAAATATGATATTATTTTATCTTTAAGCTTTTCTTAGTAATCATCTTATATTCTTGTAAAAATAGAGAGGGCACCTTATTCAAGATTACAAACTTTTCAATTGACTTCAAAAGTATTTTCATGATAAAATATCTTTGTTTATAATTCACTTTTTGTCGATAACCTTTTCCATAAAGTGCTTGATCAATAGTGACATTGATAAATGAGTTTTACTTTCAAATATCACTTTTTCCATTAATTGATAACTTTATCGATTAAGCTACTTATTGATGAGATCTTTGATAAATTTGTTTCTGTGATTATCTGATCTTTGCTTTATGAGTTTTATTTCTTGTATTAAATCCAAGGATTATCATTTCTTCAATTGTTCATTTGCATTCTCTTGTGAAGAAAATTTATCTTTCTACCAAAACATTTCCACAGGTTACAAAGCTCAATAAATATATTATAAGATCAAGCTATCTGTGTTAGAAGCATATTTATTATGAAGAACCATTGCATCTGCCAACACACGCAAATGATATCTCAACAGTTACAAGCTCTTGTGTCTAACAGAAAGTTGGAAGTCTCTAACTATAAAAACCGTGAAGAGCATTGAATGAAGGAATGAATGAGCCGAGCTACCAACTATCGAATTAATTTTTTGCACTCAATACTCTATTTTTTATTCTGAGCTTCAGTGCTTATCTTATATACTCTTAAGAAAGAGTCTTTAACCTTCTTACTCAATTCAACAAGTGACTCAAGAGTCTGGAACTCTTAAGGGGATTGTAAACTTGCGGGAAGTAAGGGGGAGTGATTGAGAGTGAGCTCAATTACTGTACTGTGACACTAAGAGCCCATTGAATCTTGGGGTGTAGTGAAAAACTTAGACGTGTTCTAAGAACTAGACGTAGGTCAAGTGGTTGAGATCGAACCAGTATAAATTCCTATGTACTCTTCTTCTGCTTATCTTTAGTAAAATCCTTCTAAACTAGTTTCTTTTTCTTTATTTGGTTATTTATTTTAGGAAGTAAATTTTTATATCACCCAATTCACCCCCTCTTAGGTTAAATTGCCACTAATATTTAGTATCAGAGCAGGTCTCTTTAAAAAGGACTTAATTGTCTGAAGAGAGATCCTAATGGTAGGATTTGGTGATAGTGTGCTATCCAAAAATTGCTCAATAACAAAACCACCAAGATTCAATGGAGAAAATTTTACATTTTGGAAAATGAGAATGAAGGTTTTCATCAAAGCATCAGAGTACAGTTTATGGGACGTGATAGAGCACGACAACTATATTCTTATGAAGATAGTAAACAATCAACAAGTTCCCAAGAGTCCAACTGAGTTTGATGATAAGGATAAAAGACTTATTCTGCTAAATGACAAGGCAATCAATATACTAACTTGTGCCTTGAGTCAGAAGGAGTATTTCTAGGTTTTAAGCCTAGAAACTGTAAAAGAAATATGGAAAGCACTAGAGATTGCTCATGAAGGAACAACCGGGGTGAAACAGAGCAGGATCAAAATCCTTACCATAGAATTTGAGTTATTCAAAATGAAAGACAGAGAAAGCATTTGAGATATGGAGGTAAGATTCTCACACCTCATTAATCATCTGACAGCTCTTAACAAGAAATATAGCCAAGAGTATCAAGTGAGGAAAATATTAAGCGGACTCACCAAAGAGTAGGAACTGAAGGTGATGGCCATTAAAGAAACAAAAGGAGAATCAATCAGCTCGTTGCTGCATTCTTTCAAACCTTGATCGAATACAAGAGCAAGCAAAAGTATAAAAAGGAAATAAATGAGAAAACTCACAAGGGCATCGCTCTCAAAGCTTAAGAGAGTGAAGATAATGATGAAGAAGATTTGGAGGACAAAGAAATGGGCCTTATAATTAAGAGATTCAAAAAATTCTACAAGAACAGAGTGTGGAGAAAATTCCAGTCAAAGCGAAAAGCCTTTACGTCTCAAGCGAAGCCTAAAAAACCAATCATATGCTTTGAATGCAAGAAACTGGGACACATCAAAGCAAATTGCCCACAGTTATCTAGATCGAAGGATAAAGACAAAAAGAAAAAAAAATTTAGAAAGAAGAAGGCCTTCGTCACTTTGATATGGGGAGATAGCTCATCAGACGAAGATGATAGTGACGATGAAGAAACGGCCAACATTTGTCTCATAGCATAAGAAGATAAAGATTTAGAAACAGATGAGGTTATCATTTCTAAACCTTCTTATGATGAATTATAGTCTGAATACAGTGCTTTACATTTTGAATTAGTAAGAATAGCTAAGGAGTTGGTAAGCTCCAAAAAGAAAATCAAGAGTTTGGAAGAATAGGTGAAGTAGAAATAGATTAGCTTGCCAATATGTACAGAATGTGAGCAGAATAGAAAGAAAAATAAGGAACTCACAAAGACTCTAGAAAAATTTACAAAGGGCAGTGAGATACTCAAAGTCATATTAGGAGCTCAACGATATACAGTGGACAAATTCGGAATAAGATATGATCCTACTCAAGATAAGAGAAAAGGAAAGAAGAAAAGCAGTGAATGATCATATCTAACATTTTTTTAGAAATTCCGTTCATTTGTCTAATTCTTTTGCACATTGTTCTTACTACAATAGTAAGGGTCATACGACATCTTTTTGTCATCACAAGAAGAAAGGGACCTACAAAATATTAAAATGGGTGCCCAAAGGTATTTATGTACCACTGACAAACCAAACAAACTTGAAAGGACTATAGGTACCTAAAATGTGATTTTTCTAATGCAGGTTTGTCTTAAGGCATCCAGAACAAACAAATGATAGATCAACAACAGATACTCTAGACACATGATGGGTGACACTAACAAATTCTCCAGACTCAAACTTAAAGAAGGTGGTAAAGTAAGCTTCGAAGGAAATCAATCTGGAAGAATAGCCAGAATTGGAGAAGTAGGAAGTAACAAGGAAATTAAAGTCGAAGGCGTTTACTATGTTGAAGGACTCTATCACAACCTACTCATTGTCAGTCAAAGTGTCAATAAAAGCAACTGAATAATTCATAGAAATGTGTGATTATTAGCAAGGATGACCTACCACTTAAGAAGGAATAACTGAATGTGAAGTTAAGAGCTCCAAGGGACAGTAATTGTTATAGTATTGAAATATATTCAAAACTTTCTAAAAACTATTTTGTAAGTAAAACTGATAAAAGTTGCCTTTGGCATAAACGTCTTGCTCACATAAATATGAATCAAGTTTTAAAATTAACTAAAACGGATTTAGTTATTGGCTTACCTAAAATTCAGTTTGAACACAATATCATTTGTGATGCTTGTTAGAAGGGAAAACAAACAAAGTCCTCTTTTAAATCAAAGAAGACAGTCTCAACTGAGAGACCACTCTAAATGCTTCATATGGATTTGGTTGGTCCATTAAGAGTTAAAAGTTTTGGTGAAAATTCATGTACTCTCGTAATAGTTGATGATTATTCAAGATTTACTTAGACTCTGTTTCTCTCCTTGAAAGATGAAACTTTTAGTGCATTCATTGTTTTTGTTAAAAAAGGTACAAAATGAGAAAGTTATATCTATTGTGTTAATCAGGATTGATCACGGAGGAGAATTCAAGCATAATGAGTTTGCTGATTATTGTGATGAACACAAGATCAGTCACAACTTCTTAGCACCAAGAACACCTCAGTAAAATGGAGTCGTGGAACAAAAGAATAGATTACTCATAGAGATGGCCAGAGCAATGCTAAAGAAAAAGGGAATATCTTAAGTGTTCTAGGCACAAGCAATAAGTACAGCATGTTATATCTCTAATAGAGCATACATTAGAACATTGCTTAGGATGACTCCTTATGAGCTGTACAAAGGAAGAAATAGCTCATCTGAGGATCTTTGGAAGCAGATGCTGTTATGATTAAGGTTTTGATGATAACAAAGTAAGTAATTTGTGTTTCAGTATGTTGATCCATCATCTGATCGATCAAGGTTTTATCGATAAGCTGATAGATAATATCTCTATTCAATTAAGTAACTTAATAGAAACTTTGATCGATAACGTGTTAGATAATGTCTTGATCGATCAATTGATCGATCATTCTTAACTTAGTCGTGAATGAAAGTCTGGAGTAAATTATCAATCACTTGATCGATAATCAGGATGATCGAATATCGGGATACAAATTTGATAAGTATTTATCAATCACATGATTGAAAAACAGATTATCGATGAAAAGACAGATAAATGGTAATGCGCTCTACTCATTCTATATTTTGATTTAGTCGCCATTTATCGATCACATTATCGATCAGCCATTTATCAATAATATAATCGAACACTGCTTCATAACCCTGGGTATAGGTATTTACTTTAGTAGCTTATCGATCACCTGATCGATCAGAAAATTATCGATCACATGATTGATAATCAGCATATCTTTATTAGATCGTGGCTCTTCGATCACTGGATTGATAATCAGATTATCAATAATATTATCGATTACCACACCTCATGTTTACCTTGTTTTCACATAACATGATCGATAAATCAGCTCTTTGATTTTACAAGAATAAATCTTTTTATCGATAACATTATCGATCACCTATTCGATCAACCTACATAGCTTGTGTTTTCATTAAATATACTTTTGCTTATTATTTACCGATAAGGTTATCCATCATCTATTTATCAATAAGGTGTTCAAAAATTAGTGATTCAAAATTTATTTCTATAACACTTTGTTTATCGATAACCTGATCGATCAACAAGTGTTCGATCGCTTGTTCGAACAAGTGTTCGATCACTTGTTTGAACAAGTGTTTGATCACTTGTTCGATCACATTTATCAATAAATGTCTCAATAAGGCAATTTTGGTTTAAATTTAAACTAGTCTCAATGTTTTTCAAAATGTATCATCTATTTCATTCGAGCTTTTCTCAACCTTCATAAATGTCTTAATTCACTATTTAAAGAGTTTCAAAATCAAAAGTGACCTTGATCTTCGTTTTCTATGCATACTAGTATGATGTCACTATTCCCTTTTATCGATCACTTGATTGATAAATCATTGACCCATCACTTGAACGATAATCTTAGTTATCTGTTTCAAAAGCTTTCACTCAGAATAATCGATAACCTGATCGATCAAGTAGAAATCGAACATCACTTCGATCAAGCATGATCACTTATTACCCAGCACATTTAACAACTGATTAATTCTAACCGTAAACTATGAATATTCATTTTATCATTTGTTCGGTTCTACTTTTGATCTTACTCTGCAAAGAAAAACTTATTGAATCAATGTATTTTTGCAGGTTACGAAGAAAAACCCAACGGCTCTCCAACAGTTGTCCAAGTAGCCAGTAACCTACCTTGTCAGAGGCATTAATGGCAGAAACCATTGCAACTGAAAAAACACGCAACCAGACTCTCAACGGCTAGAAGCTATTCCGTCTAACAGTTACTACATGACCTCAACTATAAAAGGCACGAAGAAGCATTAAATGAACAGATTGAATATGCGAGCTACCCTCTGTTGATTATTTACTGTTGCATTCAATACTCTGTTCTTCCATAACACCGAGTGTCAGTGATTATCATTTATTCACTCTGTAAGAGAGTTTACTTACTCTTCATTAATCACGTCTTGTGTGATACTCAAGAGTGTGGACTCTTGAGTGGGTTTGTAACCTTACAGGAAGTAAGGGGGAGTGATTGAGAATTTCAATTATTGTACTGAGGCACCAAGAGCCCAATCAATCTTGGAACATAGTGAAATACTCAGAGGTGTTCTGAGGACTGGACATAGGTCAAGTAGTTGAGACCGAACCAATATAAATCCTGTGTCTTCCTCTCTACAGTGAAATCTTTCTAACTCACACTCTCTGTTTCTGATAGTTCTTAGTTTTAATTTTGCAAATTTTTATAACTCACCCAATTCACCCCCCTCTTGGGTGAGACTACCACTAACATTTAGTATCAGAGCAGGTCTCTTCAGTAAAGACTTAACAGTCCGAAGAGAGATCCCATGATAGGATTCGGAGACAGCGTGCTACCTGAAGGGTGTTGAACGTCCAAACTGCCAGGCTTCAATAGTGAAAACTATACCTTCTGGAAGATGAGGATGAAAATCTTCATCAAGGCAACCGAGTATGGATTATGGGACGTGATAGAGCTTGGTAACTACGTCCCTATGAAAACCGTAGATGGACAGCAAGTACGCAAGAGTCCCAGCAAGTTTGATGAAGAAGACAGAAAGTTGGTGACCCTAAACGACAAAGCCATCAACATACTTACCTGTGCACTGAGCCCACGAGAATACTTCCGAGTTTCCAACCTAGAAATTGTGAAAGAAATGTGGGAAGCACTGGAGATAGCTCACGAAGGGACCACCGGTGTAAAACAGAGTAGACTCAATACTCTCACCACAGAATTTGAGCTATTCAGAATGAAGGATGGAGAGAGTGTTCGAGACATGGAAGTCAGATTCTCGCATCTCATAAATCATCTCACGACACGCGGAAAGAAGTATAGTTAGGAGGACCAAGTGAGAAAAATTTTAAGTGGTCTCACAAAAGAATGGGAGCTGAAGGTAACAACAATTGAAGAAATAAAGGGAGAATCAATTGGCTCTGTTGCAGTGCTATTCGGAAGCCTTACAAAATACGAGAGCAAGCAAAGATATAAAAAAGAGATGAACGAGAAGAACCGCAAAAGTATCGCTCTTATAACTCAAGAGAGTTAAGATGACAATGAAGAAGACCTGGAGGATGATGAAATGGGTCTTATCGTCAGAAGATTCAAGAAATTCTACAAGAGCAGAGCTGGAAGAAAGTTCCAGTCAAAATGCAGAATCTCAACATTTTAGAATGAGTCAAAAGAACTGATCATCTGCTTTGAATGCAAGAAACCAGGACACATTAAAGTAGAGTGTCCCCAGCTATCCAAGATGAAGGACAAAGAAAAGAAGAAAGAAAGATTTAGAAAGAAGAAAGCCTTTGTCACATCAATCTGGGGCGATAGTTCTTCGAAAGAAGAAGAAGAAAGTGATGATGAAGAAATTACCAATATCTATCTCGTGGCCCAAGAAGATGAAGAATCAGAGACAGATGAGGTAATCACTTCTGAACCCTCTTATGATGAATTACAGTTCTAATACAATGCATTACATTTGGAATTGGTAAGAATTGCAAAGGAGTTGGTAAGCTCCAAGAAAAGAATAAAGTTCCTGGAAGAACAGCAAATGAAGCCTAAAGATAATGTAGTCCTGCCTCCAGTATGCATGGAATGTGAAAAGAACAGAAAGAAAGCCGAGGATCTCACAAAAACCTTAGAAAAATTCACTAAGGGTAGTGAAATGCTCAAAGTGATTTTGGGAGCTCAACGGTGTTCGATGGATAAACCCGGAATAGGATATGATCCTATTCAAGATAAGACGAAGGGAATGAAGAAGAGTAGTGGTCGATCACATCTTATATTCTTTAGAAATACTATTCATTCCTCTAATCCTTTTGCACTTTGCTCTTATTGCAACTGTAAAGGTCATACAACCTCTTCTTGTTATCACAAGAAGAAAGGAATTTACGGGATATTAAAATGGGTATCCAAAGGTACTTATGTACCTAGGACAACTCATACTAACAAAAAAGGACCCAAGAAGGTATGGGTACCTAAAACATGATTGTGTTTTTTGCAGGTATGCCTCAAAGTATCCAGAACGAACAAATGGTACATTGACAGTGGGTGCTCCAGACACATGACGGGTGATACTGAGAAGTTCACATCACTCAAACCAAAAGACAGAGGCAAAGTAAGTTTCAGTGGCAATCAATCTGGAAGAATTGCTGGAATCAGAGAGATAGGAAGTAATAAAGGAATGAAGGTTGAAGATGTGTACTACGTGGAAGGTCTGTGTCACAATCTACTCAGTGTCAATCAGAGTACCGACAAAAACAACTGGGTGATCTTTGATTCCGAAGAATGCTTAGTAATAACTAAAGACGACCTGCCATTGAAGAAATAAGAGTTGAATATAAAGCTGAGAGCTCCAAGGGACGGTAACTGTTATACACTTCAAATTGACTCTAAATCTTCTGAAAACTATTTTATTAGTAAAAAGGAGGAAAGTTGGGTTTAGCATAAACGTCTTGCACATGTTAACATGAATCATCTTTCAAAATTAACAAAAAGGGATTTGGTTGTTGGTTTATCGAAAATTCAGTACGAACATGATATTATCTGTGATGCATGTCAGAAGGGTAAACAAACAAAGTCTTGGTTTAAATCAAAGAAGAAAGTCTCAACCGAAAGGCTACTCCAAATGCTTCATATGGATTTGGTTGGTCTATTGAGAGTGAAAAGTTTTGGTGGAAACCTATACACTCTTGTGATAGTTGATTACTATTCAAGATTTACTTGGACTTTGTTTCTTTTCTCTAAAGATGAAACGTTTAATGCATTCATTGTTTTTGCCAAAAAGGTCCAAAATGAGAAAGGTATTTCCATTGTGTCAATCAGGTTTGATCACGGAGCAGAATTTGAAAACAACGAATTCGCAGACTACTGTGACAAGCATGGAATTGATCATAATTTTTCAGCACCAAGAACTCCTCAACAAAACAGTGTTGTCGAACAGAAAAACAAAGTGCTCACAAAAATGGCAAGGGCAATGCTGAACAAGCAAGGAACTTCACAAGTGTTCTGGGCAGAAGCAATGAGCACGGCTTGCTACATCTCTAATAGAGCCTACATTAGAACGCTACTCAGGAAAACAGCATATGAGCTATACAAAGGAAGAAAGCCTAACCTGGCTCATCTAAGGATCTTCGGGAGTAGATGCTACATTCACAACAACAACAAAGAGAATATAGGTAAATTCGATCCTAAAGCTGATGAAGGTTTATTTCTTGGTTACTCTAATCGTAGTAAAGCTTATAGGGTTTTCAACAAACATACTTTTACAATTGAAGAATCAATACATGTTGTGTTTGCTGAAATCGAACGGATTTCAAAACCTCTAGATGATGATGCTGAGATTGTTCAAAATTTTCAAAAACTGGATTTAAACAAGTCTTCAAACAAATTACCTTCAGAAGAATATTAAAAAAAATGATTTAAATGAACCTTCTTCATAAGAAAATTTAGAGTAGCCTAAGGCTTAAAGACATAACCGAGACCATCCACTAGAACAAGTCATTGGTAAAGTCAATGAAGGGGTCAAAACCCAGAGACAAGTGTTCAATGAAGTGTGCTTCTCTACATTCATATCCCATATTGAACCTACCGATGTTGACGAGGCCCTATCCGATGAATTCTGGATAGTTGCAATGCAGGAAGAGCTTAACCAATTCGAGAGAAATCAAGTTTGGGAACTGGTACCCAGACCTAATGATCATCCCATCATAGGCACCAAATAGGTATTCAAAAATAAGCTCGATGAGTCTGCACAAATTGTCAGAAACAAAGCCAGATTGGTAGCTAAAGGATATAATCAAGAAGAAGGCATTGATTATAAAGAAACTTATGCTCCAGTAGCTAGATTGGAGGCCATACGAGTACTCTTAGCCTTTGCAATTATATCAAATGGATGTTAAAAGTGCATTTTTGAATGACTATATTTTAGAAGAAGTTTTTATCAAACAACCTCCTGGTTTTGAAGATTCAAACTTTCCTGATCATGTTTATAAACTGAAAAAGGCTTTATATGGTTTAAAATAAGTTCCTAGAGCTTGGTATGAATGACTTAGCAATGGTCTGATAGAAAAAGGATTTGAAAGAGGCAAAGTAGATGCTACTCTTTTCATTAAAAAAAGTAGGAAAGATCTTTTGATTGTTCAAATTTATGTGGATGATATTATTTTCAGAGCTACTAATGAAGATCTTTGTCAAGATTTTGCTAAGTTGATGTAGGGAGAGTTTGAAATGTCAATGATGGGAGAGCTAAATTTCTTTCTGGGATTACAAATTAAGCAAAAGAAAAATGGTATATTTATATCCCAGATGAAGTATCTGAAGGAGTTACTAAAGAAATATGGATTAGAAAATGCCAAAAGTGTAAAAACTCCTATGAGCTCAACCATCTCACTAGATGTAGATGAAAATGACAAGGACGTGAATCTGACCAGATATAGAGGAATGATTGGCTCATTACTATATCTCACTGCTAGTAGACCAGATATTCAATTCAGTGTGGGAATGTGCACAAGATATCAATCAGCTCCAAAAGAGTCACATGAAGAAGCCGTCAAGAGAATTCTCAGATACCTTGCCAGAACTCAGAATTTGGGAATCTGGTATCTAAAGAAGGGAGTAGAATATCTAATGGGATACTCAGACGCAAATCATGAAAGATATAAGACAGACAGAAAAAGCACCAGTGGACAATGTCAATTTTTTAGAGGGTGCCTTGTCTCGTGGTCAAGCAAAAAGCAGAATATTGTGGCAATCTCCTCAACAGAATCAGAATATAAGGCCACTGCTAGTTGTTGTGCTCAGATTCTATGTTTAAAGCAACAACTATAGGATCTAGGAATCAACTTACGAGAGATTCCAATCCTATGTGATAACACGAGTGCGATAAGTCTGTCCAAGAATCCAGCCATCATGCTCGAACTAAGCATATCGATGTTCAACATCATTTCATTCAGGATCATGTTCAAAAGAAAGATGTAAAGGTAGAATTCATCCCCACTAAATATCAAATAGTGGATATCTTCACGAGGCCTCTAGATTAACAGAAGTTCAACTTCTTTCGAAGAGAATTGGGAATGGTAAATCCCAATGAGTTGTAAGAAATCTCATATTATCTCTCAAATTTGAATCTTTAAATTTAATATTTTGATGATTAAATGATTAGCTTAAGTATTGGAGTGGATAGAAATTTATTTTGCAGGAAGCTCTATTTTGTCAAAGAAAAATAGAGGTAAACAGAGTATGGAATGATCGAACAAGATATCGATAATCATGAAGCCACAAAGGGATAATTTATCGATCACTTAATCAATAAATGTAGCATGTGAAGAAAAAGAAGAGATTTAGAATGATGATTATCGATAAGCTGATCGATAAATGGATTATTGATCAGAACATCGATCAAGAGCGGCAAGTCTTTTGCGACACTTTGTCCAAATTTTGGTAAGCATTAATCAATAAGCTAATCGATAAACGAATTATCAATCAAATGATCGATAAAAAGACCAGGTACATATTTTCTCTACCAACTTTATCGATAACATGTTCGATAATTGATTGTTCGATAACGTGATCGATAATTGTCTTCAGTATTCTTATGTGTTCTTCATATTTATCTAACATATGATCAATCATCCATTGATTGATAACATGATCAATAATTTTGAAGTTTATAATGTTGAAATTTTGAAAACCCCCCCTCAGTTATCGAACCCTAACTCGAACAAAACCGCTTCCCTGTTTTTAACAACAATCCAAAATCACTATTCCATTAAATTTCTGGTCACCCATCCACTCGAATCCATCTCTACCACTTTCTCAACTACCACTGAACTCGAAATACTCTCTTTCAACTGATTAATTTCTCAGAAATCCGTCGGTACCTCCAAAATGGCACGAGTGAAACAGCCGAATGTGGAGAGAGAAGAAAGCTCTGAGAAACGAGTCCAATTGAGCAACACTACTCCCTCGAGCACTAAGAAGTAGTATAGACTGAAAGTGAGGGAAGAATCATCCAAGAAGAGAGGTGTCCTAAAAATCCGAGAAAGTCGAACCGAAGAGTAACCCGTTCCTCCAAGAAAATCTCCCCGGTCTGAATCCAAGCTACTGGTAGTCACTGAGGAATCAGAAACTGAGTCAGACGACGGAGCCTCAGTTCAGAAAGCTGTGGAGACTGCATTAAGAATTCCCATTCCCAAGCAACCGAGGCAGAAAAAGCAGAGAGCCAGTGAAGGTGTGGCACGGCAAATTCCTACAGAAGGTATTCCATCTGATTTTTCTGAGTTATTAGTTGGAAACCTAGATAAAGACATGAATTCGGCTAAGTTTAAGGCAGATTTTACAAACCGAAGATTTTTTCTTGTTGGATCTGTGGATATTGAGAGTTTAAAGAAAAATACACAGATTAATTTGGACTTACGTGATCCTCTAGAATATTATTCAAACTAGCTGATAATTGGTGGAGAATTTTGTCCTGAAGTGATTAAAAGGTTCTACGATAATATGAAATCAGTAGAAGAAAGCAGGACAATCTGGTAAATGACTATTTAAGGGTCAAACTTAGAGGTAGAACCTTCCATCTTACTGGTACTAAGATCAATGAATTGCTGGGAACTCAAGAGTCGGTAAGAGGGGGAGATATGAATGAAATTAAAGCTTATAAGATTTTGATGCAAAGTGATGACTATCCCGGTGAGCTAAACTTTCTACCTAAACAGATGTGTGATTATTATAGAATAATCCACTATATCTATTCAAGAAGTATGATCAACAAATCCGGGAGCTTTTCACACTTAACCCAAGATGATTGTTTGCTGCTGGCTTGGATAATCGGTGAAGAAAAGATTAATATAGGGGCTTTGATCTATAATAAGATGAAGGATTTTGTTCTCAACAAATCCAAGTCTACACCAATCCCCTACCCTCAGTTGGCCACATACATCCTACAGGCAAATAACATTGCCCCTTTTGAGCCTGGAGAGTCCAAGACTAAGGTTCCTGCCTTTGGCATCACACGGCTACACAAGATGAGGATCCCTCTACCTTTTAGACCCTCACAAAAGGTGCCTCAGAAGGACAAAGGGAAGTAACCAGTTACCAGTACCTCTAGGACTTAGGATGAGGCCGAATCCACTACAACTCCTTCTCATACCCCTGGACCCTCATTTATGGACAGATATCTCAGGGAGATGTTTCAGGTTGAACTCCAAGAGTTTAAGAAGAGAGTTTATGTCACTGCTCGAGAATATGGGGAAGTCTCAGATAGAAAATTTGAGGACATTTCCAAAATCCTAGACCTTCACCGACAAGCAATGATGGTTTTGGAAAAGGAGGTTTCTTAGAAATTTGATTATGTTGACAGAGAGATTCGAGAGCTCAAAGGGATGGTAGCCTTTCTCTACAACAACTTCTCTGACCCCAGCACTACTTTTAGCTTTGAGGACTTACTCCATCATCCACCATCTCCTCATCATGAGCCTGGACCTTCTACCTCCCCTATACCCACTTCTCTTATTTCCACTTCACCACCAGTACCCCCTACTTCTCCCACTCCTCCTCCTACCTTGGCTTTGATCACTGTTCCCCAGCCGGTTCCTTCTCTTCATATTCCACCATTCTCTCCACTTTCTCACCTTCCACCTCTTCTTATTCCATTGCTTGTGCCTACTGTTTCTACTCTTTCCCCTTCCTCCTTTGATGCTGACAAAAAGGGAGAGAAGGATTCTGATGCTTAGAGTCTCTTTTTCTGATGTGTTTTTATTCTCTGATGTTTAGCTCCTTATTGATATGCCTTACTACTGTTATGTATTCTGAGTTTTACTGATGTATTCTGACAGTTCATGCCTTCAGTAAAGTATTTTTCTCACTTTGATCTGTCTACTATTTTAATTTTACTATTTCTGATGTTACTTGATTAATATTTCTTACCTATGTTTTGTCATCATCAAAAAGAGGGAGAATGTTAGGATCAAGGTTTTGATGATAACAAAGTAAGTAATTTGTGTTTCAGTATGTTGATCGATCAAGGTTTTATCGATGAGCTGATAGATAATATCTCTATTCAATTAAGTAACTTAATAGAAACTTTGATCGATAATGTGTTAGATAATGTGTTAATCGATCATTCTTAACTTAGTCGTGAATGAAAGTCTGGAGTAAATTATCGATCACTTGATCGATAATCAGGATGATTGAATATTGGGATACAGATTTGATAAGTATTTATCGATCACTTAATCGATAAACTGATTATCGATGAAAAGACAGATAAAAGGTAATGCGCTCTACTCATTCTATATTTTGATTTAGTCACCATTTATCGATCACATTATCGATCAGCCATTTATCGATAATATGATCGAACACTGGTTTATAACTCTGGGTGTAGGTATTTACTTTAGTAGCTTATCGATCACCTGATCGATCAGAAAATTATCGATCACATGATCGATAATCAGCATATCTTTATTAAATCATGGCTCTTTGATCACTGGATCGATAATCAGATTATCGATAATATTATCGATCACCACACCTCATGTTTACCTTGTTTTCACATAACATGATCGATAAATCAGCTCTTTGATTTTATAAGAATAAATCTCTTTATCGATAACATTATCGATCAGCCATTTATTAATCACCTATTCAATCAACCTACATAGCTTGTGTTTTCATTAAATATAATTTTGCTTATTGTTTACCAATAAGGTTATCCATCATCTATTTATCGATAAGGTGTTCGAAAATTAGTGATTCAAAATTTATTTCTATAACACTTTGTTTATCGATAACCTGATCGATCAACAAGTGTTCGATCACTTGTTCGATCATGAGGTGATTTTGGTTTAAACTTTAACTAGTCTCAATGTTTTTCAAAATGTATCATCTATTTCATTCGAGCTTTTCTCAGCCTTCATAAATGTCTTAATTCACTATTTAAAGAGTTTCAAAATCAAAAGTGACCTTGATCTTCCTTTCTATCCATACCAGTATGATGTCACTATTCCCTTTTATTGATCACTTGATCGATAAATCATTGATCCATTACTTGATCGATAATCTTAGTTATCTGTTTCAAAAGCTTTCACTCAGAATAATCGATAACCTGATCAATTAAGTAGTAATCGAACATGACTTTGATCAAGCACAATTAGTTATTACCCAGCACAGTTAACAACTGATTAATTCTAACCGTAAACTATGAATATTCATTTTATCATTTGTTCAGTTCTACTTTTGATCTTACTCTGCAAAGAAAAACTTATTGAATCAATGTATTTTTGTAGGTTACGAAGAAAAAACCAATGGCTCTCCAAAGGTTGTTAAAGTAGCCTGTAACCTACCTTGTCAAAGGCATTAATGGCAGAAACTGTTGCAACCGAAAAAACACGCAACCGAACTCTCAACGGCTAGAAGCTCTTCCATCTAATGGTTACTACACGACCTTAACTATAAAAGGTGCGAAGAAGCATTAAATGAACAGATTGAATACGTGAGCTACCCTCTGTTGATTATTTACTGTTGCATTCAATACTCTGTTCTTTCATAACACCGAGCGTCAGTGATTATCATTTATTCACTCTGCAAGAGAGTTTACTTACTCTTCATTAATCACGTCTTGTGTGATACTCAAGAGTGTGGACTCTCGAGTGGGTTTGTAACCTTACGGGAAGTAATGGGGAGTGATTGAGAATTTCAATTACTATACTGAGGTGCCAAGAGCCCGATCAATCTTGGAACGTAGTGAAATACTCAGAGGTGTTTTGAGGACTGGATGTAGGTCAAGTAGTTGAGACCGAACCAGTATAAATCTTGTGTCTTACTCTCTACGGTGAAATCTTTCTAACTCACACTCTCTATTTCCGATAGTTCTTAGTTTTAATTTCACAAATTTTTATAACTCGCCTAATTTACCCCCCTCTTGGGTGAGATTGCCACTAATAGATGCTACATCCAAAACAACAGTAAAGAAAATCTTGATAAATTCAATCCTAAAGTTGATGAAGGTTTATTTCTGGGTTATTCTAGCCGTAGTAAAGCTTATAGAGTTTTTAATAAAAGAACTTATCAATTCACGTTGTGTTTGTTGAAACTGAGTCAATTTTAAAACCTTTAGATGCTAATGCTAAGATTGTTCAAGGTCTTGAAAAATTAAGTCTAGCCAAGTCTCTTAACAAAATGCCTTCTATAGAAAATGAAGAGAATAAAGATAATTTGAATAAAACATTTTCTCAAGATAATCTAGATCAACTTAAGGCTTGAAGCCATAACAAAGACCACCCTATAGACCATTGGTGAAGTCAATAAAGGCGTCATAACCCAGAGACAAGTGTTCAATAAAGTGCGTTTCTCTGCATTTATTTCCAACATTAAACCAACCAATGTTGATGAAGCTTTGTCTGATGAATTGTGGATAGCGGCCATATAGAAAGAGCTAAATCAATTTAAGAGGAATCAAGTTTGGGAGTTGGTACCCCGACCTAATAACCATCTTGTCATAGGCACCAAATGAGTGCTTGATGAATATGCACAAGTTTTTAGGAACAAAGCTGGATTAGTTGTAGAAGGCTATAATTAAGAAGAAGGTATTGATTATGAGAAAACATATGCTCTAGTAGCTAGATTAGAAGCCATATGAGTACTCTTAGCCTTTGCCTGTGTAAAAGATTTCAAATTATATCAAATGGATATCAAAAGTGCCTTTTTGAATGGTTACATAATGGAAGAAGTATTCATTGAACAACTCCCTAGTTTTGAAGACCCAAATCTTCTTGATCATGTTTATAAATTGAAAACAGCTTTATATGGATTGAAACAGGCATCTAGAGCGTGGTATGAATGTCTTACCAACTTCTTGATAGAAAAATATTTTGAAAGAGGCAAGGTTGACGTAACACTTTGTATAAAGAGAAATAAAAAGGAACTCTTAATAGTTCAAATTTATGTAGATGATATCATATTCGGTGCTACGAACAAAGATCTTTGCTAAGAGTTTGCCAAGGTAATGCAGGGAGAATTTGAGATGTTGATGATAGAAGAATTGAATTTCTTTTTGGGGTTACAATTCAAACAGAGAAAGAGTGGCATATTAATGTCACAAACAAAGTACCTGAAAGAGCTTCTAAAAAAATATGGTTTGGATTAGGCAAAAAGTGCAAACACACTAATGAGCTCAACAATTTCTCTAGATGAGGACGAGAAGGGCAAGGATATGAATTTAACTAAATATAGAGGAATGATTGGATTATTGCTCTATCTTATAGCAAGCTGACCAGATATTCAATTCAGTGCAGGAATGTGTACTAGATATCAGTCAGCCCTTAAGAAATCACATGAAGAAGCTGTCAAGAGAATTCTTAGATATCTTGCCGAAACACCAAATCCGGGGGTATGGTATCCAAAGAAAGGAGCAAAATACTTAATGGGATAGTCAGATGCTGATCATGGAGGATATAAGATTGATAGAAAAAGCACAAATGGATAATGTCAATTCCTTGGAGGATGTCTAGTCTCATGGTCAAGCAAGAAGCAAAACACCATGGCCATATCTTCTACCGAATCAGAGTATGTTGCCACTACAAGCTTTTGTGCTTAGATACTATGGTTAAAACAACAATTACAAGATTTGGAAATTAAGTTAAAGGAAATCCCAATTCTTTGTGATGATACGAGCACAATCAGTTTATTAAAGAATCCAGTTCATTATGCCTGAACTAAGCATATTGATGAACAATGTAACACCTTACGTTTACGACCTTATGTTGTGCCAAGTTAAGACATTCGGAAGCACAATCTAAGGTTACCGGGTTGAAAAACCAGAATTTGAAAATTTCTTTTCCCGCATTACTATTCACCGTAACCTTAAACTTGGCATAACTTTGAAAAATCATAACTAATTCTAGAAAAATCGAAATGAGGTCGTTCCAAGTCTCACTCGAAGCTCTTAACATCATCTATCAAGGAAAAATGACCTCAGGTTCCGCTTTAATCAGAAACGCATTCGTTTTCAATTTCGAAAAGTACTGTTCATTTGGTCATTTTTCTATTTTCCAGGATTTTTGTCTAACTTCGGAAAGTCATAACTTCTTACAAAGAGCTCCGATTGTGACGTTTTACCACTCATTTTAAAGGGAAAAATAAGATCTATTTGCATGCCAAATTTCAGGGAAAAAGTCAACCATTTGACCAGGGTCTTCGTTGGTCAAAGTTTGGTCAAATCTAGACCATTTTTATCCCCTTTTTCACTAATTCTAACAGCATTTCGTTTTTCACTATAATCATACTATAATCACATGTAAAGCTATTCTATCATTAATATACATTCCAAAAAGGTTATCATATCATGTATTCATGATCATAGCATGTTTACATGGCTGGAAAAGGAAAGGTTCAAAACCGTATAATACATTACATAATTCATAACTTCCTCAAGCCATGACTATTTCCTTTCCCTTCTCCTTGGCAGTAGTGGCACCTAGGATATCATGTTATAGGAGGAATGAGATTTCATAGAAATCCCAGTAGCATTGAACATACAACCATCAAGTCAACATGCATAAGATGTCATGCTACATGCAGTATAATAACATTTCTAGTCTTTATGCCATGCCATAATCATTCTGTATCCATGTCATCATATCATGGAGCATATAATCATTCTGGTCAAAACTCAATCATGCAAGAGCCAAGGCATACATTGCAAGGAGTTCACATCATCTGTACATAACATTCTCATGGCACATAAACACACATAGCAGATACACCAAATACAGATCAACAAAATAATTGCAGTTCACGCTACCTCAATTCCTTGCTTAACGTTTCCTCCTTGATCCCTTGCTGGAGATCCTCCTAGGTTTCCAGAAGAATTGCCTATCAACCATATAGTAAGGGTATGGTAAATTCCATATCCAGTATACCATTCTTTCTCAATATAATGCTACCCTTATATCTTTCAATTTATAATTTCTGTATACCTTTCCTAGACCTTTGACCTTGGTTTGACCAAGCCTTAATCCTCAATTAAGGTCTTGGAATTCTTCCTTAATCCATGATTAATCATGCTTTCTTGGTTAATCACTAACCCTTAATCCTTAATCCAATATTTAATTAAGGTCCTCAAGTCACATAGTCATAATCCTCTCAAATCAAATCACTAATCCCTTTTTGGATTAACCATTAATCATTCTCTAATCAACATGATTAACCATTAATCATTCCTTAATCAACATGATTAATCATTAATCATTCTCTAATATGATTAAGCTTTAATCAATCCTTATTTAACATGATTAATCATTAATCATTCTCTAATCAATATGATCAAGCTTTAATCATTCCTTAATCAACATGACTAATCATAATTAAACATCCTTCAATTAGCATAACTAATCACTAATTAATTAGGGTAGCTAACCTTAATCACTTACTAATCCTTAATCAAATATCATGACTAATCTTAGCTATCACTAAACCATAATTAATCAAGGCAATTAATCCTAATCTTCCTCAAATAAATAATCAACTAAAAATAATTAACACTTAGGGAGATAAACATACCTTAATTAGCGCTTAATCGGCGATTAGAGGTGATTAAGCTTGCTGTCTCTCTTTCTCTCTCTTCTTTCTTCCTTTCTCTCTCCTAGAACTCAAGAACACAAAATTCTCTCCCAACAACACCTCTTGGCCGAATTCTTCATGAAAGGGGGGGTATTTATAGGCCTTGATATTTCAAAATGCCGAAAATGCCCTTCGGGAAAAAGATGCGATCTCGGCCGTCCATTTTTTTCTACTTTACACATGGACAAATCTTAGGGCACTCACCATAAGAAAGTGACACATGTAGGGACACCTAATCACCATGTGATTTTCATGTGGAAAATAAATATTATTTTATTGTTTTGTCTCTTATTTCCCTTTATGCCCTTGAACAATTTGGAAAATTCCAACTTTGTCCTCCCCTTCTAATTTTGGCCGAATTATTGCTCTTAATATTGGAAAAAATATGACTCATCCAATAATCAGTGCAATCCACTGATTATTTGTGTATTTCCGGCCCGATTTTCCAACAATCCTGTCCAATTTACTGTCACAAAATTCCGATTTCAACACCTCATTAAATTCCCCTCATTCCAAGGGTAATCCATGATTTTTCTCAAGTTCTATCTCCCTCTATAATTTTCTAAATTTTATTCTGTCAAAAATCACTATTCTACCGATAATAATTCGGTAGTAAATATTCTTTAAGCTAACCTCTGTACATCCAAAGGTGGGAAATAATTTTATAAATTAGATAATATGTCACATAATTTATCCATATTTTTCCTTGAATTTTTGAGGCCTCTATATATTTTAAATAATGGAAATTGGCTAATTTTCCTTAATTAACCAAAAATTCCAATAATTACAAATAATTTCCTGATAAATTATTTTTAATCTCATATTCATCTTCTAAGCCTCAAACATTATTCTGTACCCTCCTTTCTATTTTTCATGATTTTCTGGGAGTTTTCAGGAAATTTGGACATTATTTCCAATACTGCCCTTTCTTACTGATCTTTTCAGAAATGACCGTTATGTCCCTATCCTGATTTTTCCTCATAGCTTGGATCCTCTACCAGTCTACTATACTATTTGGCCTTAGTTAGTCACAAATCATTCATCAACTAGAATAAAATTATCAGGGTGTGACATTTCTTCCCCCCTAAAAATAAATTTCGTCCTCGAAATTTTAACACATACCTTATGTGAAGAGCTCTGGATACTTGCTCCTCATCTCGTCCTCCTTTTCCCACGTGGCTTCTTCTTGATTTAGATCTTTCCAAATCACTTTGACCAAAGGGATTCCTTTGTTCCTCAGCTGCTTGACTTTCCGATCCACTATGCGTTCTGGTCTTACTTCAAATGTCAGATTGTTCTTTAGCTCAATCTGATCATATTCTAGCACATGTTCTGGATCCGGATTGTACTTCTTCAACTGGGAAACATGGAAGACGTTGTGCAACTGACTTAAGTTCGGGGGTAAGGCCAGTCGATAGGCTACAGGTCCTACTTTGAGAGTATTTGGAATGGTCCCACATATTTAGGCGTCAGCTTTCTCGCCTTAATAGATCGTCCTACTCCGGTAGTTGGAGATACCTTCAGGAATACATGGTCTCCAACCTTGAACTCTAACGGCTTTCTCCTACTGTCGGCGTAGCTCTTCTGTCTGCTTTGAGCCGTGAGTAGCCTCTGTTTGATCTGTTTAATCTGTTCAGAGGTACGATCTACTATATCTGGACCCCAAATTTTTCTCTCTCCGAGTTCTGTCCAACAAAGCGGGGATCTGCACTTTCTTCCGTACAATGCCTCGTATGGTGCCATCTGGATACTGGAATGGTAACTGTTGTTGTATGCGAATTCTGCCAAAGGCAGATATTCATCCCAGTTCCCTTTGAAATCCAAAACGCACGCTCTCAGCATATCTTCTAGTGTCTGTATCGTTCGTTCTGTTTGTCTGTCCGTTTGCGGATGATAAGCTGTACTGAAACTCAGTACCGTGCCCATGGCTTCTTGCACTGCTTTCCAGAATCTTGACATGAATCTTGGATCCCTATCTGACACAATGTATTCTGGAACCCCATGTAATCTTACGATCATTTTAATGTATAACCTCGCTAACTTCTCTGGCGAATATTTAACATTAATCGCCAAGAAATGGGCCGACTTCGTCAGTCTATCAACTATGACCCATATTGCATCGTATCCTGACGACGTACGAGGTAGTCCTACTATGAAGTCCATAGAGATACTGTCCCACTTCCATTCAGGAATACTAAGGGGTTGTAAAAATCCTGACGGTTTCTGGTGTTCCGTCTTCACTTTCTGGCATGTAAGGCACTTTGTCACATACTCAGTGACATCTCGTTTCATACCAGGCCACCAAAATAATGACTTGATGTCTTGATACATCTTGGTCATTCCTGGATGAATCGTATATTTGCTTTTATGTGCCTCATCTAGAATCTGCTTCTTGAGATCATCTACAGGAGGAACATACGATCTTCCTCTGAATTCTATTACTCCTTCTGTTGAGATCTCAAAGTCTTTTGTCTCATTGCTCAAGACTTTAGCTCGAAGGGTCTTTGCTAACGGATCTCCTCTTTGAGCTTCTTTGATTTGTCTTATCACATCAACAGTTGTTCTCTGCACTAATGGCTCATTAGCCACATCATCTGCTGTTAACTGCATGTGATAAATAGGACCCCAATCTCTTATATCTTCTAACAGATCACCCTCTTTGATCATGAGGGTAGCTACTTGCACCACTTTTCTGCTCAGAGCATCAGCCACTACATTGGCTTTTCCCGGATGATACTTGATCTGATAGTCATAATCTTTTAACAACTCCATCCATCTCCTCTGTCTCATGTTAAGTTCTTTCTGGTCTTGCAGGTACTTGAGACTCTTGTGATCACAGAACAATTCTATAGTTGCCCCATACAAATAATGCCTCCATATCTTCAAGGCATACACTATCGCTGCAAGCTCCAGGTCATGAGTGGGGTAATTTTCTTCGTGAGGTTTTAATTGGCGCGAGGCGTAGGCAACAACTCTTCCCTGCTGCATCAGTACACATCCCAATCCTTGTTTGCTAGCATCTGTGTACACTACATATGGTAGTGTTGGATCGGGGATAACTAGTACTGGGGTAGAGGTTAGCCTTCGCTTCAGCTCTTGAAAACTTGCCTCACATTTCTCGTCCCACAAGAACTGCTGGTTCTTCCTGGTTAGCTTTGTCAGCGCTTGGGCAATTCTAGAAAAGTCCTGGATAAATCTCCTATAGTAACCTGCCAGCCCTAAGAAACTTCGTATCTCTGTCACTGTCTTAGGCTGCTCCCAGTTTAGTACTGATTCAACTTTACTGGGATCTACGGCCACACCTTCATGGTTAATCACATGGCCTAGGAATTTAACTTCCTTTAACCAAAACTCACATTTACTGAGCTTGGCGTAGAGTTGTTTCTCTTTCAGTGTACTCAGCACAATTCTCAAGTGCTGCTCATGCTCTTCTTGAGTTTTGGAGTACACTAATATGTCATCAATAAAAACTACTACAAACAGATCTAAGTATGGTCTAAAAATCCGTTCATGTAGTCCATGAAAATAGCAGGTGCATTTGTCAATCCAAACGGCATCACTAAGAACTCATAGTGTCCGTATCGGGTCCTAAATGCAGTCTTCGAAACATCTTCTGTCTTTATCCTCAGCTGATGATATCCCGATCGTAGATCGATCTTGGAAAATACCGTTGCTCCTGCCAGTTGGTCTAGCAGATCATCAATTCGCGGCAGAGGGTATTTATTCTTTATCGTCACCTTGTTTAGCTCTCGATAGTCAATGCATAGTCTTAGACTACCGTCTTTCTTTTTCACAAAGAGTACTGGAGCACCCCAGGGAGATACACTTGGTCTTATAAAACCCTTCTCCAACAGCTCCTCAATTTGTCTCTTTAGCTCAACCATTTCGTTGGGAGCCATTCGATATGGAGCTTTGGATATTGGTTTTGTCCCTGGTACAAGATCAATCGTGAACTCCACTTCTCGCTCTGGCGGAAGTCCACTGATCTCTGTTGGAAATACCTCTGGGAAGTCTTTCACTATCGGTATTTCTTCAATTCCTTCTTCTGCCTCTGCTCGAATTGAGAAGAATACAATATATCCTTGACATCCGTGCCGTAAGCATCTACTCGCTTCGGCTTCAGTCATAAAATTTAAACTTACTTCTTTTCTAGGGATTTCTTCCTTAGAGGGTAATACTAACGTTTTCTTACCACAATCTAGAAGTATGTTATTGGCAGATAACCAATTCAAACCAATTATCACCTCAATGTCACGAAAAGGCATGCATATCAAGTCAATGATAGTGCAACAATGCTGATAACAGACCACACAATTCAGGCATGCTTTAGAAGTCACAACTTTAGGACTAGTGGGAGTAGAAACAACAATATCATATGGCAAGGTATCAACAGTCAAACCCAATCGCCCAACACAATCATGTGATATAAAGGAATGGCTAGCACCTGAGTCAAACATGGCATACACAAGGCAATCATTAACAGTGATCATACCTTGGATCATGTCAGGTGACTTACGGGCCTCTTCCTGTGTAAGGGCAAACACCCTGCCTTGGGTCTGCTGTCTCGTCCCTTCTGCCCCTTGTGGACATTCCTTTGAAAAGTGTCCTGGTCTCCCACATCTATAGCACACGTTCTGGCCAAATAAACATGGCCTGTCGCCATGATTCTTGCCACACTTTCACATTCTTGGCCCTTCGTGTGATATCAAACCCTTCAGGTCGTCTGCCCCCTCTTCTCATCTTTCTGCCAAAGCCAGGCCTCTTCCTCTTCTTATTAACATAAGAGGTTCCTTCTTGATTCGGCCTCGATGGGGGTCTCTCAGCTTTAAAGCTATCGGCATCATTCCTCGATGATTTTGACTTGCTTCAGTAATACGGCAGACTTCTACTGCCTTGTTAAAACTCTCTATCTGTTGAGGCGCCACGACCTCCCTTAATGCTGGCTTTAATCCTCTGACCAGCTTCTCCGTATTCCACCGTTCATCATTGAGACGTTTTAGATAAGCAGAATAACGGGACAGTCGAATGTGCTTTGCTAAGTAGTCATCAAAAGTTTCATTATTCCCCTGCTGCAACACTAGGAATTCAGCTTCCATTTTATCCTGTGCTGATCGGGGAAAGTACTTCTGATAGAATCTTTCTTTGAACACCTCCCATGTTATTGGGGTGTTGTTGGCTTGCAGTACCAACTCAGTGTTGTTCCACCACTGATCTGCTTCTTTCTCTAGCTTATAAATTGCCATCTGAGCTTTAACCTCAGATGAGCATCCCATTACCCGAAAGATCTTCTCCAGTCGGGTAATCCAATCTTCAGCTACTTGTGGTTCCAATGAACCCTTGAACTCTGGCGGATTATGCTTGCAAAATTTCGTAATCCACTGCTGAATATCTTCTTGATTTTCAGCCACTCCTGCTTGCTCTTCAGGTACTTGCTGTTGGACTTGTGGGGTCGCTTCAGCTTGCATTTGCTCAGGTTGTCGTAACTGAGCAATCGCTGCTGCTACCGCTGCTGCTATAACGGCGTCTCTCTCTTCTTGCTGCCGTAACTGTGCCTCTTGTAGTTGCTGTACGACTCGTTGTTGCTCATCCAGCCTATTCATTACTTGCTGGATAGGATCTCTATGTGGTTCCTCAGGAGTGTTTCTTGCTCCTCTCCGTGTTCTCACCATTTCGCTTGTTCTTTAACTAACTATGGGAGAATAAAGGAACTCTTTAATCATTTATCATATAAACATACCCTTCTTATTTATATAACAAACATTTGTACAGCAACACAAGGGTTACACAGAGTTTTTAGCAGTTAGCCTAACTTATATACAGTCCAAAACTATTTACACTATATACATCATCAGTCTAGCATTGACCATGACCAGCTCATGGAAAAGTAGCCCATACAAAGGTCTCTATGGCGTCGACCATCTCCAGGAAAGTGCATCTGGTTAGGCGATTACATATCTCATTGATTCCTTCATTCCATTTCCATGTCTTGGGGATTACATGGAACAGGGCTAGGATCCAATCTTCATTTCCCAAAGTATGATCCTCTCTAGTCACCCAATAATAAAGGCTCTTAATGTCCTCTAAGAACCTTAAGTATACATCAGCTTCCTGGTGCTCATACGGCTTAATGAAACGGCTTCTAAACTGGAATTCTTGAACTAGCTGAGGGAGGCACTGGAATTCTTTCTTAATTTCAGGTATAGGGATCTTACTCGGACCTGCTTCATCCTTAGTAGGCATCTTAACAACTGGAGCTATATCGTTAGAGGCAACAGTGGCAATGTCTTTCTCTAGAGCCCTCCCCTTGAAACCGAAGTAATCTACCTGAGTAGCTGGGGATTTGGTGCTAAGCTCTCCATACCTCTCAATATCCTCGTACCACCATGTCTCATCATACCACCATGGATATTGCTCACCGGGCATGACCTTGCTAATGGTCTCTCCGGATTTTCCACTTCCACTACAAACAGCCATTACCTGAGCTTTTCTGTAATCCTAATGACCAAATGAACTCATTAATAAGCACTATCACATGCTTTCCTTAAAATGCAGAGCATACAAAATATCAAAATTTGTTCTGTGTGCCAGAACCATATGCTCTGATACCATAAATGTAACACCTTACGTTTACGACCTTATGTTGTGCCAAGTTAAGACATTCGGAAGCACAATCTAAGGTTACCGGGTTGAAAAACCAGAATTTGAAAATTTCTTTTCCCGCATTACTATTCACCGTAACCTTAAACTTGGCATAACTTTGAAAAATCATAACTAATTCTAGAAAAATCGAAATGAGGTCGTTCCAAGTCTCACTCGAAGCTCTTAACATCATCTATCAAGGAAAAATGACCTCAGGTTCCGCTTTAATCAGAAACGCATTCGTTTTCAATTTCGAAAAGTACTGTTCATTTGGTCATTTTTCTATTTTCCAGGATTTTTGTCTAACTTCGGAAAGTCATAACTTCTTACAAAGAGCTCCGATTGTGACGTTTTACCACTCATTTTAAAGGGAAAAATAAGATCTATTTGCATGCCAAATTTCAGGGAAAAAGTCAACCATTTGACCAGGGTCTTCGTTGGTCAAAGTTTGGTCAAATCTAGACCATTTTTATCCCCTTTTTCACTAATTCTAACAGCATTTCGTTTTTCACTATAATCATACTATAATCACATGTAAAGCTATTCTATCATTAATATACATTCCAAAAAGGTTATCATATCATGTATTCATGATCATAGCATGTTTACATGGCTGGAAAAGGAAAGGTTCAAAACCGTATAATACATTACATAATTCATAACTTCCTCAAGCCATGACTATTTCCTTTCCCTTCTCCTTGGCAGTAGTGGCACCTAGGATATCATGTTATAGGAGGAATGAGATTTCATAGAAATCCCAGTAGCATTGAACATACAACCATCAAGTCAACATGCATAAGATGTCATGCTACATGCAGTATAATAACATTTCTAGTCTTTATGCCATGCCATAATCATTCTGTATCCATGTCATCATATCATGGAGCATATAATCATTCTGGTCAAAACTCAATCATGCAAGAGCCAAGGCATACATTGCAAGGAGTTCACATCATCTGTACATAACATTCTCATGGCACATAAACACACATAGCAGATACACCAAATGCAGATCAACAAAATAATTGCAGTTCACGCTACCTCAATTCCTTGCTTAACGTTTCCTCCTTGATCCCTTGCTGGAGATCCTCCTAGGTTTCCAGAAGAATTGCCTATCAACCATATAGTAAGGGTATGGTAAATTCCATATCCAGTATACCATTCTTTCTCAATATAATGCTACCCTTATATCTTTCAATTTATAATTTCTGTATACCTTTCCTAGACCTTTGACCTTGGTTTGACCAAGCCTTAATCCTCAATTAAGGTCTTGGAATTCTTCCTTAATCCATGATTAATCATGCTTTCTTGGTTAATCACTAACCCTTAATCCTTAATCCAATATTTAATTAAGGTCCTCAAGTCACATAGTCATAATCCTCTCAAATCAAATCACTAATCCCTTTTTGGATTAACCATTAATCATTCTCTAATCAACATGATTAACCATTAATCATTCCTTAATCAACATGATTAATCATTAATCATTCTCTAATATGATTAAGCTTTAATCAATCCTTATTTAACATGATTAATCATTAATCATTCTCTAATCAATATGATCAAGCTTTAATCATTCCTTAATCAACATGACTAATCATAATTAAACATCCTTCAATTAGCATAACTAATCACTAATTAATTAGGGTAGCTAACCTTAATCACTTACTAATCCTTAATCAAATATCATGACTAATCTTAGCTATCACTAAACCATAATTAATCAAGGCAATTAATCCTAATCTTCCTCAAATAAATAATCAACTAAAAATAATTAACACTTAGGGAGATAAACATACCTTAATTAGCGCTTAATCGGCGATTAGAGGTGATTAAGCTTGCTGTCTCTCTTTCTCTCTCTTCTTTCTTCCTTTCTCTCTCCTAGAACTCAAGAACACAAAATTCTCTCCCAACAACACCTCTTGGCCGAATTCTTCATGAAAGGGGGGGTATTTATAGGCCTTGATATTTCAAAATGCCGAAAATGCCCTTCGGGAAAAAGATGCGATCTCGGCCGTCCATTTTTTTCTACTTTACACATGGACAAATCTTAGGGCACTCACCATAAGAAAGTGACACATGTAGGGACACCTAATCACCATGTGATTTTCATGTGGAAAATAAATATTATTTTATTGTTTTGTCTCTTATTTCCCTTTATGCCCTTGAACAATTTGAAAAATTCCAACTTTGTCCTCCCCTTCTAATTTTGGCCGAATTATTGCTCTTAATATTGGAAAAAATATGACTCATCCAATAATCAGTGCAATCCACTGATTATTTGTGTATTTCCGGCCCGATTTTCCAACAATCCTGTCCAATTTACTGTCACAAAATTCCGATTTCAACACCTCATTAAATTCCCCTCATTCCAAGGGTAATCCATGATTTTTCTCAAGTTCTATCTCCCTCTATAATTTTCTAAATTTTATTCTGTCAAAAATCACTATTCTACCGATAATAATTCGGTAGTAAATATTCTTTAAGCTAACCTCTGTACATCCAAAGGTGGGAAATAATTTTATAAATTAGGATAATATGTCACATAATTTATCCATATTTTTCCTTGAATTTTTGAGGCCTCTATATATTTTAAATAATGGAAATTGGCTAATTTTCCTTAATTAACCAAAAATTCCAATAATTACAAATAATTTCGTGATAAATTATTTTTAATCTCATATTCATCTTCTAAGCCTCAAACATTATTCTGTACCCTCCTTTCTATTTTTCATGATTTTCTGGGAGTTTTCAGGAAATTTGGACATTATTTCCAATACTGCCCTTTCTTAGCTGATCTTTTCAGAAATGACCGTTATGTCCCTATCCTGATTTTTCCTCATAGCTTGGATCCTCTACCAGTCTACTATACTATTTGGCCTTAGTTAGTCACAAATCATTCATCAACTAGAATAAAATTATCAGGGTGTGACAAACAACATTACTTTATTTGGGATCATGTTCAAAAGAAAGACGTGAAGGTATAATTCATTCTTACTGAATATCAAGTTGCAGACATCTTCACGAAATCCCTCGATCAACAAAAATTCAATTTTTTTATACGAAAATTAGGAATGGTAAATCCCAATGAGTTATAAGAAATTCCATATTATCTTTTTATTTTGAGTATTTAAATTTAATGTTTTGATGATTAGAAAGCTAACTCAAGCATCAAAGTAGATAGAGATTTGTTTTGCAGGTTACTCTGTTTTGACATTGAAAAATAGAGATAAACAGAGAAGGAGATTTTTGAAGAACACATCAATAATTACAGTTCAAAAATTACAACATTTATTGATCACCTGATCGAAAATGACATTTATGGATCATATTATCAATCATTGAAGCATATAGAGAAATAGCACTTAGAGAATGTTCAATAGCGAATTCAAAAATCCACCTTATCAAACATCTTCGCAAAATGCATTGAAGAACTCATGAAGAAGAGGAACTGAAGTTTGAAAGGTAATATTTATCGATCATCTGATCAAAAGCTTTATTTATCAATAAGCACATCTATCAACCTAGGCAGGTATGGCTCCTAACTGCAAATTATCTATAACGTGTTCGATAAACTATTTGTTTGATAACATGTTCCATAACTGTTCTTCATGTTCTTATGTTCTTGAAAATTATCAATAAGGTTATCGATCACCTATATAATCGATAATCTGATTGATAATTTTTGTGT
Organism: Neltuma alba; assembly: GCF_004799145.2. NCBI lineage: Eukaryota > Viridiplantae > Streptophyta > Magnoliopsida > Fabales > Fabaceae > Neltuma > Neltuma alba. Next base: position 158,836 of record NW_021635551.1, on the reverse strand, counting down.
TTTAAGTGTAAATTTTTGAAATTCCCTCATCAGTTTTAGAACCCTAACTCAAACAATTGTTACCCTGTTTTCTAGCAATAACCAAATACTTACATGTTCCTTTAAATTTCTCACAATAACACTTCTGAAAACACTTCCTGAGCTCATTCGGTTACTCTAAACCCATCCTCTCTCAAAAATCACCAAACTTCCCTTCCAAAATCCTTTTATGCCGAAATGGCCAGAGTCAAGAAACTAAGTACCAGTCACGATGAAAGCCTTGAAAAGCATGCTCCAACTAAAGAAACCACACCCTCAAGTACCTAATCAAAATACAAACAAAAGGTTAGACAAGATAAAACACCCAAAAGTAGTACACTAAAAATCTGAGAAAGCTAGACTCAAAGCTCATCTCAGCAAACACCGAGTGAGAGAAAGACTCAGTCAAAATCTAAGCTCCTCGTGGTTTCTAAAGGATCAAAAACTAAATCAGATGACAAGATATTAGTTCAACAAGTTGTGGATGTTGCTCTAGGGATTATAGTACCTAAACAACCATTAAGAAAGAAATAGAGGGCAAGTGAAGGAGCCTCTCATCAAACTCTATTTCAAGGTAATTCCGTCATAAGCCTCTGCTGAAGAATTTTTAGTGAGAAAATTAGATAAAGATGTGAATATGGGGAAATTCAAAACAGACTTTGCCACCAGAAAATTCTGTCCTATAGTATCATATGGATTTGAACTAGTTGGAAACAAATGAGAAAATCAGATTAGATTTGTTTGAACCAATGGAATACTATCAGAATTGGTTGACTATAGAGAAGATTATTGTCCAGAAGTGGTGATGAGGTTTTACTATAATATAGAAGTGCATAAAATTTATGATGATGAGGGAAACTGACCAGAAGCTTCATCACCACTAAACTCAGAGGCTGAACAATCACACTAGACCCTATAAAGATAAATGAGCTTTTAGATACTCAGGAGCACATAAGAGGGCCTAAGTCTATGGAAGCCTGTAAGATCCTGATACAAAGTGATTCCTTCACTGGAGAACTCAGTTTTGCTCCAAGCCAGATGTGTGATTATTTCATAATAATTGACTACATCTATTCCAAAAGTATGGTTAATAGGTCTGGAAGTTTCTCACACTTAACCCAAGAGGATTATCTATTGTTGGCTAGGATTATAAGTGGGGAAAAGATTAACATTGGGGCACTAATCTATAGTGAGATAAAGAACTTCACACTGTTTAAATCTAAGGCAACCCCTATTTCTTACCCTCAGCTAGTTTCATACTTTCTCTAAGTGCACAATATTGCCTATCTAAAACCAGAAGACACAAAAGAGAAAATCCTCATTTTTGGAACCTCACAGCTCAACAAAATGAGGATTCCACTATCTTTCCAACCAACTCAAAAGAAATCTGAAAAATAGAAAGGGAAGCAACCAGCCACCAGTGCTTTAAGGGGACAGGATGAGGCAAATCCTCTACAGATCCGACCTAGACTTCTGTACCATCATTTTATAGACCTTTCATCTGAGGCATATTCCAAGCTAAGCTTCAAGCATTTGAAGCCATACTATATACTACTACCAAAGAGCTCAGGAACTATCTGATAAGAAATTTGAAGGGCTCTATACAGTCTTTGATCTCTACAGATGAGCAATGGCAGTCTTAGAACAAGAGGTCACTCAGAGATTCAATGTTGTGGAAAAGGAACTTTAGGAGCTTAAGAGTTTGGTCACCTCACTCTCTGCAAATTTCTCTCCCCCTGGCACCTCATTCTCTTATGAGGATCTTTTCACTCGTCCCTCTGCACTACCCTTACCTGAACCAGAACCCTCTCTATTCCCTTTACCAATTCCTATTAATACTGTTCCCACTTCATTTGCACCAACTTCATCCTCAACCATTCCCATACCTTCTCTTGCAATCATACTTGTTTCACCTTTACCACCAATCTCTCATGCTCTCTCCTTAGTTTCTCTCCTTCCTCCTCTTCCTATTCCTTTTACTCTACCTCCTTCATACCTCATCTCTACCCCATCTGTTTCTGATGCTAACAAAAAGGGGGAGAAAAGACCTCAGGATGATGTAGATATGGATTAGCTTCTTTTTAGTTTCTTTTTGTGTGTTATCTGTGTTTTAACCTTCTATTACTGACTCTTTTAGTATTTAAATTTTGGTTAACAGTTTATATATATATATATATCCACTTTTGATCTCTGTTAATTTTTATGATTTTATTTTGAATAATGTTTAAATTTTGAAATTTAAGTTCTTTTTACATCTTCTGTTTTGTCATCATCAAAAAGAGGGAGAATGTTAGATTTCAGGTTTTGATGATGACAATACAAGTAGTTAAGTTTCTCTGCATTATTATTAAGATTTGATAACCTTTTGTATATTTCTTTAATTGATAACCCTAGGGATAAATGCATTTATCAATCACGTATTAGATAAATAGCCAAACTCCTTTAAATAGTACTACTGTTAAGTAATTATTGAACACTTGATCGATAAACAAGGTTTTCAAATAAGCCATCAAGTAAAATGATAAGTTTCTCTCTGTGTTAATAAGTATTTATCGATAACCTTATAGATAAATGAGGTTATTGATCACGTTTCAGATAACTGGTAAGTCTGTTTCAAACCTTGTCCTGTTTGGAACACTTTATAAGTTATTAATCACCTTATCGATGTTCATACTTATCGATAATTTGTTCTAAAACTAGGAGAGTATGCTTAAGTAAACTTCCTTAGATGTTCGGTTAGCTATTCAATCAAGTTTCCCTTGGTATCTCTAAACTTTCAAGTTTTATTCAGACAGTAATTGATAACTTTATCGATAACCATGATTATCGATCACTTCATCAATAATTACACTTATCGATCACTTTATCAATTAAAGTCATGTTTCCCATCTTACTCTAATTAAGTGTTTCAGATGACTTTTCAGATAACCTTTTCGATCAATTCAATTATCAATAACGTTTCAGATAAAATTGCTTAAAATAGTTTTTTATAGTTACTTCAATTATCGATAAGCTTTTGGATAAAGTGAATTATCGATAACTTGTTCCATAAAGCACAAATATAGTTCTTGAAGTGTTCTTCATGCTGTTTTTCAGAAATATGATATTATTCTATCTTTAAGTTTTTCTCAACTTTCATTAATCATCTTACATTCTTATAAAAACAAAGAAGACACCTAATTCAAGATTACAAACTTTTCAATTAACTTCAGAAATATTTTCATGATAAAATCTCTTTTTTTATAATTCACTTTTTATCAATAAATTGTTCCATAAAGTGCTTGATCAATAATGACATCGATAAATGAGTTTTACTTTCAAATATCACTTTGTCCATTAATCGATAACTTTATTGATTAAGCTACTTATCGATGAGATCTTTGATAAGGTTGTTTCTCTAACTATCTGATTTTTTATTTATGAGTTTCATTTCTTGCATTAAATCCAAGGATCATCATTTCTTCTGTTCTTTATTCACATTCTCTTGTGAAGAAAATTTATCTTTCTACCAAGACATTTCCATAGGTTACGAAGCTCAACAGATATATTATAAGCTCAAGCTACCTATGTCAGAAGAGTACTTATTACAAACAACCATTGCATCTGCCAACACACGCAAACAATATCTCAACAGTTACAAGCTCTTGCATCTAACAGAAAGTTGGAAGTCTCTAACTATAAAAACCGCAAAGAGCATTGAATGAAGGAATGAATGAGCTGAGCTATTGATCAAGGCCGGATTGTCACCTTCTGGATTGTCAAGAAAGTGAATTACACCAAAAAATGCAGTATAGGATGCAACTAGTCATTCTTCTTGAGAAGCTTATTATTGGAAATCCTATTCTAGATTAGTTATCAAAAGCATTGTAAATTTGGGAGAAGAAAAAGGGGGGTTTTAAGTGTTTAAGGTGGTGCAATAAATGAAAAGTACAGAAAATTAACTGTTTTTGGTATTTTGAATGAACAAAGAAATGTTTTGGATTAAAAGGGAATTATGGTTAAATAGTCTCTTGACGATGAAAACTCAGCTATCACTGCTCCTTAAAATGATTGGGAGTTTTAGGAAACCTCTAAGTCTAAAGAAAACCCCAAGTAATCACTTGGGTCTAATGTCTTTATTAATGAAAACTCGCTGTAATTAAAGTTAATTAACATCTCTTAAAATACTATTGAAAACAACTTAGAGTGTAAATGGAAGGATGATGCAAATGCCCTCAGAATGTCAATCGACAAACACAAATACCAAGCACACAGATTAATCAACAATAATCACTAAAAATCAAATTGAACAGAAGAATTCAAACTGAAATATTATATAGATTAATCAACATTAACATCATCCAATCCAAATTCAATAGAATAGTCTAAATTTACAATCATAAACCAAGTCTAATACAAGTGTAGAAAGTTTCTAAATCTAGAAATATTCAACATAATATTAAGCACAGGTTTAGACTACAGAAAACTCCCCGATTAAGTTCTTGAGCTCAAGCTTTATCTTCCATCACCAAGAGGCTAAGGGTTTATCCTCTCATGCCTTCAAACTAATTGTAATCGCTCCAGGAATGAATAGCCATGGTTAAAGCTAAAAATAAGGTTGGAAAAATGGAGAAGAAGGTGGTTGGAGTGGTTTGATCGATTCAGAAATGTAGAAAATGATGAAGAGATGAAGAAAAATAGAAGTTTTGGGTATAGGATTAGTGGAGACTTGAGAGGAGATGATGGTAGCTCAACCTATTACAAATCTGCAGAATAGGAGAGTGTCTATTTGTGGTGGCTGCCCCCCTTAGGTGTCTGTTTGTGGTGGCTGCCCCCCTTAGAAGCTCAGAAACCTATTCCAAAATGCACAGCTTTACTTAACGGACTCAGGTTGTGACCTCAGGAGTGTCAGGTCGCGACTTAGGGGGTTCAGGTTGCGACCTCAGAAGTTTCATATCCTGACCTGGGAAGACAAAGAGCTTTCATCTTGACTCAAGTCCAAAATGCGTAGTTTCATTAAAAGGGCATCTAAGTCGCGACCTCATAAGTCCATGTTGCGACCTAGGGAGGCAGAACACTCCGAACTCTTGTGTTTTGGTCCTTGTAACATTTTGGCTCCATCCATGCTCCATCTTGGTTCTTGGGTCCTTCTTCAATTGTTTGAAAAACCATGACAAAGAGCTTTGTAAAGACCAACTGATTATAGATCAAGGCAATTAAAATTTAAGAGAGAAAAATGACCCTTTTTACCCCCTTAAACAGCAAAATGCAATGCATGACTCAATGTAATCAAATGGATATAAATGCATGCATAATGAGGGTAAAAGTGTTACAAAACATTAGAAAATACTTGAGAAAACCATATAAAGATGGGTTCTATTACTCCCTTGCACTTGAACCTTTGTACACCTGGATAAAGACTTGAATCATTCTAAAGAAAGTACAGCTACAATTAAGGAAACTAGCATGTTTAAAAGTGATCTCAAGAACTAATCAATCAACATCTTTTAGGAATACAAAAATGATAAGATGAACAATGCCAAATAATTAGATACAAGGTATAATTGACTCTAAATGCATGAACAGTAGAGATTTGGTCACAGGGTATAAGTGTTTGATTCGCTCATCTCTCCTCATTGGGGTTCTTTTCTCTCAAACATCTAAGCAGCAAACATTCTACGATAAGCTTACAATGACTCTAAAATCTCCACTATTATTTAGCATTCATGTAAAGAATCAAGAGGACTTTTAAGCTTATAGTGATGGAAAGGCTAAATGAAACAAAAAATGGTGAACTCGAGTGTCAAGAATTAAAGAAATGTGAGTTAAATATTATCTATTTTTAGACAAGGGAGTTCAGATCCCAACCTTCTACCACCAAGAGAATACTTTGTTCAACTTTATTTTGTTGCTATAGCTCATGTATATATAAGAAGTATTTCTTTACTTTTCTGTTCTTTTTGCTTTCCTTTCCTTTCTTTTCTTTCTTCTTTTTCTTCTTTTTTTTTCTTTTTCTTCTTTTTTTTATTCAAACTTTGAAATAAAAGTAAAATTCCCAATTAAGACCCATGAAGATCAGGAAATCGTAATTGTTGAGATGGAATCAACTCAATTAACATTATTGTTCAAAACACTCGAAATGGTATACTTAATGAAGGAAGTACAGGCTCAAAAATGGTTAAGCAACAAATAGATGGTTGTGCGTTGTGTTTGGGTAGAAAGGTGTACAAAAAAATACCTCTATCATATTCAAAATCATAAACGCACACATAATTTTGACCAAGAGCTAAAACAAATTCTAGAGAATGTATAAACCACATGAATAGTAACTCAATATAGGAATTAAGGCTCAAGAATATCCTTCCAATAAGGATTTCACATCTCAATTGCTCATACAAAAAGTTTCAATCAATATGCATTAGTCACAAGGCATTAAGATACTTATCACAAAAGTAACCCATAAGATGAGGATTAAAAAGATCAAAATAATCACTTAAGAACATACTTGAATCTTAAAAGTGACTATAGAGTTTTTGAGAAATCATTTTCAAAATTCAGTGTTCTTAAAAGTCTAAGGATGGCAAGGTTTTCAAGAAAAAACTATTTGACGCAATGAGGATAGGTTAAAAAGGCAATGGTTTGCTTAAAAAAGATACAAAGATAGCTTAAAAAGGTTCCTCCTACACAGCAATGTAAAAAGCAAAGAGAAGGAAAGTGGTGCACAGTAAATAAGTCCAAGTCGTGACCTAAAATGAGTGAGGTCACGACCTGAGTACACAGAAGCACCAAATCAGGAAAAAGGGGGTTGAGGTCGTGACTTAAAATCAGTGAGGTCGCAACCTAAAATCATAGGGAGCCATCCCCTGCCAAAGTCACTTCTCAAGTCGCGACCTGAAGCAGTGAGGTCACGACCTGAGGTCACAGAAACTACCAACAAAAATTTTTTTAAAGCTTGGCCAACATTTAACAAGTAAAAACCCTTTCAGCAAGCATCAAAATCCACAGAAATGATCCAATTCACAGCAATTCACCACCCACAACTAATTCAAAGCCAAATAATAATGATGAAAGATTGGATTTTAGGGGAAAAAATTTGACAGTTTAGCAACAATCACATAAATGAACATTGGGAAACAGCAAAGTGAAATGAAATCCTTCTTCACATTTAAACTTGACAGTGTCCCCACTATCAAAGGGGAAGGGAAAAGAAACAGCAGCAACCACAACACAGTAAACCAACCATTCATTGCAAGGGAGGATAAGAACAGCAAGGGAAGAAAATTATTGAATTGAAAAACTACAATCTACATTAAGCTAAAGTACTCTTCCTACTGGTTGGTTCCTTTCCCCATACTTATCTCAAAAACATAGGGAATAGGTAAATGAGATATGTAAAGGAAAGAAACAACCTAAGGTGTTACGAGGGCTGATAGCCCTCCTTGAAGAACAGCAGGCATTCATTTTTGACTTGGAAGAACCAGCCTAGAGTCTCCTTCATAACAACCTTCCCATGTTGGCGTGTGGATAGAACTTCAAAGGGTCCAATTAGTTTGGCCTGTTTTCTTGCCACTGGTGTGTGATTGGTGGATAGTAGACCCTACACTTTAGCACTAGTTTTAATCTTGACAGCCTCCTTGAAACATCCTCCCTTTAACCTCTCAGAGTACGTGTTTAGAAGCGTTATGGTTCAAGCAATTCACAAAATAAGTTCGTAGATTGAACTTTGTGATTGGTTCTCGGGTTATTGTTTACGGATTAAATTTCAGATTTTTGGTCCAACTTTGAAAAATCATAACTAAATGTAGAAAAATCGTATTGAGGTGATTCAAAATTATATTTGAATATCTTTCAATTCTCTAAGGGAAAAAATATCATTTTGGTCTCAAACCTTGCCAATTCATACAGTTTATTTATTGAAGTTTACTATTCATTTGGTCAAAACTGTACTTTCTAATTTCTTTGCCCTAACTTTGATTGAGCATAACTCTTAGCACATACATCCATTTCAAGTGACCTGCCACTTGTTTTCAAGCTTAGGATGTGCAATTTAACCATGCCAAATTCCATGAACAGAATCAATCATTTACCTCACCTCCACTTTGTTGCTAATTCGTGGTTTATTTAGGGACCTTCTATTCCCTTAACTCAATTCAACATTTTCCAATAAATTTTTTCCTTATGATTTGCCATGCTACTTTTGTACATAACATTACCATTCATCTTCTCACTTCATATTACATGCCATAAGCATTTAAAAATATCATACAGGATACATAGCATAATGGAACATCAATTAATATTATGGGTTACATAACATGACATGTTACGATAACATGGTAACTCTTCCTTCCTTCCATCAATTTTGCCTCCTTACTTCTTGAATTCTTCTTCATGCTCTTTATACCTATTAGGGGTTGTTAAGGGACGGTGAGATTCGAGAGAATCTTAGTAGCAGACACTACCCATTAGCATGCAAGACATAATGCACATGCATGACATGTTATAACATTAACACATGAATGCCATGAAAAGTAAGCTAAAGCATTTCATGCTTTCATAAGATATTGCCAAGACAAAACATAACATAAACTTGCAAACATAAGTTTGCAAACATTTCATTATAGCTCAGTCACATCATGGCAACACAACCACATTATGCAAGCATACATATCAAGCACACATTATAGGTAAGTTCACTACCTTGTAACATGGCTTTCCTCTTACTTTTCCTTTAGCTCCCTTATTCTTTCAAGCGCATGAGCCTTCTAGTAGTGTCTTCAAACATCCTCTTGGATGTCTCAAGGTCCTAAACCAATCAATACATTACACAAAACATTCATTAGAACCAAGACACCAACCTAATCTTAATTGGTTCTTTCTTGGACATCCTTTAAACTTAACTTTTGAGTTTCAATTCTAATCTTTCTAAAATCATTTTCACATGCTATTCCAACATAATTTTATATGCAGAATCTATTTCCAAGCTCAAAACAATCAAAATCCAACTCCTTCCTCCTTAAACATATTTGGCCGAACACTGTGGGTTAGGAATCCAAAATTTCTATTTTCAATTCTAATGCTTCCAAACATGTTTTCTCCACATATCCCTGCACAAAATCACTATTTAAACTCATTGGAAGCATCAAAATCATCAAAATCGAATCCTAACACCCAAAATCAGTCAGAACTGAAATATTACACAAGTTAAGGGAAAGTTGGATTTCTTGGAAAAACAACTCAAAACCACTTGATTCTTGTTGTTTTCAAACCTTAAACAATTCCTTGACATCAATATCATCATATCCTAACCCAATCAAATTCGTGTAGCACCTTGGCCTAGGTTTTCAACCATCCAAAACTCAACCAAGCCAACATCCAATCTCAGAAATAGCAAGGGGGTTGAAAACTACATCAAAATCCATAAACATACCTTGCTTTGAACCTTGGATTGGCTTGGGATTATATTATCTTCCTCTCCTCCTTCTTTTCCCTTGCTATTCAGTCTCTCCCTCTTGTCTCTCCATTTGGCTGAACCTTGCAAGTGAATGGGAGGTAGTTATTTATAACCATGTTGCACAAATCTTGGCCATTGATCTTGGATTAATCTTGGCCCTTGATCCTTGCTTTCTCTCTGAGAAATTTGCCACATGTTCTACACCCTTTCTTTCCTCTTAAGTCAGCAAATTTTCTGCCCAAAAAGCCCTCCAAAATTCGTGCAAAATGGCAGAAAAATAAAGGCCACAAAATCATTACTTGTTTTCCAAGTAAATTTGACTTTTGGTCAAAATTTTGCCATTAATTTCAACATGTGGTCTTTGGACTTTGGGAGCACGTCTATCCTGACTAAAATGGGCTAACTAAATGTCCAAATCTATTTGGAAAGTAATGAACTTGGTTTGGTTCAATTCCAATTACAATCTTCCATCCGATTCCCCCGTTTTAGCCCAATATTAAGAAAAATAGCTTGGGGCTCCCAAAAATTTATTTATTTCCATGATAATTACCCATTTAATCTAAAAGTGTGATCTGGGAATTTTGGGAATTTTTCACTACCTCTAGCTATTTATTTCACATTTTCTACAAAATCAGGCTTCTACTGATAGAATTTCGGAAGTAAATTCCCCATAAATTATTTCCTTCATTTCTAATACTTGGAAACAATTTTATAGATTCATATATATTCTCAAGAAATTTATATATATTTTTTCTTGAATTATTGATGCCCTTACATAATTAAAATAATTATATTTCCTCAATTTTTACTATTTTTTCCAAAAATAATTATTTCCAGGAAAATTTTAGCGTAATTTATTGTGGGCCATTTTCACTTCCAAAACATCATATGGGCCCCAAAAACCTCTTATTTGGCCTCTTTCCATTTTTGGGGAATTTTTAGGAATTTTGGGCAAAATTTTCATTTTTATCCTTATTGGCCCGAAACTTTGCAAAATTACGATTTTACCCTTGGGTTGGCTTAGCCTCATAGTTCATCTCAGTGAGGCCTCCAGCATAACCTTTGGCCTACATTGATTTCTATTTCTCATTCTTGGGCCTTGAGACTTCACTAGAGTCTCTAACTTTCTCTTAGTCCCAAAAAACTTTTACTTTGTGATTTAGTCCCAAGGAATCCTCCTGTCCCTCTAGGGAACCTCTGGAACCTTTGTCAAAAGGAGTCTAGTAGCCTACCCTTTTTAGGCTAATTCTGGTACTTCTAGGCCTAAAATTTGGGATGTGACACTCCTCATGGGTTGATAGACGAGGGTCCTCGGGTGCCAGATCAACCATCTTGTAGTTGCCAATAGAGAGGGGGAAAGTGGTGGATGTTATCTTGATCTTCTTTTCCTTAGGATCCCCTTTCTTGCTATTTGTAGCACCCACTACTGTTACGTCATTAGCTGTCTCAGTTGAGTGTGTAGAGACAGTAGGGTGAAAGGTAACTGGAATTACAAATGGTCCATGCACAGCACTCAGGGCCCGCAGCTCCCTGAAACAATTAAAGCACTTCTTCTTCTTAGAAGTCTTTGCAGCTCTTCTAACACCTACATTAGCATCAGAAACAAGGCCTCTCTCGGGCTTAAAGGGGTTAGTAAAAGACTTCCTAAGTGTATCATTAGCAATAGTAGAATCAGATAGAGTAGGAAGGGTGTAATCTAACTGATGGACAGTAGAACAGCCCACATCACTACCATTAAAAAGGGAAGGGGAAGCAAAATCAGAAGCAGGGGGTGAAACATGTATTTTATTAACATTATAAAGCTCATCAATAAATAACCCATCAATAAAATTAACATCACACATAGAAAAATCTTCATGCGGTTGTTTCATTTATTCATACATATTGAAATAAGCTAATTTATCCCCAATAAACATAGTAATAGACCTTTTTTGCATGTCAATGTTAGTATTAGCAGTTCTTAAAAAGGGTCTACCCAAAATTAAGGTCTCATCCCTATCTTGTTCATTAGGCATATCCAAGACATAAAAATTGGCAGGGATAACTAAGTCTTTGACTTTCACTAGGATATCCTCTAAGAAGCCATGTGGGTACCTCATGGTCCTATCAGCTAACTGGAGCCTTATAGTGGTAGGTTTAAGACTTTTGATTTGTAAGGACTCATACTTTAACTTGGGCATAACATTAATGGCAGCACCTAAATCAAGTAAAGCCTTGGGAATAGTTGTCCTACCTACAGTACAAGGTATAGTGAAGGAACCAGGGTCATGACATTTAATTAGGAGTTGTGGTTTAAACAAAGCCAACACACTAGAGGGTAACTGGATTCTTTTATTAGGTTTAAACTTCCTCTTATATGTGAACAACTCTTTTAAAACTTTGGCATACTTAGGGACCTTTTTAATCAGTTCAAGCAGGGGAATATTCACTTCATCTTTTCTGAAAGTTTCGAGCAACTCATTATCTTGTTTTTTATTAGCAATTTTCATACTTTTCAAGTAAGGCTGAGGAAAAGGGAGTTCATTGAGATTTACCTCCTTACCCTCATTGCTCACGACTCCATGAGTGCTTGTTTCCGCTTTGTCTTTCCTCTGTTTTCCCTCACATTTTGATCCTTTCATAGTGTTTTTCTTTTCTTGTGTCTTTATTTTCTTGGGATCTCTTCCTCCTAAGAAGTTCCTCCTCTTTGGAACTTTTAGATTTGCCCAACCTCATAGGAGTGAGTGAAGAACTCTCTATTTCTTGCTCAGATGCATTTTTGCCTACCTTTTCATACTCAAAGTGGACCTTTCTACCGCTTCTCAAGAATATCACATTAAGAGCTTTAGGATTGATCACTATGTTAGAAGGAATGCTACCCCTACTCTTGACTTGTATATCATTGACCGTATTAGACAATTGGGTCAAATGACTAGTGATATCAGTGTTCTTCAACATAAGCTCCTCCAATTTCTTGTGCACATCAGAGTTATCTTTCTGCATCCCTTGCAATATGGTAGTTATGGAGACGAACTTGTCATCAGTCTCCTTTATTCGTCCTTCGATGTTTGTCATCTGTGCAACCATAATCTTCAAGAGCTGTGAAGTATCATCCCCTCTTGGCGGTGGTTGAGTTACCATAGCCTATTGTGGGGTTGTCACTACTGCTCTTGAAGGATCTTGAAATGTGCTTGAAGAGGCCTTAGGATTGTGGAACTAATTACAGAACTGATTTGGTCTATTTGGTCCCCCACCCCATTTGAAATTTGGATGGTCTCTCCAACCAGGTTGTAAGTATTTGAGTAGGGGTCTCTCTTCTGATATTGCCCATCTCTTCCTTGGTACATTGCATTGACCTCTTCTACCAGCCTAAGGCAATTTGGAGTAGTATGCATCGAAGAGTCACAAACTCCACAACTTGTAGCCACTAAAGTAAGAGACTGTGGCTTGTTAGAGCTGAGGCTTTCAACTGTATTTGTAAGCTTAGACATGTCTTGGGCTAGCTTTACTAAAAGTGGATCTCTTTCAGATTTGGGGTCCCTTGAATCCCTTGAGCTCACATGTTGTCTATTAAGAGCAAAAGTCCTTATTAACTCCAATGCAGCCCTTGGTTCCATATTTTTCACAGACCCATTTGCAGCGTCATCCAAGACTTGTGTATCATATGTTGACAACCCATTGTAGAAATATTGTACCAAGTGCTCCTCAAGAATCTGATGGTTGGGACATCGGGTAAGCATCTCTTCAAATCTGCTCCAAAATTTGAAGAATGTCTCGAATAGCTCTTGCTTCACTGCCGAAATTTCCTTGCGGGCAGCTGAAATCTTTGTGGAGGGAAAATACTTATCCAAGAATGCTTTGTTCAAACTGGTCTATGACTTATAAGCATTGTCCATGTAGAGCGACAGGTTCACGTACTGTTCTTTAGCTTTTCCCTCCAAAGATAAGTGAAAAACCTTCCACATAAAATCATCAATACTTGCTCCTATTGGTTTCATGGACAATTACTGCATATAAAAAGTCTGGAGGTGCAAGTATGGGTTTTCTCCTGTAAGGCTATGAAACTTAGGTAGTGAGTGGATCAACTTACCTTTAATTTCAAAATCTACATTAAAAGTAGGAAAAGTACTGGGCATAGGATCAAAGTTCCCATCAGATTGAGTTAGTTCCTTAATGGTTCTACCCTTAGGTTGTTCATTAATCACATTATGGCCATTATTTTCTCTCTGCCCCTCATTACCACCATTATTAGGTCTATTATGATTACCATTCCCATTCTCATCATTTGGACCATGAGGAGGTACTTCAGTTATGATTTCTTCTTCTACTTTCTCACTCTCACTAGATGAATGGGATAGGTCTCGTAAAATAAGCAGGCTACGAGATGCTGTAGGTCCACTTCTCCTATCCCTCTATGCTCTAGGCATGCACAACTACTCAAAAATTCAAGCATAAAAAGAATTCAAGAAAGAGGTGGTTTCAAAACTATGTATTTACTAAGTGTGTAGTTCAAAATTGAGGCAAACTCAATGATTGATAGCATACGAGGAGGCGTTGAATATGAAGGTCATAAAGCCCAAATAACACTCCCTCAATTAGAAACCCAGCAAGCCCTCCAGAATGTTCAAGGGATTTATAGCTCTAGAATGCTTACATGGAGGAGGACATGGATCATTCCTTGGATGATGACACGGATACATGCGGAGCTTAACGTGACATATAGAAGGCCACCCCGAAAACCACCATGGCATATAAGTCATTGGAGTATGAACACTTGGACCTTGAGAAAGATAAGAGCACGTTCTAAGAGCCCAAAAGGAGCATTTAAAGCCAGTTTTCATGTTGTTGAAGGCCCAACACAATTATATATGCATGGAGGAGTCCATTGGAGCTATAATCTTTTAAATTGGAGCCCAAATGCATTATGCTATGGACCATGGGAATTCCAGAACGTGATTCAACCACATTCAAGCCCAAATGGATGTCTAAAAGGCCCATTTATGGTTCTGGACGTGAATAGCAATGAAGGTCTGTTTGGAAGGTCCAAGAAGATTCAAGAAGCATCAAGAGTGATATTATTGACATTAATTAGGATTCTGTTTGTTTTAATTAATTTCCTATTTTACAGTTTCCTATTTTCAAATAGCATATTTGTTCTTGAAGTTTAAGTTATTTCCTTTTATTTCTATGTAAGAAATGATGCCTCCCATAGTCAAATAATCATTAATGAGGCATCATCCCTAGCATTTATGTCTTAAGATGCTGATTCTAGAGTGTTCTATGGTTGCCTATATATAGGCTACGTTTTTGTACTTAAGATCAGATTTGAGTGAATGAATTTTAGAGAATTTTATTTCTCTTGAGTGAGCTTTGCTTGCCGCCTCGTATTCTCGTGGGAATACTCGACTGTATCAAGGACTGATCATCCTTGTGGTGTCTCCATGGCTAGGGTTGTAAGAGACAGGTTCTCTTAAGGTCCTACCTTTGATCGTTCGTCTAGTTTCCTAACTTGTTTCTAGCCGATCCGTATCCCTTCCTTATATCAATGATTTTAAATATTACTTAGTGAGTTTGAGGTGTATAAAGTGCTATACATTCTTAAAGTATGTGCAGAAAGTAAAGCTGTGCAAAAAGAGTAAGTCTGGACACTCAAAAAATTTGTTCAGTGGAAAACTAGCTCAAGTATGTTCATGGTGGCTAACCCCTTAGGTGTAAAAGCTCAAAAACCTATTCCAAAATACACAGCTTCACTTAACACACTTAGGTCATGACCTGAGGAGTGTCAGGTCGCGACTTAGGGGGTTCAAGTCGTGCCTTTAGAAGTTTCATATCGCAACTTGGAAGACTAAGAGCTTTCATCTTAACTCAGGTCCAAAACCGTAGTTTCATTAAAAAGGCATCCAGGTCGCAACCTCATAAGTCCATGTTGCGACCTGGGGAGGCAGAACACTCCAAACTCTTGTGTTTTGGTCCTTGTAACATTTTGGCTCCATCCATGCTCCATCTTGGTTTTTGGGTCCTTCTCTAATTGCCTGAAAATCACGACAAAGAACTTTGTAAAGACCAACTAATTACAGATTAAGGTAATTAAAATTTAGGAGAGAAAAATGACCCTTTTTAGCCCCTTAAACAGCAAAATGCAATGCATGACTCAATATAATCAAATGGATATAAATGTATGCATAATGAGGGTAAAAGTATTGCAAAACATTAGAAAACACTTGAGAAAACTATATAAAAATTGGATTCTATCAACTACCAACTGTTGAATAAACTTTATGCATTCAATGCTCTGTTTTCTGTTCTGAGCTTTAGTGCTTATCTTATATACTCTTAAGAGAGAGTCTTTAATCTTCTTACTCAATTTGACGAGTGATTCAAGAGTCTGGGACTCTTGAGGGGATTGTAACCTTGTGAGAAGTAAAGGAGAGTGATTGAGAGTGAGCTTAATTATTGTACTGTGACACCAAGAGCCCATTGAATCTTGGGGTATAGTGAAAAACTCAGAGGTGTTTTAAGAACTGGACGTGGGTCAAGTGGTTGAGACTAAATCAATATAAATTCCTACGTACTCTTCTTCTGTTCATCTTTGGTGAAATCCTTCTAAACTTATTTTCTTTTCTTTATTTGATTATTCATTTTAAAAAGTCAATTTTTTTTGTATCACCCAATTCACCCCCTTCTTGAATGAAACTGCCACTAACAACTTTAACCCGTTAATTTGTGTTTGATCAAATTTTTTTGTCTCTCTATGATTTAAAGGTTGGCAAGAGCTCATGTTTAATAACAATAATAATGGCAATAGACATAAAAACAAGAGAAAGTAAAAACAGACGTACAAGATCAAATAATTGAAACCCTGCCATACTACTTCTATGTTTTCCATCTTTTACATAATTTAATTATCTACTAACTTCGTGGGCTTGAAGATTCTTTAGAAAATAAAAACTATTTTTTGGTTTTTTGTTTTCATGCAATTGATATGTTCATGACTAATCTAACCTTTTGCCTAGCCATAAATAATCTAACTAGATCATTAATTAGTTTAAGTATTATGATTTCAACAAGTTCCCTCACCTTTTTTAATGATTTTATTATTTATATTAATATCCTATCTAATTATAGAGTTTAATTAAAGTCATTGAACATCCTATGAAATGATATCAAGAGCTTTCCTTATTGCATTACAACCAATAATGGTTTCTTTTCTTCTTTTAATTATTAGTAAACTAATATTATTCTGCACATGCCATTTATTTTCTTCAATCTTCTTGAGTGTTTCCTTTCAAATGTTGCCAGAGTTATATATATGAGAGAATGGAACTTGTAATTGATTGCTTTTTTTATAGTCTCTTCCTCTCTCTTCAAAAACTATTTATTTGAATTTGACTTAGAACTTGGTTGGTACATAATTTTTTTTGATAATTCTATATGATTGGTTTCATAGTTAGGGCACCATTTGAAGAAAAGAAAGTATAATTGTGTTTGTTGTTTTGGTGTTTGAGAATGGTTGAGGTAATACATGTGGTTTTGTGTGTGTGTGATGCTCATGTTAAGGAGGTGACGAATAAGACATTTATCTTACAAAATGGACTTTATTACTAAAAGAGCATATCTAAAGAGACTAGTGTGTAGTAGTGATGTAGCATGTCACAACCTACTTAGAATGTATAGGTCCATATTTGATAAGCTATGTTCTATGCTCACGGATGTGGGTGATCTCAAGCCTAGTAAGAATAGGCTTATAAATGAGCAAGTGGCTATATTTTTAAACATACTAGCACATTATGTGAAGAATAGAGTAACATTGTAATTTTAGTAGATCTAGAGAAACTATTAGCAGGTATTTCAACCGTATACTTAATGGTATGATGAGATGTAGCCATATGTTATTCAAGAAATCAAAGCCTGTGCCAAAAGATTCTAGTGATGATAAGTGGAAGTAGTTCAAGATAGTACACATTTATGCATTCATTGTAGCTTTCTAAACATATATAGAAAGTGTGTAGTATTTTTTCCCTTTTTTGCTGTATTGTTTAGGTCCACTGGATATTACTCATATTAAGTTTAGAATTTCTTCTTTGGACAAGGTATGATATCAAAATAGAAAAGGAGATATTACCACTAATGTGTTGGGTGTTTGCTCCCAAGATGGGTACTTATTATATGTTGTACCCAATTAGCAAGGCTTTATTGCAAATGGAAGGGTTCTTTGTAATGCCATTAGTAAAAAAAAATGGATTAAGAGTTCCACAAGGTCATAATTACTTAGTTGATGCTGGGTATACCAATTATGAAGGATTTCTTGCACCATATGGAGGGTAAAGATACTACTTGAGTGAATAGATAGAGGGGCGACATCTTAGAAATGCACAAGAATGCTTTAATATGAGATACTCTTTGGCACGAAATGTTATTAAGAGTTGCTTTGGCATTTTGAAGTTGAGGTGGACTATTCTGAGAAGCCCATCCTTTTATCCTACTTAAACATATAACAGAATAATAATTGCTTGCTGCCTCTTACACAATTTAATTTGTCAAGATGGTGTGGATCCACTTGAAAATAAAGTAGATGAAATAGAAGTTTATGTGGATGGGATGTATAATCCCCCAATTCAACACAAGAATGTATATGATCAGTGGGCCACCGTTAGGAACAATCTTGCTGATGCAGTGTTCATTGCTTTTACTTATAATAGGACATTTAGATGAAAGAGTTATGTGCTTTAAAAATTGTTATACTATAATATATTATTTTCATTATTTATGCTAGAAATTATTTTTCTATGTTTTCTTTATGTTAGGTCCTAACATATGTGTGTGTGTATTGTATTCTAGTTGATCAAAATAAGCAGATAAGCATGTGTGAAAACTTGGCGAGAATCAATTGTTAATCTATTCCATTCTAGCACTGCTTGAGAAGGGTGAACTTATGAGTAATAATGGTCTTAGGCCTAGTCTTCATGATCTAATACCTAACTGTTGTATTCAGGCATAACCTTATATCCAATCTAGGATTAAAAAGTTAAAAACTCACTATGGTGTAGTAACTGACCTTCTTAATTTATCTGGTTTTGGGTGGGATTCTAACAAAAAATGTGTGACAGCACCCAAGACACTTTAGGATGAATATATAAAGGTAAACTATTTTTTATAATAACATTGTTAGTGTATTATTTTGCTTAATGATACTTTACTAGTCTTGATTGCATCTTTATGTCATTTGTTTATAGGCAAATAAAAATGCTGCTAAATTTAGGCGTACACTTTTCCCTTACTTTGAGGAGCTCAGCATTATATATGGTAAGGATAAGACAACCGGAGTTGAGTCTGAACAATTTGATGATGTCATCGAACAGCTCAATAATCAAACTAGTTTGGATGACAATAATCTTGACACAAATGTATCACATGGGAACAATTCACCATGAGAGAACATTCCACCTTAGCACAATTCAGATCTAGCGAAGCATACTTCATTTGATGTAAATAATGGGTCAAAAAAGCAAAAGCAACACAATGCCAATTGTGATGACTTTCTACTCCAAGGTATTGAGAAGATTGCTCATATGTTTTTTGATGGCTTGAAAGACGCAAGTGAGCAAATAGCAATGCATATGAATAGGACTGGATCGTCTGAACGTGAGAAGCGTTTGGATGACATGAAGGATTCTCTTTATGATGATGTTATGAAAGTTGAAGGACTCTTACATCAAGAGCGTCTTTTAGCTTATGTCAAAATAATTTTTGATAAAATTAGAAAAGTAGATGTAATTCGTCTAATGATATCCTAGACATTTATTGTTTGAATTTCAAATGTTTGATACTTTTATTACTTATTCTTTAGGTATTTATTATTTAATTTTTCAATATTAGATTGTTTAGTTGTTATGTCTATTTTTTTATTATTAGATATTTTATTTTTGGGCTGGGGGCAAGCTAGTTGCCTCTAAACTCTACTTTATACCATTGTCTTTTTAATAAAGTGAATGAGAGATTTATAATCTTACTAAATTCATTACATATAATAAATATTATTTGCTTTTTATTTTGATTTGCTGACTAACTAAAAATTGGCCAAATAATTACAACATGTCTTCTTTGAATAATTACTTTTTGTCAGTAATCAATACACTACAATTCAATGGAAGGAAATTTGTTTAATAATGTAAATCTAAATGATAATACATGTGGCAATAAGTAATAGGATTCAGTTTTTACACTAAAGGAAAAAAAAACAGATTTTGGGAATGATGGCTGAAGATAACAAGAGATATATGTGGTTGGTGGAGGTAGGAGATTAGGTTGTAATTTTTATTTATTTATTGTAAAGGTAATTTAGTCTTTTCATTATTTATAACTAATTATAAAATAAGAAAAATACAAATATTCCCACCAAATGTTACCTCATACCAAACCTAGTTTTTAAAACCACAATCCCACAATTTCTTTTAGGGATCTTTTGGTAATAAAAGGAAAATGCATCTCTTAAGCAGAGGTAAGCTTTTTCAATTAATCGAAAAAGGAGGCCTTAACTTAAGAGCCACCAGAATTGTCAATCAAGTATTGCCAGCTAAACAAGTTTGGCGAGTCATAGCAGCGGAGGCACCTCCCTTGTAAGCTTCTTCCCTCAAGGTAAAATATATAGATATCCATTCCCCTTCGGAGTAAACTTACGTCAAGTTGGTTAGGTCCAGTAGGTCCATAAAGCCAATCAGAGTGTGCCACCTGTATTAATTATCCATGTCAGCACTTAACCCAAAACCCACCGTTAGTCCTTCTGTTAAGCGTTTTTTTTTTTTAAAAAAGTAACTGGCGACAGAACAGAACCTAGGGTGCCTGAAGTTAGAGACGGCAAAGAGATAAAAAAACGGCGGCGACCATGAAGGACAGGATACGACGGCAATCATGACGGACAGGAATAACGGCCAAGGATGGTGATATAAGGAGCTGCAGTGTGATCGATTCTGGGTTGAGAGTTATATTTATGCACGATTCTCTTGTTTCAATTTTTGGGGCTTCTTTGATTTTGGTCAGAGCGTGATTCTAGGATTTTTTGAGGCTGCGATCAGTCAAGGAGAAGTGACAATAATGTGATCGGCAAGGTTAACTAGCGGCCAAGCGTGTGCAAAGGGATGTGCAAGAGAAGCAGCTGCGTATGTGAAGGACGGATGGACGGCGGTGTGATCGTCAAAGATGCATAACAAAGTTGCAGCAAACTGGGTACAGAAGTGGTCGCGTATGTGAAGAAAGGTTAGCAGTAGTGAATTAAAGGTCGTCACTTTCTTCTCGATATTTTCTGTTTTCATTCTTCTCTTTTGTAATCAATTAGATTAGTTTTTGTTGGTAGCATATTCTGTTATACACCTGTGGTATTATTTGTAATTGTTATCATGGATTTTCTTATTTGGCAGCAATAAGCTAGATAAATCTCAAATGTCCTGTTTATTAATCTTCAATCAAAGGCTTCTGTGTGCAATATTTAGACAATTAGCTTGTGTGGATGATATCTAAGTTTGATCTTGCTTGAGTCTCTGGGTTATATTCAATAAGAAGACATTCACATCATGCTGGTAGTTTATTTTTTGTCTCAAAACGTGTGATCTAGCTTGTATAATATAGTTTGGATACATGATCAATGGCGTGTTATAATTGATCTTTGAAGTTTGCCTTTTGGTTTCTTGGACTCATTGTCTTTGTTTACATGTGTCTATCAAATTCAAATGCTATTAGTTCAACAATCATCTAATTATTGTTCTTTTTGAATGATACTCTAGATTTAGTTCTTTGTAGGAAACATGCAACCTTATCAGTTTATTTTTCCTGCAACTTGGAAGCAGACATGTGTAGCAAATATATTATCTGAAAGTTACGGCCAAGCAAAACATGCAGAGATGACAAACAGGGGAAGGTGGTGGCTTCTCCTTTGATACATCTAACCAACAAACCAAATGCATCCATTGAAGATATAGGGAGTGCTGATAAAGTGATTGCTTCTCTAGGCCCTTTTGTCACTAGAAACACATTTAATCTAGATGAATTGCTCACAACTTCTGTAAAGTATAATTGTGTTATTATATTTTTATGGTTGAAATGTCACTTTTTTTTTTGTCTCTATGGAATGAATTGAAAGAGAGCCTTCATGGAGTCTCTTTAATTTTATGTATAATTTCTTTTAGGTTTTTATTTCATAGAATCTTAACTTGTCAAAGTATTTATTGTTGATACAATGTTGTTGAACAATTTATGTAATTAGGAATTGAAAACTCTCACTAGCACCAAGACCTTCAATATGCAACTCTATTGTTTGTTATTAACAGCTCCTCAGGTTGCCCCAAAAACACTCCTCACAACTTCTTTGATAGTCAAATAGCAAAACTTGATAAAAGAAGCATGTAGAAGGAAAAAACTAACTAAGCTTCATTGATCACACAACTATCAACTTAACAAACTACTAACTATGGCTTAGTCAAGCATGTAGAAGGGAAAAACTAATTTAGCTTCATTGATCACACACAGACCATTAGCTTAACAATACTACTAACCATGGCTTAGCTTCTTGTGTTTTTATTCATTTGTGGTATTTGTGATGGCATTGGACCATACTCTTGTATTGTATCTCGCAATTGGTATTATCTTGTTGAATAATAATAATAATAATACAAGGATTAATATTGAAATAGGAACTACTCTTTTATTATCATCAAAGAAACATAAATAATTAACAAAAGAAATATTTCCTCTCAATGTTGATCTCTACGATATCATTATTGTCAATGCTATAAAAATAAAAATAAAATTTATTGTCAATTATTCCAACGGATAGCCAATGTGCATTATCAAAAGAAACAAGAATTGTGGCTCTGAATCATTCCAAAGTTGCTTCTAGCCTTCTCAAGATATTTACCTTGCCAACCTGGGTCATATTAAAATGAAAAATATAAGAATTTGATAAAATTCAAAATTAATATGGATATACCTGTAAAAAAAAGTTGGATATGATTAAACAAACTTACCTATATCAATGGAGCTAACAAATTCATAGACTCATAGTCCAAATATCAATGTAATGTTGATGACGGCTTCTGAATATAAACATAAATAATGTTTCCTTTATTATAAATATAAACTAAAAAATTTAATTAGAGATGAAATACAAGTAACCTATAAATACCTCTTGGTGCCGTTTTCTCTTTGACTTCTTTTCTAAACAGCTTTTAGGACGACCTTTAACACGAGATACACCCTCTTTTTTTTTCAATCCTTTGGCTTGAAATGCATCTTTTTCACTGGTTGCAATAGTTTCACTAACATTTTGTTGGTTTGCAATGGAAGAACTTTTGCCTAATATTTTCTCAACTTCCACAACTAACTCTACAAACTTTTTTGCCAAAAAATTTGTAGCATCATCAGACTCAGCAGCCTTACTTGATATGTCAACTGCAATTCGGCATAAATCCTTGAAACGATTTGAGACATCTAACTTTGGATCTTCTTTGATTATACGTCCACTATTATCAATGACACATCCACTTCGAGCATGTTTGCTCCATCTCTTGAGAATATACCTTGAAGGAATAACTAGCTTATTCCACAAATTAAGTACTCGAAGAGCATGACAACATAAGATGCCAACAAATTCATATTTCTTACAACTGCATTCAACTGTTTCATCTTCTGAGTTAAATGTAACCTTGTGATCTCCCATATCGCCCATCACACATACTTTATATTCAAATATTTTTGAAACTTGGTTACATTCCTTGAAAAGTATGTTACATGATTTCTCATATTCCTTTTTAACACGAAGAAAGATAGCTCGTGTATAGCTTTCTCTTGCATTTTTCAACAAAAGAACATCTAAATTTAGTGGTGGCATCGCTTGACTCATTTCATAATTCTCTTCCAACTCCTTATATCTCATGTCTTCTATCAACCTCTCAAAATTTCTAAAGAAACCTAACACATTTAATGTAGGCTTCATATAACCTCTTAATCGACCATTGAAGCTTTCACTCAATTGGGTTATTGTAGCTCCTGCACAAAAGGCATGCCGACCATATACTGATGCCCATTTTTCTCTTTTTTCAAACAAATCTTGCAACCACTTATTTTGACGAAGGTCATACTTGTCAAGCATTGACTCCCATGCATTAAGAAAGTCATCCTCATACTCAAAATCACATATGCAACCTTTAAAGTCTGAAGCAAAAGAATCTGATTTCTTGTAAACATGATTAATATGCTTGCAAGCATTTTGTGAGAGATGCCAAGCACACAAACGATGATATGATTCAGGAAATACCTTCGCAATTGCTTTTGCCATCGCTGGATCTTGATCTGTAAATATTGTGGTTGGTTTCTTTCCGCACATAGCCTTCATAAAAGTTCTAAACAGCCACTCAAATGACTCGCTTGTCTCATCATATAATAGAGCAGCACCAAATGTTACAGTTTGCCGATGGTGATTGAATCCAACAAATGGTGCAAATGGTCTCAAGTGACGATTTGTACGATAAGTAGTATCAAAAGATACCATATCTCCAAAATAAAAATAATCTACAACCATTTTTGCATCAGCCCAAAAAATATTTGTGATTTGATTTTCAACATCAAGTTGAATTTCATAAAAAAATGATGGATTTTCATATTGCTTTGATTCAAAATAGTGAAGCAATGTATAAGCTTCCCCTTCCTTCATTTCTGCCATCCTCTTACTAGTCAAATGGTTGCTAATATCTTTAAGAGTGCACCCAACATTCTCGCGTCCTCCAACTTGTCGACTCAAGAATTCAAAAATTAATTTTTGTCGTATACCAGAATTGTTTGCTTGTTCAATTTGAGTTGCTTGAGCACTAGAAATCTTTCTTTGAGATGGCAATTTATGCTTACTTCTAGGGGTAGCTAGAGCATGATTATGTTCCTTCTCGAAAGATGTAACTAAATATTTTCCATTTGTTTGTCTATTAATAATCATTTGAGCTAGACAACCAGTTCTCAAATCTTTACGGGGTTTTTTTTCCTTCACAATCCTTCACTCTTTTAAATCCTTCTTTGAAACACACATATTTTCGACCTAAAATTGTCTTTTCATCTATCTTACATTTATTTACCCACTCTTTTCTGACACTAAATCCAATAAAACCAGCATATGCATTATAGAATCTATAAGCATGTTCTTCACTTTCAAATTCCATACCCACATATGGAGTTAAATCTGTTTCATTTACTTCATGTTCTGTGAAATATTCACATATAACAATAAATTAGATATTAGAAAATTAAAAAATAGCAAGATAAAAGAGAGAGAAAAACGTAAGGCACTTGAAGACAAAACCATATATAGTTGATTGAAAAGAACAAAAAAGCAATAAAAGAAAAATATATCAATGGCACTTACCCCCACTAGCCATGTGAGAATTCGATGAACTTCAGGTTGAGGAGAGGAGTGGTTCAATAGGCAATCAAAGAAATATGCGCACAGAGAGAATTGAATTTTGTAATGGAATAAATATATCCTAGACAATGAAAAGTTTTATAAGCAAGCAGAAAGCAATACATGAGAATAGGATTTTTTAGGCGATATTGCACCTGGGCACCGAAGAAGAGGATTCGTTTTAGAGGATCATGGTCGCCGCCGTTTTTTATTCTCTGTCTCTAACTTCGATCACCCTAGGTTCTGTTTTGTCGCCAATTACTTTTTTTAAAAAAAAACACTTAACAGGAGGACTAACGGTGGGTGTTGGGTTAAGTGCTGACATGGATAATTAATACAGGTGGCACACTCTGATTGGCTTTATGGACCTACTGGACCTAACCAACTTGACCTAAGTTTACTCCTTCCCCTTCTATTATTAAACTTCCATATAATTCCTCTTGGATTTAGAAGGGTATTGCAAACTATACTGATTTAATTGTCAGTAGATTAAAATGGAGAGTTGGTAATGGCTTGCTTATTCCAACAAAACACCACTTAAGGTGGCCCATATAGCGCGATCCTAACCACTAGATGAATACCTCTCTAGTGGCAGATCTCTTATTGCATGTCCCTTACTCTTGGAATCCAACTTCTTGGAACTCCACTTTGGTCAAATCTATTTATCCTCAGTATATTGCTAAGCAAATTCTTGAATTACCCATCTCTATTTTAAATCTTCCTGATAAACTTTCTTCAAATGGAAATTCATTTGGTCTTAGATGGTCAAAGATGGTGTTAAGCTTCCATGGTCTTCCTCAAACACTGCTATCGTAGCACCTGTAGAGTTTTGGAACCTTCTTTTGAAAATTAATCTGCCTTATAAATAGTTGCTTTTCATTTGGAAGCTTATGCATAAAGCTTTACCCTCAACTAACATTCTATAAAAGCACCACCTCAATACTTCAGGCTATGTATGTTTGGTTGTGACATGGATGAGACTTTAGAGCTTTTGTTCATCTCTTGCCCTTTTTCTAAAGCTCTCTGGTTTGGATGTTTTTCAATAAGATTCTTTACTTCTTCCTTTGAGGAATTCAAAAATTGGTTCATTTCTTCAATTATGGAGCTGAATAAGAAAGGTTTGAATTATCTCATTCATGGACTAATATGTTTACTTGATACTATCTGGAGGAAGAGGAACATTTTGCTTGATGGAGGGAAAAGAGATCATCCTATCATTGTGATTTAGGAAATCAAGAGCATTCTTTCCTTTATCGATTATGCTTTTGATAACTTTAGTTCCTCCTGCTTCTCCAGGCAATACCCCCTTGTGATTTTTCTTGCTTGAGCTCGAACAAAGATGGTTGGGATGTGCTACTTTTTAAATATAAAAAAATGAGGAAATATTATTGTCATGGTATCATTTGCTATGAGGGGACACCTTTTAAGGAATTCTTGTGGCAAAACCAATCATTTGCAGGGTCTGCTTTTCACAGCAAATGCTTACGAGTTGCTCTTCTATGGATCTATAACACCAACCAACATATTACTACAAACAAGCCCTTTGTATGAGTTTACTGTGTTGAGAAGAGATTTCTTTAGCTTCCTTCTAATGATGCCTCTGTTCTCAACATTACTTGGCAAGAAATACTTGCCCTTGTTCATAATTTCTCTTCCTTTAATATTGTTATTATCTCTAAACCTTGTTTTCTTATTTTTAATTCCGTCAACAAAGGAGTGTTAAGTATTTGTAACTTATAACTATTTTTACCATGAATATCATTTTGTCTTTGGTTTCCAAAAAAAAAAAACCACAATCCCACATCTGTTCCAACTCCCTCCCCTGAGTCCATTCCCAATCCATCAAAAATCAAACCCACGTATCAAATAGGGCCTAAAAAAAGATTAGAGAAAAAAAAAACAAGAAGAAGAATGAGAAGGAAAGAAGCAAAAAGAGGGAACAAGAAAGGAAAGAGAGGTGGGAAACAACTAGAAAAAAAAAATATTAGAGAGTAAAAGACGAAATGGCTCGTGATGCCATGTGACCAAAGGCGAGAGAGAGAAAAATGACTTGCTTTCCTTAATGACATAAATAAGATATATAAACACACACATAATGGTTCAGACATAATAACAAACTATCTATTTACATCTCAACTTAACAAAATGTTAGCTCTATCCTACACTTGTCAAAATACAATGGATAAAAAGGACCATTTATTCTATTACATGCCAAAAAAGGCACATAGCCTAAAAAATAAGCAGCACTGTTTTCATAGCCAGTACTACTCATAGCATAGTAAAATGAGTGAGGAGCTGGTATGGATAGGAAAATGACTCAGCTTGACTTTGATTTTTATTTATTATATATACTCCTATGGTCCTATTTATAAAGTAGAGAGAAAAGATATTTTTTAGTCGTATTTATAGGACACTGAGAGCAATTTTTATATGGATGTATAATTTTACCCTCTATTTATTATTGTGTAGACTTTGTTTATATAAGATACAATGTATATTAAATAGGGCTAAAATTAAAAAGTTGTTAAATTTTAAATGAGAATTAATGAAGTTTAAGATTTTTTTTAGTCCGTGTGAAACATGTTGAAAATGACTTATAAATAGAAACAGAGGAGTACACAGATTTTTAGCACCAGTGCTCAATAAAAACAACACAAAAATATATTGAGATCTAAATATACATTAAACGCAAGGAGATTCCATCAAAAGAGTGCTAAAACAGAGGGAAATCAAAAGGAATCCCTGCCCAAAGTATCCAAAAAACCATAACATGCCCTTTTATTTATAGGGAAAATTACACACAGGTCCCACAGAGGAGAATTAATTCAGCTAAAGTCCCTGGAAATCCCCAAATTCTTCTTAAATCCCCAGGGACCTGTGTGTAATAAATTGCAATTGTAAAAAGTCTGTTATGTCCTTATCGATTGGAAAAGAAAAAAAAAAGAGGGGAATGCCTTCTCTTGGTGCGTTGGGTGCTTTGTATGCATGAGAAGAAAAAGGTTAAAAAAGAAGGAACGGAGGTTTATAACAGATGCCATTTGTCTATTATTCCAGGCAAGCTGTGTTTTTTTTTTCATCTTCTTTGTAGGTGTCATCATTAAGAACATTATCTTCTTCGTACACAGCCATTGAAAATGCAATGTTGGTTTGAAAAGTTGATTTACTGTAGGTGTGTGGGTATTAAGGATGAAATGAACTCACTTGAACTATCAAGGGAAGCTCATTTTAATCATATATGGTCTTAATCATCTTAAGTGTGGTTTTGTTATGTGTGGTTAGGGTTATAAGGTGATGCTCTGTTTTTTAGTGATTAATGCTCTGTTTTTCTGGTAATTGACGCTGTGTTGCAGATGAAAATGAGAGATTTTTATTGTTATAAGCCCTGTGATGCGATTGTTAAATGTCTTGTTAATGGATACATCGAAGGTTGTTAATATAATTGTATGACTTGTTATTAACAAGTGATTCTGACAGGTTGATATGAAAGATGGCAACTTCAAGTGGGAAGTATTTGTTCTGTTATCTCCATATAGGGGGATAATTTATTAATAGTGTAGAAGGTGAAATGCAATATGTTGGAGGTTGTGTGAAAACAAGAATGATAAAGAAAGGCACACCAATCACTAAAAGACCCTTAGGGAAGCCAAAACAAAGAAGGATTGAATCTCAATTTCAAAATAAAAAACTTAACCACTGTGGAAGATGCCATAAGCTAAGCCACACTGTAAAGACTTGCCAGAACTCCAATTCAAGTTGAGCTTTGTTGGTGGCTTGTTTATATTTCTTTTTGTGAATGCTTATGACATAATTGTTTTGTAAATATCATAACCCACACCTCAAGTTGTCTGTCATTATCCACACATGCAACCTGTGTGCTTTTTTGAATGGGTTGTAAATTTGGTGTAGTTATATTGTACAGATATATCAAGTGGTAAATGGACATTTGGTTGTAATCTGATATAATATCATATCTGTATTTTGATGTACTTGTCAATATGCTGTAATGGACTTGTTATCAGATGCTGTGAAGGTTGTCATTAGTAGTCTGAATTATGTTACTAATATAAAGTGACAATTTCTCCTACTTGCAATGTTCAAGATTTCTTAACACATGATAGTTGAGTTAAAGTTGTAACATGATATCATTTGGTTATAATTTGATGCTATGTTGAGGCTGTGATATCCCACAGCGTGAGTTGTCAAAGGCACTGCCGAGGTTGTTAACCACTTCTCCTCAGGTTGTCAACAGCCGCCATTAAGGTTGTAAATGAATCTCTATAATAAAAATCTACTGTAATCCTATTGGGTTCAGTTACAGCTGCTAATGACTTCAAAATGCCTCACATTATATTGTTAAGGTCGTTATATGTGCTGATAATACAATTTTTTTAAAAGCTGTGGTATCCGATAGAGTGAGTTGTCAGGGGCACTGTTGAGGTTGTTAACGACTTCTCCTCAGGTTGTCAACCACTTCCATTGAGGTTATAAATGAATATCTATAATAAAAATGTGCTGTAATCTTGCTGGGTTTACTTAAAGCTGTTAATGACTTCAAAATGCCTCCCATTATATTGTTAAGTTCATCATATGTGCTGATAATATAGTTTTTTAAGAAGCTGTGGCATCCCATATAATGAATTGTCAGGGGCACTACACTGCTAAGGTTGTTAAGCACTTCCCCTCAGGTTGTCAATAGACGCCGTTGAGGTTGTAAATGGATCTGACAGAGAGGACTGTGATATATACCTATCATGTCATCATGGTTAGCATTTGTTTATCCACTTTTATTAAGTCTTCATTTCTAGACATGATTCGGGTTTGGAATAAGAAATTTTGTGGTTATCAAAACACATGAATGCCATTATAACAACTTCATAACTAGGAAACGATGCCAATCATATTAACATAACTTAACATTCAGCAATCATTATATGGTCAAATAAAAAAAAACAAAATCTGAACTTTGTTTTTAGCTGTCATTATACTGTCAAATGAAAAAGTAAAATGTGATATTTACATTCAGCTGTCATTATGCTGTCAAATGAAAAAACTAAATACAATATATGATGGTTGTTTGTTTCTTCCTCTTGCTTTGGGAGTTTCCTCATAGCAAAGACAACACTTGATCACTATGCAGGTTGTTCCTATGAGTTACAACCCACCACAAGCATCCAACCTTCAAGTCATGTCACTTCCTTGTCAATTTTGTTGTTTTTGTCAAATAGTGCTAGCTTCACTCTACAAAGAATTTAGTAGAAACAATCTCTCTGCAAAAACAAAAAAAACAAAAAAAAGGAACAACTTTGATAGTAGTGAATGACAAGTAATCAGCAGGCATTAACAACCTTGACAGTAGTGAATGACAAGTAATCAACAGGCATTAACAACCTTAACAGTAGTGAATGATAAGTAATCAGCAGGCATTAACAACCTTAACAGTAATGAATGATAAGTAATCAACAGGCATTAATTGAAAGTTTATCAAAACCAATTCTTTTTAGCGTTTTCATCATATCATATGTGTTAAGAAATCATTGACCACTGCAAGTAGGAGAAATTGTCATTTTATATCAGTAACATAATTTAGACTGCTAATGACAACCTCCACAGCGTCTGATAACAAGTCCATTACAACCTATTAACATGTACATCAAAATACAGATATGATATTATATCATATTAGAACCAGATGTCATTTACCACTTGATATATATGTACAATGGAACTACACCAAATTTACATTTTATCTATAAGGTCCACAAATGTACACTCATTAAAGGTTACTGCGAATTTGATAACCCTGTCATTGCTTTCTTTTCCCATAATTGATGCTACCATTGTTCTAAATTCTTTATATGATATGCCTTTCTTTATCATTTTTGTTCTCACACCACCTCCAACATACTGCATTTCACTTTTTACACCATTAATAAATTGTTCCCCTATATGGAGGTAACAAGACAAATGCTTCCCACTTGAAGTTGTCATCCTTCATATCAACCTGTCACAATCACTCGTTAATAACAAGTCATACAGTTATGTTAACAACCTTCGATGTATCTATTAACAAGACATTTAACCATTGCATTACAGGGGGTTATAACAGTAAAAATCTGTCATTTTCATTCTTTTTCATCAGCAACACCGCATTAATCACCGAAAAACAGAGCATCATTCACCCAAAAACAGAGCATTGCTTTATAACCCTAGCCACACATAACAAAACCACACCTAAGATGATTAAAACCATATATGACTAAAATGAGCTTTCCTTGATTGTTCAAGTGAGTTAAATCACATCTTTAATAACCACACACCCACAGCCAATCAACTTCTCAAACCAACATTAAACTTGAGATTGATTGTGTATGAAAGAAAAGAAATTTTGTTACTGATGAGACCTATAAAGAAGATGAAGAAAAAATATAGCTTGCCTGGAATAATGGAGCACCAGTGCAGGCCTCTGTTCCTTCTTTCATAAGTTCCTCTTCCTCATACATGCAGCACCAGCGCAGACCTCCGTTCCTTCTTTCAGAAGCTCCTCTTCCTCATACATGCAGCACCAGCGCACAAACTGAAGCTTTCCCTTTGTTTTTTCTTTTTTCAATCAATAAGGGCATAACAGACCTTTTATAATTGCAATTTATTACACACAGGTCCCTGAGGACTTAGGAAGAATTTGGGGATTTTCAGGGACTTTATCTGAATTAATTCTCCTCTGTGGGACTTGTGTGTAATTTCTCCTTATTTATATTACAACTAACAAAACTAATGTAAATTTTTAGGTATTGGATTCTCATTCCTGTTCTCAGCTTGAGACCTCTTTTTTTTTTTTTTTTTTAATTGAAAAGTTCCTCCCCACTTTTGCTTTCTTTTCCGTTTAATCCATTAGCCCCTACCACTCAAAAAATATATAACCTAACATTTAAATATAAAAAATCATAAAGCTACGGTTTAATTTCTTAGTTTCTATTTACACGGTATTAGTTAATAAAAAAATAAGATAATGAAAATTATTCCATTTCAGCTCGAAGCTCTAAAAATCTAAACAAAATAGGATAACATCCAATAGCCAATTGTGCAAAAATATTAATTAGAAAATTCATCATCAATTCTCAATATTTAATCAATTAACTTCCATAAAAAGTAAAATGAATAATAAAATAAATATAATCCTTTTTTGCCAAAAGAGTAAATACAATCTAATTAAGCTCAATTAATTACAATGCATAACAAAAAGACCAAGTAATGACTACAAAAATATATCAAAAATATGACTAAGTTTAATTTTGATCAAGAGACCAATGCAAATGATCTAAGAGGGTCTTTTGAAAAATCAATAACATTTTTATAAGTAATTTGCTTAACTAATTTTATTTTTTTATAAATCAGTGGAAAAAAACTTATGTGAAGTTTTTTGTGTCCATTATGTTAAGTTTCCAATCATACATGATCATGTGTATTTTTTGTTTTATATGAATTTATAATGAAATGCTATTAAATGCTAATATTTCAAAAATAGGACAGATTAACATGATCATATATGATTGGAGAACTTGACATAATAGATATAAGAAACTTGATGTAAGTATTGTCCTAAATTGGTTGTCTAATTTTTACATTAAACAACGGAGGGAGTATTAAATGAAATATTGTCTATTAGGCCCCTTTTTGGACGCCAATTTCGTAATTATTGATAACCTCTTTGGAATTTTTTTTTCAAAAAATTACATACCAATTTCATAGCTAGGTACTCCTCCAAAACTTAATATTAGACCTAATTGAGAAGTTGATATTGGTCATATGTGTAAAACCTATTTTATATATTTATTAATTTTTTTTTCAAATTAACCTTATTGATATTCTTCCAATGATAATTAAGTAGGAGAGGGAGGGAGAGGATTAAGGAAGATGTTTAGGGTATTTTAGAAAAAGCATATCATATTAATTAATTTAACTAACATTCTTAATATACTCAAATTAGTTAATTACGTTATACATTAAGAACCCGAGGAGTATTAAATAGTAGTGACTTGGATTTTAGTGTGATTGTACCTCAAGCTCATTTTGACTGACTTCATGAAGTAAAAGGTGAAAAAACAGGACTAGATGAATCTACAGACATGAACACAAATAACTAAATATAATTTTAGGCGTCTGAGGATAAAAATATATTAAAAATATGATTTATTAATTGCATATATTAGGAGTTTAAACTAAAACACAAATGGTTTAAAATGATGTTTTAGAAAAATCAATAAACTTTTTTTTTTATAAGTAACCCACTTGCCTAATTTTCTTGATCTCTATAAATTAGTTATCTAATTGTCACGTTAAAAATCAGAGGAAGTGTTAAATAAAGTTGTCTATTAGACCCCTTATTTCATAATTATTGATAACCCTCTTTGAAATTTTAATAAAATATATATTAATTTCATAACTAGATATTAAGTAATAGTGACTTGGATTTTCATGTGCACCCTCAAACTCATTTTGTGGTATTTCGTTTTGATAATTTAGGATCTTAGTCCTGCTTTTAAATGGAATAAGTCTTTATGTGCGGTTCTGTACAAGAATGACTAAACCAACTATTAAATTTATTAAAGCAACAGTTCATGGCTCCTCAGTTCATCAATTCATTTCTCCTGTTCCCATAAAATTTCGAACAAGATCAAATATTGGTTCATTGGTTTTGTAATTGAACCAGGCAATCTAGTATGATTTCTCTTCAGTAATGCAGTTCATTTTCCCTGATAGGTGTATATCAATGCTGTTTGGAATTTTTGTTTTCCTAAGTATGGTAACCACTTCCCTTCATGTAATCAAACGAAGGAAGAGGGGTTAGCTTCCATAGCACTAAGCGCAAGAAAATCTGCAAAAATACAAAGGAGGAAATGGACATCATCAAAGCCTAAATATAATCCATTTGTTTCAAACTAGAGATGCAGCAATGTAGTAATATTTTAGTCCCATCACAATATAAAAACAACAGCACGACCAAACAGAACCCCAAGGTGTTGGCAAAAACAAAAAACAAAAAAAAAAAGCAGGACCCCAATGTGGCTCCAAATTCAGAAACAATACATCCAATAAAAATTGATTTATAAGTTACTTTGAAATCAGTACACTGGGTTTACAAGAAATATTGAAACCTGTTATTTCCTACAAAACACGCCTACTTTTTCTTCCATAATGAACAGCTCTTCATCTAAAACATTCTGATTGACTGATCTCTTTGCCCCTAGTAAATACATCTCAATCTCAGCAAGCAGCATATCAAATTCGAACTTCAATATTTTCCTTCAACAAGTGCTCCTTTACAGACTGAATAGGCACCTGAAAACATATCAAATCAATGAATCTCCAGCCACAGGTGGTTTCAGAATATTTGCAAATATTTTAAACAGCATAACTAAACAGAAAGCATAATTACTACCTTTAGTCACAGTTTACTTATTCAATTAGATTGCTTCAAGATTAACCTTCGACCATCTAAAGCTTAAAATAACCACTAATTTTAGATGATTTATCAAGTTAATCACTCGTTGGATGTGGTAAATGTAGATTTAAATTGAGTTTATTAGCAATGTGTATTATGATAATAATTCCCATTAGCAAGAGGAAAGGGGCTGATAAAATGAATGTTACCTCTTTCCTGTGAAAAATGCCAGCAGCAAGCGCAGCAGATGCATTTGTTTTGGCAAAAACTTCAGAAAAGTGACCAACAGCACCAGCACCACTACTTGCAATCACGGGTATACTTACAGCATCTGAGATCAAATTAACTAAATCTATATCAAATCCTTTCCCTTGACCTGAAATTTCAATAATGGAAAATAGAAAGTTAGAATAGATGTAGGAAACCAATGCGACATTCCAGACCTCAAGCTGGTCTAAGAAACCAGATATTTTTATAACATCCTTTCTCATGAAGATTGAAGTAAGCACGGCCCTTATTAAAAAAAAAAAAAAAATGAGAAACTGGAACCGTTATCTCTTTACATTTGTCATCTCTGTTTTTCTTTTCTTTCTTTCTTTCTTTGTGTTTTTTTTTTTTTTTTGGGCCAGCATTTTCCATTTATCATCTCAAAATGACACATAAAATGCCACTAAATTAGAACTAAGATTACCACAACACTATTATATTATTAATATTACTATTGATGAATGATGAACTAGTAACTCATGATCAAAATACATGTCCTTTTAAAATAGTCTGGCAAAAAATCGTATATTACCATCACAGTCAATGCAGTTAAGTAGTATTTCTCCCGCACCAAGTTCTTCAACTGCTTTTGCAAGCTCATAAGCGCCAATTGGTCGGCCTTCTCGTCCCCCATTAACCTTAAAATTTTTGTTCAAAAATCCCCTTAGAAAGCAAGCAGTGAAGTGGTTTTCATCCTGAATTCTCGATACTCCCTGATATTAACCAGCATCTCTAACTCGCAGAACTTTTTTTTTTTTTTTTTTTGTCCCGGGGGGGGGCAGTAAGATCAATTGAACAAAGTTATTGCCAAACTAGATGCAAGATTAAGTTTATCTTCTAATTTAAAAAAAAAAAAAAAAACACTTAAATGGCAACATTTCTGGTAGCATTATAATCACAGAAGTTCCTTGAATATCATTTGAACTCCTATTGAACTCTAAAATCTACCAAAGAAATAAATTTTGACAGCTACACTTCCAGTTTATACCAGGCTATCTCGCAGCAATGATGCGGAGGATCATAACAGTGATGATAACCATTCCTTTCAGGCAAGAAAAACCTCATGGTGACAATTCTTGTAACATTTCTAATCATGGACACAGAAGATACCCTCAGTATCATTTTGACTTTGGTCAAACTCTACAGTCTAAAAAACAAAAAACTAAACCGTGATAGATGCATCATGCATTCCTAATTCTCTAGTAAAGAAGTCATTAAATATATATTTTGCATTTGGTTTGGTCACAAAGCCTCTCATGGTCATTCAACTTTTTACTGGGTGGGAACAATTACCAAATGGGAAAATGCTCACAAAAAGAAGACAGTTAAGAATCTCATTATCAAAATATGTTTTGCATGTAAAGAGAGGAGAAAATAGGGCTTACTGTACACTGGTACCAAGCATATTCTTCTCCATTTGGACCTGAAATTTATTTTTCAAATAAAAAGAGAATGAATAAATCATTATTCAAAAATTAAATGATCTCTTTCCATCCATTACATCCCAAAACATCTCTGTAATACTGTATTTTAAGCATAAGGACTTCCTCTCAGAAAAAGGGGTACCTTTCAAGAAAACATACACAACTCAATTTGTTAGAACTAACAGTTGCTTCAGGCCCATAACTAATGACAATGACTAGCCATATCATAGAATGAAGAATGAATATTCACTTCATCGATGGAAAAGGAGAAAATCATAATAAAGTACATGGGAATTTTATTCTTGGATAATCATGAGGCCTAATTCATCTACTAATCGTATATTAGAGCAGGGGGTTCTATCAGAGGACCAAAAACCAGCACTGCTTTTGGTAGATTGATTAATTTACCAATTTCAGAAAGGATGTTCAATATATATTCCTATAATCTTAAACTAGGAGGTCCTCTTAGAAATGGAAAGGAAAGAGAAGGAAAAACATTTCATTACCTAGATTTGACACCTTTATAGCCTTGAATTGCACATCATTGGGATTCTTTATGTAGACTCTGCGAGGATCAATGCTGACTACCACTGCCTGCAAGGTGAAAATTAACTTAATAGAATGTTCAGTCCTTATATGCATCATACACTAACTATCCAATGAACCACGCATTTTATAGTACAGTAAGACAGATAGAGACAGCCCCTAGGCAAATGACTTTTCATATCTAATAGAGTACCAGTTATGAAATCACATGTAGTGAATTTGTGGAATTGAATTGATCTGATATCATTATATTAATATTTATATTAGCGGTTTTAGTGGTTAGTTTAAGTGCAACACAAGCTTAGCAGCCAGTATAGAGTATATTAGGATTATTCATCAAGTGAAGTATTTTAGATTAAAAATTTTTATCGAACATGTTCAGGTTATTATTTTCCTAACATGTGTTAGTGAGCCTAAATTTCAGGAAGTCATGGTTATTTTTCTGTCTATAAATACTGATGCTCATTACATGTAGTAATCATCTGGAAATTAAATCAATATTTGTTTTTATCAGTGGAGATTCTCCTTGGGCTTCATTAGTTATACGTGTTTAAGATCTTTGCTCGTCTTGTACTGAAGATTTTCTTTCATCTTGATTAGTTTATGAAGTTAAATTCTAATTTCATATTTCAATACAGATTTTTCTTCCTTCTCTCTCTCTCTACTTATCTTGGATCCTATCAGTCACCTCTGAATATAACAATCAACCCAGCAAATGACCTGTGATCAATAGTAGGAAATGATAAAACAGAAAATATACTCGACAAATTTGATAGATTATATTCCCCACTTCATCACTTCCAAATTTCAATATGCATAAGATCTCTACCTGTCTACCTTCTCATCCTTTCATATCTCAGACAGTTATTGAAGAAAAAAATTCCACAGCCAGGAGGAAAAACTTTGAAACTCAGAGAAGATTGGCAGGGATAACAATGAGAGATTGGCTGCTTACCTAGTCCAGATTCACCTATTGTTCTGCCAATTACTCAACAGTAAACCATAGGGTAAAAGCAATAGCTACCAAAAAAAAGAAAAGAAAAGAAAAGAAAGAACGAAAGACTTGTATGACGATCCAGTTCAAGCAAGTGAATCATAAAAGCGCCACACCGCAATAACAAAAGCATGAGCCTCAAAATCAAAACTCCAGATGAAGAGTTCTTATCCTATTCCTCAGGTTAGTAGTAGCCAAGACATATGTCTACAAAGGAAGCTGGCAAGGAAATACATAAAGAACTCGCTAAAACACTCACAAAATCACAGATTAATTTAGATATATCATGATAATTATGAAGAATTAAATAGATGCAACTAAGCTCCTAAAGATCATCAATATGCTAGATTTTCTTTTTGACATTAAACGAACAACATATTAATATATTACTTTGAAAGCCCATGGTAACAATTGGAATGGATATTTAGATGAAAAGAGCATCCACGGCTCATAGATATGTGGGTAGTAAAAAAGTACAAATGCATATAAATACTGCCAACAGTTGAATTACCTGATTACCATATACTCTAGATATCTGTTCTAAGCTGCTCTTCTGAGATTTTACCTAAACGAGGTATCCTTAAAAAGATCAGAAGAGATGTATACAAATTTACAAGCAAATATTTGTAGGAAAAAAATTGGGTTGAATTCCATACTCCAGTTCTTTGATACTCTTCTGCAGCATAAACTGCATCACTTCCAATAGAAATCTTATCAGCTCCAGATCTAAAATATTCTGAAGCAACTTCCAAACTAGAATAGTGCCTGAGAACATAGTTTTAGGATGTAACACTCAATTAACAGTCTAACTAAACAAATAAAGACAAAGCTAAGGACCTTTACATATTTAGATAAAGGACTCTCGCACAAATGTTAAAATCACTAGTACAATACCTGCCATTAGAATCAGTAAAATCTCTAATTCCACCTCCAACTGTTAAGGGTACAAATACATTTTCCGATGTATACCGCAATACCTATGAAGCACAGAACACATGAAATTCAGAGTAAATATAGGAAATATGTATACATGTACTCAATTTAAGCATGGGCACACAAATTAAAGTTCCAAATAACATTGAAAACTTCCTTTCTGGCGTGAGTAACAAACCTGCAACATTGGCAAATCACCAAGAGGGAAATCCCGGAAACCAGTAATGTTTAGAAAGCTGATCTGCAAACCAAGGTATAGATAAGTTTAAATAACATGGTTCATAGTAAGAGTAAAGAGAAGAGTTTTTGAAGGCATACCTCATCAGCTCCATCTCTGTAGTACTGTCTGGCAAGCTCAACTGGCTTGCCAAGATTTCTTACCTAATAATTAAAATAATACTATCAGATGACAAAAGTGTTAGTGTCGACTAACAGGAAAAAAAATGCTTCAGAACGTTTGATTTTGTGGCGGTGAAGGAGAGAATGAGTTTGAAACTCCTAAAGGTAAAAGACATCACTGAAGGGATTGTTCATTAATGTAATCATATTGCAGAACAAAAAAATTAATCAATCTATTAAACATTAGATATCATCATTTTTTTTTAACCAAAAAAAATATTTCCTCATGTTTTGTTTCTTCTAGTTTAATTTCTTATCCTGATGACTAGTTGAGGCTTTGTGCTACGAAGGTAATGCTTAATGCCTTTAACGTGAACAACCCAATAAAAATAAAGTAAACATTATCTAAAATACCTCTTTCTCCTTTGTTTGTTCTCTTACATCATACTGGTCTCCTTTGGTTACAACGAGGTCCCCCTTGTCATTTGCCCTCACATCAAGACAAGCAATCACCTGAACAGATAACCTTGTTAGCAAACCAAATAAATAAGTGTAATTATCACCCTGACCCCAGTCTCCCTCCAAGAGAAGAACCGCTAAAAAATAAGCAAAAGAAACCAAAACCAGAGTATGGTTGTCAAAGCCAGGAAACAAGGTAGACAGGTCCAAAGAAGAAGTTAACCCAAGAATATATATACAGAAACAACTATAACACAGGCTTCCATGGCCATACCCTTTTCGCTAGTTTTGAAGCCTTCGCTCTATCAGCCTTCTGTCAAAAGATGAACATTACAAATGGTTAGCCAACTTGAGATAAAAATTGATAGTAATAGAATTTATTTCTGCAATGTGCATAATCAGAGTAGCATGAAAGCCACCTTTGCCCTGTTTGAATTCGGATTTAGGAATCTTCTTAAAACAGAAAGACCAACATCTGTAAATTTCAATTTTAGGAATCAGTGTAAGAACTAGCAATAAACAACTCAAAACTTCAGAAAATCAAAGGCTAAAGTAAAATTCTAATTTCAAATCAAAGTGGATATCTTCTCATTATCTTTTTCCTTTCATTTTTCTGCATAAATAAGGCCTCCAGAGAAAATGCTACAGAATTAGATATACTTTTATACTTTATTATTTCAAAAACAAAATATGGAATCATTCAATTTCTCTACTGCTTGACCAACATTCAGTTACAAGACATTAAAAATTCTTGTTTTCTACGTGGTTAAGGTGTCTAATGGACATACTCTACAAAATGAAACAGAAATTAAATCATTGTATAGAAGATAAAAACTTGCCTCCACTCTTTTCAGGATGGAACTGGACTGCATGCACATTTCCTCTCCTAATAGATGCTATAAAATTGTCACCATAATTACACATGGAGGATACCCACTCTTTATTTTCGTTTGACTGAGTTAATATAAGAAAAAATAAAACATAAATTACTTTAACAAAGGCCAAAAATGAACAAAGCAACAAACAAAACAAGAAAAGGGAAAAAAGAAATGTACTGGCATTGCACGATAAGAGTGCACAAAATAGACATGACGGTTTCCAACATCTTCAAGAATTTCTGAATCCATTGTGACTTGTAAAGCATTCCAGCCGATATGTGGAACTCTAAAACCATTTGATGAGTCAAATCGCCCAACAGTTCCAGGTATTAGACCAAGACCCTTTACTGTGGCAGAAACACAGTTGTTGATTCAGTACTATCAACAACAAGAAGCATCATAAATAATTAAAATTTTGCACAAGCAATGCCAGGGGCATTTGTTCAAATAACTAAAATTAGAAGACATTTTCTCCCACATTAATCTTGTATGTTTGAGAAGTTTTTGGGCAGTTCTCTTTAGAAGAAAAAAATTAATTCAAGATAACTGACTGACATTTACAGTAAAGGAGTATTTTTTTTTGGGGCAATGCATGCAATCTACATAGCCACAACCAGCATTATGATTCTTATCCACCACTACACGTTGACAATAGTTTTAATACAAACAAAATAAATACTTCACCACTAAAACTTTTGAATGCATTAGATTACGAGTGTCATTTGGCAAAGTATACTAATAAATGTGAGGAAATACGGTATGCATACATTCAGATATTTCCAAAGGAATGTTTGTACAAAGAAACTAAAATTAAACAACATGAACTAAAACATTTTCATTTTTGTTGGTGCTGATATGGGCCGAAGCCCATTGTCTTATTCTAATTTATTGTTTCCCTCTTTTATCTCCTAGAAGTGTGGACGCTGTTATTTGTTTTTATTGGGATTGATTATGATAAGATTCTGATTCTGGTTTGACCTACACCAAACCCTAGGACCTGCGCCTATTTATGTATCTCTTTTCTCTTGAGTAAATATACTTTTGGCATCAAGATTCTTCATGGTATCAGAGCTCTCATGATCTGGTTCGGTTTCAGCCTAGAACCTTCTAGCCAAGGCGGCTCATTCCCTATGGCGCATAACACATCATCTATGTCGGAAAATTCAGGGATGAACCAACAAGCGCCGACTGATGCCTCCAATCAATCTGCTGCCATTACCATTCACAGATTGAATGGTCACAACTATCTTCAGTGGGCTTCAAGTGTGTGTCTCTACGTAACGGGGAAAGGAAAATTTGGTTACTTGACCGGTTCTGGAAAAAAACAAGAGCCATCAAATACCAAATACAAACAATGGGAAGCCAAGAACTCTATGGTTCAATGCTGGTTGGTGAATTCAATGACTACAGAGATAAGCGCTAGTTTCTCTCTAATTCAATCTGCTAAAGAGGTATGGGTCGCAGCTCGAGACATGTTTGCATCAATGAAAAAAAGGGCAGCTATCCTTGAGATTGAAACAAACCTCAATAACCTGCGACAAGGTATGCTCACAATCACTGAGTACTGGACCAATGTGCTGATTTTAGGGCAACAATTGGATTCCTTTGAAGCATATGAGTGCTCGTGCTCATCTGATGCTATGAGATACACCAAGATAAAGGAAGAACGTAGGATTTACAGGGACTCAACGCTACCTTTGATGCAGCACGGGGACGGATTATGAGTCAAGAAAACCTGCCAAGCTTAAGAGAGGTGTTTTTCATCATCAAACAAGAAGAAAGTAGACAGAAACTTTCCTCTCCAAAACTGCCTAATACCGATAATACTGATCCTATTGCTCTTTTCTCAAGAGGAGGGCAATCCAGTGATAGAAAAGGAAAAAAGAATGGTCGTTGGTGTGAGCACTGTCAAAAATCAAACCACACTAAGGATGTTTGTTGGAAGTTACATGGAAAACCAACCAATGGCAGAGGCAGGGGAAGACCAGAAAATAGGGCTCATGCAATGTCTAAAGACTCCAAAACAGAATTTGATGAAAAGCTGAGTAAGGAGGATGTTGAGTTTCTAAGAAGGCTGTTGGATAAACATGACACACGGGAAGTACTTGTGGCCACTGGTAATGTTGCATATACAAGTAATGCAGTCCTAGCATTAAATAGTAATGTTCATCATAATGAAATGTGGATTGTTGATTCCGGGGCGACTGATCACATGACTGGAAATATAAACTAAATTCAAAATTTAAAGCCCTGCCCTATCCCAATGTTTATTAAAGTTGCAGATGGTAAATTTGTAAAAGTTCGTGGTATCGGTGAAACCTTTCTGTTCGAAGAATTTAAACTGGAAAAAGTGCTATATGTACCTGATTTGAAGTGCAGTCTTATATCTATGAGTAAGGCCACCCTAACACAGCACTGTCATGTTGATTTCTCTGTTTCTCAATGTTTATTTCAGGACTTGGGGTCAGGGAAGATGATTGGCAAAGCTGAAGTATTAGAGGGGCTATATTATAGTAGAAGATAACCTACATCAAAGCAAGTCTACTTAGAATACATACCATGCAAGTGAAAAGATTTGTTCAGCCTCTGTTTCAAATAAGGAACTTTTGTTATGGCATTATAGGCTAGGCCATCCTAGTACCAAGTACATGTTGAAGTTGTTTCCTAATTCAGTAAATAAAATTTCTTCAATTCCATGTGAAGTCTGTCAATTAACCAAACACAATAAGAGTTCCTATCCCTCACATTCACATATCTCATCCCATCCGTTTGCTCTTCTTCACAGTGACCTATGGGGACCATCATGAATCCCAAACGTGACACATAAAATGGTTTGTCACATTTATTGACAATCACACACGGGTAACTTGGGTGTTTCTTTTAAAAGAAAAATCAGATTTGACACAGATTTTCCAAGACTTCCATCCGTTCAACACTTCCATTAAAATCCTACGAAGTGACAATGGAACCGAATATACCAATACCAAGTTTCAAGACTACCTTAAGAA
Organism: Neltuma alba; assembly: GCF_004799145.2. Lineage (NCBI taxonomy): Eukaryota > Viridiplantae > Streptophyta > Magnoliopsida > Fabales > Fabaceae > Neltuma > Neltuma alba. The sequence continues at coordinate 115,683 of NW_021635551.1, read as the reverse complement.
ACACAGCATTTTACATCAAACTAGCTGTGTAAACACTCCTCAACAGAATGGTACAGCAGAGAGAAAGAACTGACACTTACTGGTAGTCACAAGAGTCCTCATGCGTACACACAATGTTCCCAAATTCTATTGGGGAGAAGCTGTCCTGACCGCAACCTACCCAATTAATAGACTACCATCCAAACCTCTAAACCTCAAAACTCCAATCCAAGTACTAACAGAAACCTACCCGACCTCACATCTCACAACTCACCTTCCAGAAAAAGTATTTGGTTGTGTTGCCTATGTACATAATGATACTGGGGGAAAACTAGATCCTAGAGCCCACAAATGCATATTTTTAGGTTACTCAAGCAAAACCAAAGGCTACAAATGTTATTCTCCTGCCTTACATAAATTCTTTGTTACCTTGAATGTCTCCTTTGCGGAAAACCAAAGCTATTATTCCAAAACACCCATTCAGGGGGAGAGTGGCAAGAATGGGAGTTTTTAGGACTTCCAAATCTCCCAAAACCTTCTACACAGCCACAAATAACCACTGACCAGCCACAAACTTCTACTACCCCCATTCCAAATCTTCAGACAGAACCAAACCTTACCATTACAAACACTGATATCCCTAATCCTACACCTGAACCATACCAGACCATACTAGACAATGCACAACAGAATCCTACCACTACAAGACCTAACCAAGACATGGAAGAAGCAGGAGAGCAGGTGATACAACAAGAAGCTTCCTCTAATACCAGGCAGCATCAAATGTCAACCCCGACTTCAAATCCTGAGGATCTTGGCTGGCCCATTGCTTTGAGAAAGGGGGTAAGAAAATGCACTCAGCATCCCATAAGTAATTTTATAACCTATGAGAAACTCTCACCCTCTATGCAGAATTTTGTTACCACATTAGATGAAGAGGTTCTGCCAAATAACTTCAAAGAAGCAGTACTAGATCCTAACTGGAAAAATGCAATTGAAGAAGAGCTTTTGGCACTACGTAAGAACAAAACCTGGGTGATTAGCCAATTACCAAGTGGGAAGAAAATTGTGGGATGTAAATAGGTGTTCACTAAGAAATACAACCCTAATGGTTCAATCAACAAGTATAAGGCCAGGTTGGTGGCAAAGAGATACTCTCAAACCTATGGCATTGATTATCAAGAAACATTTGCACCAGTGGCAAAATTAAATACCATTAGAATCCTATGGTCTCTAGGTGCAAATCTGGATTGGCCGCTCTATCAACTTGATGTTAAGAACACTTTTTTGAGTGGGGACCTAGAAATAGAGGTGTATATGGAGATTCCTGAAGGGTTAGCCCAAAAAAAAAAAAAAAAAAACCCAGGCATGGCATGTAAACTCCATAAGTCCCTCTATGGACTCAAACAATCTCCTCGAGCTTGGTTTGAAAGATTCACCAAAGCTGTAAAAAGGGCAGGCTTTACTCAATGCCAAACTGATCACACATGTTTGTGAAACACTCAAGGGGCAAAAAGAGCTATCCTAATTGTATATGATGACATAATCCTAACTGGTGATGATGTGGCCGAAATAGCAAACCTCAAGAAGTCACTAGAACGGGAATTTGATGTGAAGGACTTAGGGGGTCTCAGATACTTCCTAGGGATGAAAGTGGCTACGTCCAAAGAAGGGATAGTTGTCACACAAAGGAAATATATTCTGGACCTTCTAAAAGAAGCAAGGATGCTAGGTGCTAAACTAGCAAAGACACCTATGGAACCAACTCGGAAACTGGACAACCAAGAGGAAGAGGAAGAGACAAACAACTAGACCAAGAAAGAACAAAAAAAGAAAACCAATACCTGTTGATGCTGAAAGGTATAAGAGATTGGCAGGAAAATTGTTGTATCTCTCTCATACTCAACCAGACATTAGCTATGCAGTCGGGGTAGTAAGTCGATTTACAAATGAACCACTGGAAGAGCACATGAATGCGGTTTACAGAATCCTACATTACCTCAAAATGACCCTTGGCCATGGCCTTTACTTTAGAAAAAGCAATACTAGGGAAATTGTTATATATACAGATGCTGATCATGGAGGTTTTCTACCTGATAGATGATCTACTTCAGGATATTGTACTATGATATGGGGAAGCCTTGTGACGTGGAAAAGTAAGAAGCAGACAGTAGTCTCTAGAAGCAGTGCAGAAGCAGAATTACAGGCTCTAGCTCATGTAGTCTGTGAAGGGCTATGGATAATTAGGGTTCAAAAGGAACTTCAATTTGCTCCTGATACACCTATCAGACTAAGGTGTGACAGTATGTCAGCTATAGGGATGGTGAGAAATCCTATTCATCATGAACGAACAAAACACGTGGACATAGATAAGCATTTCATAAAGGAAAAGAAGGACACCAAGATTATAGAAATATCTCATGTCCCCACACACCAGCAGGTGGGAGATCTGTTCACAAAAGCACTAGCAAGACCTCAGTTTGAAGAGTTTAGAAGCAAGTTGGGAATGATTGACATCTACTTGCCAACTTGAGGGGGAGTGTTGGTGCTGATATGGGCCGAAGCCCATTCCTTATTCTAATTTATTGTTTCCCTCTTTTATCTCCTAGAATAGTGGACGCTGTTATTTGTTTTTATTAGGATTGATTATGATCAGATTAGGATTGATTATGATAAGATTTTGATTCTAGTTTGACCTAGACCAAACCCTAGGACCTGCGCCTATTTATGTATCTCTTTTCTCTCGAGTAAATATACTTTTGGCATCAAGATTCTTCACTTTTCGTTCATCACAACATAGACATTAGAACCTTTGAAATTCTGTGAACTACATTAGAACCTTTGAAATTCTGTGAATTACATGAATCCCTCACTTCTAGTAGCCTCGCTTCATTCTAATCCTATATCAACATATGCCAAATTATATAGGCTACAATAGTAACATATAATCTCAATAATTGAAAAAGAACCAACTGTAACAAAAGCTAATGCCATAAGAAGACAAAATAATAAAAGAAGAGTATGTAACTGACTTGGTCCATTCTCCTCACTAGATTCAAAAAGTAGCTGAAGTCCAAGACAAATGCCTAAAAAGGGGCGATCCTTCTCAATATATGAACATAGTGCCTCAGCCATCCTGCAAAATATTTACACGAATCTATAGAAACTAGGAAAGAAAAATGAAAGTATCTGACTACCATTGGAAAAGCAAAATACTAAACTCCCAACTCCAAAAGAAGGGGAGAAATAGAAGAATATATAGTATACAAAAAAGATCATTTTTTCCAATTTAAATTAATAAGGACAATGAGGGAGACATCAAGTAATATAAAGGCCATTAATATTTAAAGAACACTTATCTCACATACAGTATCAAAACAACGAAAATGCAAGCATCACTTGTCCTTCAATTGTAAAAGAAACTGAATCGCAAAGCAAGACAGACGATTCTTTCTTCCATGCTACCAAAGTACGTAATGATTATATATGCCAATAAATAAATAAAGTTGTATCACTCAAAAATTACCCTGTCTTGTTTAGCACTTCCATTGCCGGGGCAAATGCTCCAACACCTGGAAAGATTAAGCGATGGGCATTCAAAATATCTTCAGGAGTTTGCACCTAACAAAGGAAGTTGTTTCAAATTCAAGAAATCCATGATAAGCAAACAGCTGTATAGCGCATAGCATATTAAACCATCTCAATCGAACTCAAAGCCAAAATCCAACAAAAACATATTACATCTTTAATGTCAAATCCAAGGTGACGGATAGCATTCCTAACACTTCGAACATTGCCAGCACCATAATCAAGCAGAGTTACAACTACGCCAGATGTAAAGAAACAAATCAGCAATGGAGATATTGAAGAAACAAAACCCATAAAGAACTTGGCATGCACATTTCTAGGAAAAGAACAAACCAGAGTCGGCAGAACAGGAGGCACGAACTGAGAAGCTTCTGGGATATTTGACGTTAGTATAATGAGAACGATTTCCCAATGAACCTCTGTCCCGAACAAGCAAGAGAGAAGAAGAGCTACAGAAAGGGCATGATGAGGATGACAAGGCAAGAGAGCCGGGGCTCGAACCAGAGGCGAGCAGTGCCGCCGCCTCCATGATGTTTCTATGCGGACCTTCGGACCTTCTGCTTCCTCCCCTCGCACTCGTGGAGTTCACATGAGGGTGCTCGGCGCATCTTCCTTACAACGCTACGTTTGAATCAGTGGGAAGATCTCAACCGTCGAATGTGCGAAATCCAGCATGAGAAGCTCACATGTGGATCGGCGGGTTTTCTTTTCCAAGAAATTAAAAACGAGACCAATCAATAAACTAGGCTGGTGAATAAGATACTAGTTTAAGAGTTAGTAGGTCTAAATACGATTAGATCAAAGTCAAATCGGTACTAATTAAAATAATATAATTAAATTAAAATATATGGAAAATATTCATATTCTAATCGTAGAAAAAATAATATTTAATTCTTTTTTGGGAAAAAGACAGAAAAATACCCTTAAATATGTAAAAACCTAGATAAGTACATGTGAAAAGCAATATCCCATATCAGAACTAGGGTACTAATTTGGCATTTGTAAATGTTACCAAAAGACATAATTGCCCCTGAGAATAATTTTAAAAAAAAAAAGAAATGCGGGAGAGGTTATTCGCGTTATGTTGTTGTGAAACTTCCTCTGCCCACATCACTTTGCCACAATCGCCAGTCACAATCTGTGTGAGGAATTGCCGTCAACCATCATCAGGGTGAGAGGAAGTGGCATCACCATGAGGGGAACATCGCAACTGTGAGTGGAGCATCTGCTGTCAGAGGAGCACTGTCTGTGTGAGGGGAAGAGCGTCGCCATAGCTAGGGTCTGGTAAGTTTATTATTTATTTTATTTGCATGGTGGTTGTCATGGGGCAATCAATTAGATTAGAGATTAGAGATTTTGGAGAATAATAAAGTTATTGGGTAGAACTCATGGGGCAATCACCTGAAGGTAAGTTGATTTAAGATGATTTTGTGAATGATTTTATTATTAATAAAAGATTAAGCCTCACTGTATTGAATAAGCAAAAGGAATGATTTATTTTGTTAATAATTTTCCTATGATCATTTTTGGCTAATTGGTGTTTGATGGTGACAACATCTGTTAGTGGAGTTTATTAAATAGGTGTAGCGATTGACGACGACTGAATAGTGAATGATAACATTTGAGCATGAGTGATTGTCTATTTGCAGAAAAGTGAAGATGATCTTGGAAGGAGATTCATCCAAATCAGTACAGAATGGATTTATGATGTTTAGGAATGAGTTTTATGAGAAACTAGCATGTACTCCCCCGCACGATGTGTGGGAAGCTTATAATTCTTGAGTTATTTTGTTTTTATTTTCATTTAATTTTCATAATTTACTTTGATATTAGAAGGCCTCTCATTTCTATCCAAGTGTTTAAATGTTTTTTTATTGGATACATCAAACTTGTTGCTTTTCTTATTAGTTCTTTTAGTAATTCTCTTTGTGCATTAACGCATTGTTGAATATTTTTTGCCAATAACTTGCTGTTGCTTATAAAATTATTGCTTTCTTCATACCATTTTGTCTTATTCCCAAAAAACTACAATTTACTTTGATATTTTATGAAATACAACAAAAAATCAAAAAACATCCTTACATATGGCAATTAAACTGGATGACACGTGGAAGAAATAATTATACTCCTTCGGTCCTAATTATAAGACCCAATTGACTTATTTGAGGAGATTAAGGAAGTAAGTTAAATTGGTTATTTATAATAAATAAGTGTTGTCATTCCTAAAATATCCTTGCTAATTAAGTATATTGGCTAAAACTATCATTATTAGAAGGATTATCTTGGAAAAAAATACATAAATATAAGAGACAAAATGGATTGGGGTCTTATAATTAGGACCAAATAAAAAGTCAAATGGGGTCTTATAATAAGGACCGGAGGAGTATAATATATCACTTTCACTCTCTGTCTCTTCTTCTTTCCCCCTGTATGACTTCTCATCCACACATTGCAGGCAAAACAATAAGGCGTCATTTTCCCTAAATTTGAAAATGATGCAGTGCCTTTTACTCATTTTTGACCAACTAAGCCCATAATCTTGTATCTCTCTCAAGTCTCAATCACAACACTAACTTTACAACCTCGAATGCCCTCTGAAATTTGAGCGTGTTGGAATATGTGATTTGATATAATATCTATAATGTCAGTAAAATAAAACCATAAACATGCATGTAAGTTGATAAAGAATATTACCAGGTCTAAGATTTTCATATGCCACTAATATTATGGTCATTGATCAAAAAAACAAAAAGTTCTCTCAATCATTTCCTAACTTGGTCTCATGCCATTTCCCAACCCATGGTCCCAATATCCTTCAACACACTACAAAAATTTGATCCATGAGAAAAGTATATTAATTCATAGAATTACTCTGTGCATTCACTGTAACATCCTAAGTCTTATCGGGTTTTAATAGCCTCTTTTGGTTGATTTTGAGGATAGATTAGTGATTTAATCTTGATCTTGGTGTTTGGGTTGAATTTGAGGTTTGTTGGAGGAATAGGTGAACATACCCCTCTCAGGGTATGTTCGCCGCGGTGCATCGGGGGTTCCAGGTAGGCTTTGTGTTCGGGAAGGTTTGGCCGCGGCGAAGTCTTGGGGACGCCGCGGCGAAGTTGTTCAGGTGAGCAAGGCTTCCCTTTCGGGAAGGTTTCGCCGCGGCGAAGGTAGGGGTATGCCGCGGCGAAGTTTTCTGGGCGAGCGAGAGTTTCCTCTCGGGAAGCTTTCGCTGCGGTGAAGATTGGAGTTCGCCGCAGCGAAGTCGGGTTTTCAGGCGAGTAATCCCTCTCGGGATTAGTTCGCCAGGGCGAAGATTGGAGTTCGCCGCGGCGAAAGGTCGCGAATCTATATATTCGCGGGAGGAGTTCATCGTGCGGGAATTAGAAAATCTGAAGGAGGAGAGAGGAGCTCTGCTAGGGTTTCGGTGTTAAGGCTTGAGGAAGACATTTCTAAGGATCCATTACCTCAAGTAAGTGATTTTAACCTCTAATCTTCTTTCTTTCTTGGAATTTCTTGGAATTTATGAGGATTTTTGGTGGAACCCTAGGATTTTCTAGGTTGTGATGAAACTGAGGTTTTTGACCGATTGTTTTGAGTTTAATTGATTGCTTTGGGTTGGTTTAAGTGTTTAATCGGTGTAGTTTCCTTGGATTTAAAGAATCTTGAATTTTTGGAGTTAGGGTTTATGGAAATGGATGATTTGGAATTGAGGTTGATAATGTAGAGGTTGATTCTGAGTTTTGTGAATTGGGTTATGTTAAGGAGGGTTAAATTGGATGTTTAATCAGTTTAGATTCGTTGTTAGAACCTTAATTGCTCAATTGGGATGTTTGGGTGTAGAATTCCTATGGTGGGTCCTTGAGGTTATGAACTTTAATTGATGTTTGGAAAGGAATTAAGGTTTTAATGGATTGATATGACTTTGGAGTGTTGCCTTGATAGATATACCCTTTGAGTTGGGTAGAGTTTTGATGGGAGATAGGAATTTTGTGTCCCCAAGTGTTGTTTTGGCCACATTATTAGTTTGAAAGCTAATATATGATGGTTGTGTGTTTGTGTGCTTGTGTAGACCGGTTGTGAGTCGTGGTGGTGCACAGGGCCACATTATCGGTTTGTTATTCCTTGCTCAGGCGAAAGGTAACCACTTTCCAATCCTTAGTACTTGCTTCTGTGGTAGTGAGTAGATTTATGTTTTGCGCTCTAAGTAGTAATTATGTTCAAATTGTATGTTGTATATAAAAAGGAAAACCGTCTTGTGGGGTTTCGACTAATGATGAATGAATTTTAGAATTGTGAAAGATATGCCACTGAATGAGGTTAATTGTGAAATGATTATTACTCTTTGATTATGATTTGAGCATGATGCATTAATTGGGAATTGGTGAGAGTTTTGTCTGTTACTACCATGTGGTAAGGCCTCCATTAATGCATGATGGTTGGCTTAGTACGTCCCCCATTGTGAGGGATAGGCCTTTTTGGCTCCCTACGTCCCCCAGAGTGAGGGATAGGCCTTTTATGGCTCCTTACGTCTCCCATAGTGAGGGATAGGCCGGGTTCGGCTCTTGAAAATCCTCCAAAGTGAGGGATAGGGTTAATGGGAATTACATCGTTTCACTCGCATGAATTATTGTGGCTATCTTGTTATCATATTATTTGTGAACTACCCCACTTGACACCTCACGAGCACCTATTTAGTAGTACATAGTATTGGAAAGGTTGGTTAATGGGACTTTGTCTCACCATGTGGTTTACAATGTTTTCAAGTGAAGGTTCCGGGTGTGGGCCATTGGGAAGAGACGCAGAGGCTTGAGCTTGGTTAGCTTTAGGCCTCTAGCATTTATATATGTATGACTAGTATATATTGCCACATTTAGGACTGCTTTTGAAATATTTGATTACCCGGCCTTGTTGTAAACTGGAGAGAATGTATCTCCTTATTTTGGTCGGCCGAAGGCCATTGTTAGTGTCTTATGAAACTCTGGATTATTTTGTTGGGAATCTGTTAGATGGGCTGATGTGATGTGTTTTGTTACCAGGGCCGGAGGCTCGGAGGCCCAATAGATGTGAATGAATGATTTCAGTTGCATGCAACGGATTACGGGTTGACCCGAGTTTGAAAGTCAATTTCTAAAAATATGAAATTTTCCTTCTACTATGGTAGCTCATTTTAACGGATTTCCTTTTCTACCATAGTAGTGATTTTGTGATGAGTTATAATGTTTTTAAGGTTAAGGGTCTTACATTCACTACAGAAACTACACTGTCGTGGAATGAAAATTCTCAAACAATCTTATAATGTTGTAAATACGTTGTCAACCTGTGAAGTGTGCACTTAAGGTAGCAGGCGAGAACAAAAACCATTTACTTTTCCTAATTTCTCATTGACCACTCTTTCATAACTTGCATATATTTTCAAAAGGAAGAAACAGGGAGTTTCTCAACATGAAGAAAACTACAAACGTATTAAAATAAAAACAGAACAATTAAAATAACGAACAAAACTATGATTAAGAAAAAATGATTTCTGATACACTACTTGTGATTCTTTTCTATTTAGGGGGTGTTTGGATACACTGAAAAGTGCTTCTTTCCGCAAATCGAGATAAACTCCTCCACATATTTACCTCGTAGACCATAAAATCACTTCTGAAACCATAGTTTGGTTTCCATCCAAACACCTCTTTAGTGTAACAAAATAATCTAAAACATGACACAATGTTTATGCATTCGAATATTGTGGATTGAAAAAACTCTGCTATCTAAATTATATCATATTTCAGTTCAACAATACTTGAATCTAGATTAGTCAATAGGATTAAATCCCATATATAATTATACAAAAGGCACATCAGTCAAAAATGCGAAGAAGAAAAAGTGGGTCAGAAGTATTTAGGAACTTTATGTTAGATACCCATAGCTTCCATGACATCAATTTTTGCCTCAAGGTTTCCATTGAAAGAGTAATCCAAGATGGTAAAATTAATTATTAATAAAAAGGTCGCTAAAGCACGAGCATACTAACTACAAAAGTTCCTATTAGAAACATGCTTTTACTAAGAAAATTAGAGTGGACTATTGAATACGTGTGTGATCAAGATTTGTGAATACCTTCCTCTTTATTTATCATTTTATTTCCAGAGAGCAAATCATTGTGAGCAAACACCAAAGTAGAAGTTAGCCGATCTGTCAACCCTTGATGCAATATCAAGAAACATATTTCAATAAAGAGAAGATAATGATCAAATTCTTCATTAACTAAAACTGGTTTAGCCAAGGATTTCACAGTATCATTCACAAAGTGCATTTAGAACAAAGAGAAAAGGATGGAAAAGTATAATGTTTACTACATGTAGTAAGAAGGCTGAAATCTGTCGAATCCAGAGATCAAGTGGACCTTGAGCTCTAAAATAGCACTGTGGACTTCCTAAAATTGATGGTACAAATACCTAGGGATGGCTGGGCATATAGTTACTATATCTCTAAAATTCATTTTCAGTGATGTCAGACTTTAAAAAATTCAAGGATTTTTTTCAAATTTGGCAATAGAAAAAAGTGCGTGGAAAATAAGGATCTTTTACTTAATAAAATATGAACTCCAAATACTAAAACTTAGTGGATATTAAAACCTAGTGCTATAAGAAAGTCAAGTATAGGCAGGACAAAGTTGAAGGGTTGCCTGACATTTTGGCCAAAATCGAAGGAAAAAGTCAAAATAGCAGGCTATGATTCAGTTTTAGATTTCTACCCATATGACCAATCTTTCCCATACAAAAAAAGGGGGAAAAATCTGTACTAATGAAATTCACATTACACAGATGTGACACAAGAGTAAGGATTAAAGAGAATACAAAGCCAATCATTAATTACATTACAAGAAAAAAAAGGACATTGATTAGAGAACTTGAAGATATCATTCCATAACTGAGATTCTTTAAAACCTGGAAGTTCCAATTGATGAAATCTTCTCACTTGTTTAGCAATTTTAGCAACCAGCTTTGGCTCCCTCATGTTTGCCATTGAAATAATGCATAAATGATGTTAGGCATGTAGCCAAAGAGGCAGAGTTAGAAAGTGCATATACTTAATCATGTGAAGACAACAGGAATGGAGGTTTGTCTGAAGAATAAGACCCTTTTAAACCAACTCCTATCTTACTCCATCAACCATGACTCCAAATCTTAAAATATGAATAAGCTATCAAACTTAAAAAATAGCTAGGTGATGCATAAATTGAGATTTCAAGCAATATTTGGTCTCAACATTTTGACAAACAATAGGCAAATGTTAGAATGGAAGATTTTGAATGTCTTAGAAGGATAGAGTTATACAAATGCATGAACTACTGCGGATGCTTACCTTGACAGCTTTCTTTTGAATATATTCATGTCAGAGAACTAGTTAAGCCTTGCCCCCATAATAACCCCTATACCTTTTTTTAAATTAAGCCCAATTGAAGATCAAAAAATTGAGCTGAGTTCAAACAAGGAATAGCATAGCAAACAGTAACCCAACAAAGAACACATGCTTTCTATTCTCTCCCTTTCCTTGATCAACTGCAAAAAACCGATTTGAATACCAAATAAACGAGACAAAAGAAAAATGAATTGAAGAACAAAGAAAAGTGAAATCAATTCAAAGAAAATAAAAAATGAAGGGTATTCGAGAAGGATAAGAAGGGAAGGGGACCTTCGGCTGGGCTTTAGCTGCATCAATATGGAGAATAGCTTTAATGGCATCCCTTTAATTCTAATAATCTTGTTTACTCTTCCTTTCCATCTCCTATTTCAACTAGCCCATCTCCTCTCCCTCCTTTCCTTAAAAGATAAGATTTGAAACTCAACAGCAAGTAGGAGAGAGAAAGAGATGATGAGTTCACTGCAAGGAAAAATTTGTTCACTTTGTCATCCTCGCTAGGAAGGGAATAGAAAATGGGAGATGTGAAGAGAAAGAGAGGCAGCTCAAATTTGATAATTTGAGATGAGGGCCTCCTATAATGAAAAAAGAGGGATCGACGGGGAAAAGATAGATAGTGGAGAGAGGCAGATGATAAACATCAGGAAGAGGGAAAAAATGAAAGAGAAAGGGAGGGAAATGAAATTTTGAAATTTGAGATAGGAGGGCCTCATGGAATGAAAAAGCAGGAGTTAACGCATTGGGCAAAGAAAATATGGGAGAGGGAGGTAGATGACAAATTTCAAAATTTAAGTACAAAGAAGATGAATAAATTAGAAGGGCATTAAATAGGAGTCTAAGAGAAATAGATGGAACAATGAGCTGGGATCAAAGCCATATGTATAAAATATATTATAACCGGCTTGACGAAAGCCCAATGAATAAATTTTTTAAATAAGCACGGCTTATGAACAGTAATGTGTGTAGAGCTAGTGGTAAGCCATTTTCAGATAGAGCTTAGTGGAAGAGTTTGTATTGGTATATTGATTAGGAGGAAAGAGGTCAAAGCATTTTGGGGAACAAAATTAGGAAGTGTCAAAGGCATGGAAAGAGTGGTGTGAGGAGGAAAGAAAGAGTTACAATGACAAGGTTAGGGAATCAAGGCCTAAGAGGAAAAAAATGAGGAAGAACAAAATTCCATTCCAAACCTAGTACTCTTTGCACCAATTCAGGTCGTTGGTGGAGTTTGTAAATGATAATGCAAGTTTAAGGAAGAGGGTAGAGAAGATAGGGTTCTCAAAGTTGTTGCATGTAGCATATGAGATACTCCCACATGACCTACTAGTGGCTTTTCTTCGTTCATATGATCTAGGAACACATGAATTCAAAATTAGGGGCATTACAAAGGAATTCAAGCAAGAAGATGTTAAAATATTGCTTGGTGTACTTGACATTAGGGAAGTAGTGAAGGTTAATATAGATGAGAATGATCCTATATATCAACAATTAAAGAGGGACTATTATAAAGTGTTATTTGCTAAGATATTAAATGACATAAAATCTGGAAAGCATGATGATAAATTTGAGTTTTTGTTTATGTTGTAAACCCTTGGAACCTTTCTATGTCCAAATTCAAGGAAAAAGTAAGCGACCAGTTACTGAAGTTTATGGCTTGTACTATGAATGGCTTTAAGCATTATGATTGGGCTACATTTATTATAAAGAACTCATGAAAAGAGTTGAAGGATTATATTAAAGCATTCAGAAGTGGCGGGAGCTCTAATGTGAGGGGATATGCGTACTTACTATTGGTATGTGTTGTAATTTAATTTGTCAATATTTGATTTAATTAATAATTATATAATCTTATTTATTTCATGTTACAGATATATTTTTGTGAGCACTTCACATTGAAAAAAAAAATGCTGTGCATGATGTTGCAAATGCTATTGGGTACTAGACTAAGGAGAGAGTAAAAGAAGTTGTTAAGATAGAGAGGGAGAGCAACATAGGGTTGTTTAGAGGGAGACAAAGAGATGTGAAGGTAGGGTAAGAGGACAAAGTAGGAGTTCCTTATCTAGACCCAGTATGTGTTAGTTTATGTAGTATTTTTAGTTGTTTATTATGTGGATTATGTTGATTTTGATGGTATTTCTTGCAGGAGATAAACAATTTTTATGGGTGATTGGTGACTATTATTGATGAGAGCAATAAAAGACTACTCACTGTAATTGTGAAAGAGTTATTGAAGGTTCAACTTATAAAAGAGGCACACAAAAAAGGCATGGCGTCCAAAAGGCAAGTAAGGAGCCAATTGATGTGGAAGAAAAAGGAGTTGAAAAAGGTGATCAAAATTTTCACATTGATGAAGATTTTGAGGACAATAAAGGTGGGAATAATGATAAGTCTCCCATAAAAGGAGGAAAAGAGGATAAATCTGTACAAGAAGAAGAAGGAGGAGAATAAGGAGATAATGATAAATGTAGCAGTGAAGAAGAAGAAGTAGAAGAAGCTGAGAATGATAAATCTGCCAGTAAAGAAGAAGGAGGAGTAGAAGGTGATGATGATGGGGTTTTCAATGAAGGACAAGCAAACTATGATATGGGTGGGGAAGGAGTGGAGAAGGGACAACAACTCCGAAGATCAAAGAGGGTGATTAAGCCAACGGTTAGATCTTCATGGATCTGGACAAAAGAAATGCATAAGAGAAAGAAGACTTTGGATGACAAGGAAAAAATCATATCTAGGATACCCAGTAATTTATTATAAATTGACAACTATTCATTATGTTTTCACACGTCACCTATAACAATTGACAACAAGATTTTACGTTGCGTACTCAATTTCATTGAATTTTTCTTTGTTCTTTTTCAGGCCAATAGTTGATATGCATGATAAAGTACTCACTCGGGAATAACTACTTTCGCTGGGTGGAATCTAGAGAATAAACACTCAGCTGATGCCTCTTATATGTAAGACTTTGATGGGCGATATAAAGGAGGAAGGAGATGTAAAAAGACACTTGCTTGATGCTGGTTAGATGAATAACTTATTTCATTACAATGTGGTTAGTGACTATTTTTTAACACATCATTAATTTGCAGCTGAAAATGATGTCACATCCTATTAGTTAGAGGGCTTATGAGCATAAAAAGCAAATATTACCTGAACATGTGGACTACAACAAAACATATTGTGATTTGATATTTGGACCTACTCTTGTGGCTGACCACTGGTTCTGTTATGTCCTTCAGCTGAAGACATTGAATTTTTATGTGCTTGATTCGATGAAGGTCAATGCTGTTAAGCAGAAGAAAGGCAAAAGAAAAAAAGGGATTTCTGCAGGACCAAAGGGAGCTACTCACAATGCATGCATAAAGACTGAATTAAATAACCTTAATAATGACATTATTATTATATAAGTTTGTTACTTAATATGGTCTTATGTTTGTGTTTAGAGGGATTGATTTTATGATATAATTGAATTAGTCAAACCAGAGCTCATTAGGAAGAAGCCAAAGGCAGACATAATTATGCCTCCCATTTCATAACAAAACAACTTGTGAGTGGCGTTGACTTTGTGCAATTATTATTGAACAAATTATTTTTGTGGACTACTTGTTTATGAATGACTTTTTTTGGCCAGGAGAGACTGCGGTGTGCATGTATTGATATGGTTAAGCAAATGGTCCCTAGATGTGGCCTTGGATTACACAAATGAACAAGTCACTATATTTAGACGTGACCTTTTGTGTTGGTTGGTTAACCATGATGAAAATGGCAAGAGGGTTGAAGCTTTGAAGTTGCTTCAAGAAGAAAAGAAGAAAAAAAAGTGATAGCATTTGTCCAAGTAGTAAACAGGGTTGTTAGTGGTTGGTTTTAGGCTTTATATAATATATGAATTGCTTGTTTTGTACTGAAACAAACGGTTTGCCAATTGGTGTTGTTATGTCTGGTGTCTACTTGTACTTTACAGACACCACTTATAAGAAATTTATGTTCTGACAATGTATCAACCATATTAACATCTATTATAAATGGTTTAACACCATTTCTATATATATATATATATATATATTGACAATAAGTTATTAGGAAATTTTATTACATTGACTAGTGTAAATCAAATGTTGACCCTTGTTAGGCATGTTGACGACACTTTCATAACGAACGACAACTCCTTCAAATAGGTTAACTACACTTAAACTAGTAATTTGTGTTTAGGGCATTCAATAAAGAAACTTGTGTAAATCAAATACAAAGTAACAGGAGTTAACTATTGACAACACTTACGAATAGAATCACGACACCTTCATATATGTTCACAACACTGAAACTAGAAAGTTGGCTTCTAGGGATACCCTTTTTGTAGAAATTTGGACAAATCAGATGTCCCTTTCTGATGCATATTGACTACAATATAATAGAGAATGACAACATCATCATATAAGTAAACTACACTTACACATGAAATGACAACACCATCATATAAGTTGACACTGAAAGTGGAAGTTGGGTTCATGGGAGACCAATAAAGAAACTTGGTAGCACTCTGACAACATTTTCATATATAATGACAACACTATCATAGCAATTAACGACACGAAAACTGGATTCAGGGGAAACCATTAAGGAAACTTGAGCAAATTAGATGTTCCCCATTGTTATGCATGATAATAACACTTTTAGATATAATGATGACGTTATCAAATTAATTAATAACACTGGAATTAGATGTTCTGTTTGGGGGAAACTGTGAAGGAAACTTGGCCAAAAGGGATGTTGTTCCTATGTTATACATGTCACCAACACTTTAAAATATAATGACAATATCAATTAACGACACTAAAACTAGATATTGTGTTCAGGACAAAAAATCAAGAAACATGGATAACATGTTAACAACACTATAATATAGAATCACAACACCTTTATATATAATGATTATACTTAAACTACAAAGCCTCCTTTAAGGGAACCACATATAGAAATTGGACGTTGCTAAGGTTAGTGAAAATGGTATAAAGGTCAAGTTAATAAAACATCTTTATTCATTACAAGGCAATAATCTGAAGGAGTTCAGAAGATAAGTTGCACAATATCATTCACTATTTAACATTGACATTGACAACAAAATGGTAGCTATTAACAACTTTACTCTAATCATTGACTACAAACCAGATTTCTACTGACAGTGATAGAATTTTCTATATTAAATGACAAGTTAACATTAAGGTCACACTTGCACATAATGTTTGCTTGTCACCCAAAAAAACTGCAACCCTTGCATGCAATACATATTACTTACAACCTCTACATGCAACATATATTTTACTTAAAACCCTTTGCCTAAAAAATTACAAAGGGGTCAAAATAGCTTAAAATATAGTTTGTTCTAACATTTATAGCCACTTTCATGCCAGGTTTGAGTTTTTGCAGTTCCTCCATGTATGACCAATTTCACGATAGTTTGCATAATGGTATATCTTCTTGTTCTAGAATTGTGATTCACATCTATTGGTTCTTGGCCTTCCAGTAGGTTGACTAGTCCGAGGTGGGAAAAGGGAAATTTCCTATGAAATATTTTCCATCATGTAGTTATTTGGGTCAGGCATGTCGATGGTGACCATTGGTATTATGCAGTGGGAGTAAATCTTTTGTTAGGACATGATCTTGTAATAATTTCCAACAAAGTCATAGACATTTCCGTGCATGGACTTTATGGCAAGCATGTCGACACAGAATCTCTGACATTTGCCAAGCTGCACAACTAGATGTATGTGAACCAAGATCAACATGCTAGGCTCTAAAGGATGTGTGGACAACAACCTTGCCCCCATCATATGGTTCAGGCAATATATGTTCAGCAAGGGCCACATTTTTCTTTACTTGTTCATCAATATTTGGTCCTACTCTATTTCTTCATCTACCCATTGTCATATTAGTTGTATGCATTTTTTTGGCTACCTTCTCACAGTGCTCATGGATATGCAACATTGTGCCTCCTCTCCTTCACCAACCAAGCATTAAATGATTCAGCAAGGTTGGTAGTTATATTCTCCCACTATCAACATGGAAACTTACTCAAAGCCCATTTTTCCATATCTCTATGAGTATTGAACTACTGAAATAACTGTGGAGAGAAACAACGCATATGGTCCATTACTTTTATTGAACTCACCATCAAGCCTTACATATGCAATATTATCAAGCAATTATAGCTCATCTTTCTTTATAGACTTACTTGTCTTCCTCTTGCCTCTGTTTGATTTCACTAATTTTGTACTAAAGTTCTCCTTCACATGCCTATGGCAATATGCATGCCTCTCACTTCCAAATATCAACTCCTATGATTGAACTGTGATGGTTTGAAACTATTGTTAATTGTATAGTGTCATATCCCAAAATTTGAACCCTTAAGGAAGCCGACCTAGTGATACTGAACTCCTAGGGGCAAAATTGAAATTTTTGTAAAAATTCCCAAAAATCCCTTAAAAATAGAAAAAGGTCAAATTAGAGGTTTTAAGGTATATATGATGTTTTGAGAGTGAAAATGGCCCAAAATAAATTATGATAAAATTTTTCCAAAAACAATTATTATTATTTTAGAGGGAAATAGTGAAAAATTGAGAGAATATAATTATTTTAATTATATAAGGGCCTCAATAATTTGATAAAAAATATGGATAAATTCCTTGGAAATATATGTAAATTTCTAAAATTATTTCCAAGCATTGAAAATGAAGGGAATAATTTATAGAGAATTTATTTCTGAAATTCTATCGGTAAGAGCCCAATTTTGGAGAAAAATGTGGAATAAATAGTTAGAGCTTGTAAAAAATCTCTAAAATTTCCAAATCATACTTTTAGAATAAATGAGGATTTTTCATGGAAAGAAATGGATTTTTAGAAGCCCCAAGCTATTTTTCCTAATATAGGGCTAAAAAGGGATGAATTAGATGGAAGATTGTAATTGGATTTGAGCCAAACCAACTCCATTACTTCCCAACCAGATTTGGACATTTAGTCAGCCCATTTTTATCAGGAAGGACGTGCTCACCAAGGCCCAAAGAGGACATGTCAAGATGTTGGCAAATTCTTGACTATTGGATTAAAATTGCTTGGTGAGCAAGCAAGATCTTGTAGCCCATATTTTTTCTGCATTTTGACTGAAAATTGGAGCGCATTTTTGGCAAAAAAATAGCTGACCAAGGGCAGATTTGGTCAACTTATGGAGGTCTATAAATACCCCCTCCATTCCTTCACATTTCGGCCAAGTTAGGGAAACCTTGTGGAAGTGCTGTCAAAATTTCTACTCACCTTGAATCACTATCAAACCACTTCAAGGAAAGGCCAAGCTATCAAGTTTCCACTAAGGATTGATCAAGGTATGTGTAAGCTTGATTTTTATGCAATTGGAATGGTAAAATCATGACTAATCCTAAGGGCAAACCATGCTTGAATTTTGGTCAAGCATGAGGAACTCTAGGGAAGGATAGAAACTTTGATTATAAACTTGGATTGATATATTTAGATGTTGTTTGGATTGATTTATGGAAGAAAATAAAGCTAGGGTTTATGATACCCAATTCGACCAAATCATGTTCTTAGGGTTAGGAATGGTTTCAATGTGTTTTGATGATTCTAATGAGTTTAAAATGTGTTTTTGTGTAGGGAAACACTAAGGAAAAATGTTTAAAATCATTAGAATCAAAATAAGAATTTTGAAACCCTAAACCCTATAATTCAACTATAATGGGTTCTTGGACAAGAGATTAGATTTTAATGCTTCCAATGAGTTTATTACATGGTGATTTTGTGTAGGGTTATGTTGAGAAATTGAGGTTGGAAGCATTAGAATCAAAAATGAAATTTTAAACCCTAAACTATATACTATTTGGCCAACTTATGTTCATGGGAAAGGAATGTAATTTTGTAAAATCTAATTGGATATTTGTATTCTATATAAAAAAATCATGTAGAAATGACCTAAGAGGCTGATCAGAACAAAGGAGAAATAATTAGGTCAAAAATCCAAGAAAAAAGGGTTTAATGTTTAAGTATTACTCCTCCGGTCCTAAATATAGGACCCTTATACACACTAGTATAAGGGTCTTATATTTAGGACTAGAAGAGTATATAATATGTTTGAACAGTTGGTAAATGATTAGCATCGATGTTTGTTTGCTAGGGTCTTTGACCAATCACCAAAGGGGACAAGTCACTAAGTACACAAGAGATAGCATTGAATTATGATTAAAGTGCTTTCTTGCATTCATTTATGTGTATGTGTGTATGTGCTATGAATGCCATGATGTGACTAAACTATGCTGCTGTGTTATGATTGTAACGTTTATGCTATACTGCAAAATTATGATTGCAATGTTTATGTTATGTATGCCTTGGCACTATGTTATGTGAATACGTATGAATTGGCTTATTTTCCATAGCATTTCATTGAGTATGAATGATAGAGTTATATGCACAAAAGCATGTTACATTATGTTTGCATGATTGCATGATAATTATAATTTTTTGCTATTAGGATTTCTTTGAAATCTCATTCCCCTTATCTTTAAACTAACCATAAGAGGAGGATCAAGCAAGGGTAAGAGCCGAGAAGTGGTGACTGAAGGCATGTAAAGGCTTAATGTATTTATGAATGGACATATGTTATGTTATGTAATATTATACATGTTATGTGTTTGTTGGATACTAGCTCCTTTATGGAGATAAATATGTATGAATATGTCCATGCATGTTAGAATATATGTGCAAGTATATTGTAAGTCCTAAAAGGTTAAGGATGCGTAAAAGATAAAAAAAAGGAAGGTTGGACCTAATTAGGGGATAAAAAGTCCCTAAAAATGACCAAATTTGGGACACATAAAATAATAAGCATTTCTTTGAGTCTAGACCTGAAACTTGGCATACTTATAGATCATATTTTTAGCTTTGAATCAAGAGGTAGAACGTTGAAATCGGAGTTTTGTGCAAGGAGTTATGCCCATCCAAAATTGGGGTAAAATACTAAAAATTCAAAAATTGACCATATGAATAGTGTACTTTGCTGATTTTTCTAGTGCTATCTTGAATAGAATTGAGACCAATGAGTATTTTTCCCCTAAATTACTCATGGCAAGCTTCAAGTGAAAATTAGAACCACTAAATTTCAATTTTTGTAGAATTAGTTATGAATTTTCAAAATTGACCCTAAATCCTGTGAATAGTGTACGGATGATACGGAATTAAAAGGTTTCGAATTTGCAGTTTCTCACTCTTGAGCCTTGATAAATGTGTTATAATGCTTCCAATTGATATATCTATAAGGTAAGAAATGAAGGTGCGACATATAGAGCCAATGATATTTTTAATCATATGCAAAAACCATGATTAATCCTCATATGTTTCCCCCTTCACAATGGCAATTGCAAATGGTAATAATTCATTATCTACATCATAAGCTGATGCAGACAGCAATGTTCCCTTATATGGTCCACTTAAATGAGTTCCATCTATATACAGTATATGCCTAGTACCAATTAAGAAACCCTCTATATAACACCCATAAGCTATAGAAACTCGCTCAAATATGTTATTCCTAGTAGCTACCCATTCAGCAACAGTTTTTTCATTACTTTCCTTTAGCCTTTGACAAATCCAAGGTATTAGCATGTAAGATTGCTCAAATCTTCCCCGTATTTCCTCTATTTCTTTTTCCTTAGCTCTATATGATTGCTTATATGTTAGATTCACCCTATAGTCTCTTTTCAATGTTGTGATTATTTCAGCAGGCTATTTGTCAATGTGATTCGCTACCTCATCAATTATAATTGATGATGTCAAACTAGCTCTTCCACCATGGGTGACTTGAAGATTGTTTTGTGTACTATGCACATGTTCATTTACAAATGTTGCTACATGTAGGAAAGGAGTCTTCTTCCCTACTACATTTACACATATCTTTCTTGGGCAACCTTCAACCTTACATCTCATTGACATCTTGTCCTTAGTATTCTTTACATACTTGAATTCAAAATTATGTGCTATGTTATATTTGTGCACTGTCTTTTTAAACTCCTCTGCATGTGCAAAATTTTGCAGCTGTCCTAAAATTAATTCCCTCTATTTTAAACAATTTATCTCAGGATATGGTGTTGGTGCATACTGTACTCCACATGTTATGTTGCTAAAACCCCCTCTAACTTCATACATTAAGGCCCCACCCATATATTCAAATCCCACTGGTTCATATTCAGTTTCCATACTGTTGAATGAGTTAGACTTTTGTTGTGACAGGCCCAACAATCTATCAACTCTGCATGCACAATGACAACTTCAGTAATGAAAGTAATAACAATAGTATAACAAATGACAACTTCTATAGGCAGTAGAGTCTCACTTACATTTCTGGATATTCAAGTATATCAGCACCACTTTCTTTCCCTTTACATGCTACATAGATGGCCATGCCTCTTGTAACACCTCATGTTTAAATCAATTAACTTGCCTTGCGGAAGCATTTGGAATCACTTTTGAAGGCTACAATTGATGAAAAATCAAGTTTGAAAATTTTCATTTACGGGTTACTATTCATTGTCACCTTAAAATGTGACAAACTTCGAAAATTCGTAACTAATTGTAGAAAAATTGAAATTGAGTGATTCCAAGTTCTACAGAAAGCTCTTTGGATAAAACTTTGAGGAAAAATAGTTTCTGAGCTGATTGCCTTGAAATTCGAGCTTAATTTCCTTTGAAAACGTTATTGTTTATTTGGTCATTTTCGGATTTTACTGTATTTTTGCCTAACTTTGGAAAGGCAAACTTTCTGCTCGGTTATCAGAATCGGGCAAACTACCCCTCATTTTAAAGAGAAACATCAGATCTCTTTGGTTGCCAAATCTTATGACCTAACTCACTCGTTTGATAGGTCAAACCGGAGCTACAAACTCACTGCTCCAAGACTTACGTTTTATCCCTTAACATCTCTTTAATTCTTTTTATTTCTTTGGCATACATAACATGGCCTTACTCTTTCCCGTTCATACTCATACACTTTCATTCATGCCATAAATATTATAATTAAATACATGGCATCATAGGCATCCATAACATAAATTATATAATAGTAGAATTATACATTTATCAACAGTCTCATCCATTAACAAGAATAATTCTCTGCTTACTTCTCCTTGCTTCTCATGCCATTATTGCCCATCATTGATTGATCTAAATGGTTGGTTAGGGAGGGGTGAGATTCGGGAGAATCTCAGTAGCAAACACTACCCATAAGCATGCAAGACATAATGCACATGCATGACATGTTATAACATTAACACATGAATGCCATGGAAAGTAAGCTAAAGCATTTCATGCTTCCATAACATATTGCCAAGGCAAAACATAACATAAACTTGCAAACATAACTTTGCAAACATTTCATCATAGCTTAGTCACATCATGGCAACACAACCACATCATGCAAGCATACATATCAAGCACACAGTATAGGTAAGTTCACTACCTTGTAACATGGCTTTCCCCTTGCTTTTCCTTTGATTCCCTTGTCTTTCCAACCATGTGGACATTCGGTCAATATCACCAAACATCCTCTTGGATGTTCCAAAGGTCCTAAACATAGTCATAATGATCATACAATCTATTAGGACCACTAGATTATATAAAGTTCAAGACTAGCTTTCTTGAACCTCAACCCTTTCTCTTAGTCTTAGGGTTTTCTTTCCAACTTTTCTAATATAAATCTTATCATTTCCCATCCTTAAGATCCATTTCTTATTAATTAGGACCACTTTAGATGGCCTTAGATTCAAGAATACCAAATCTGGAAATTTTGCTTCGCGGGTACTATTCACGCAGAATTTCCAGACTTTTTGCTCAACTTTGAAAATTCATAATTAATTCTATAAAAATCCAAATTGAGTGCTTCCAAGTCTCACTGGAAGATCCTTAAGTTAAATTTAAAGTAAAAATAGTTTCAAGAGCCAATTCTACACCGAACAGTACCGGAACTGTACGGAACTCGAAACTCTTCCAAAAGTTCAACACTGTTTCCAGATTTCAAACCCTAACTTTGAAAAATCACCATAAATCGTACACATATCCAAATAAAGTGTTCTACATATGGATTTAAAGCTCACAGAGTGTACTTTAACCATGCAAAATTTCAAAATCAGATACGCACAGTAACTAATCCGAAATAGGCATAAAATCAGGTGCTATAACCATCACATACCTTGTTTTAGAGTTTGATCTGGCTTGGAACCACTTGGCCTTTCTTTCTCCCTCCTCTTTCTCTCTCTAGAAACCATTTTTCAAGAGCTTCCCCATGGATTCCTTATGCTTGGACGAAATGGAAGGGAGGGGAGGGGGTATTTATAGAAAAACAGACTGAATCTGGACCGTTGATCTGAAAAATACGTGGCTCGATCCGGACCGTCCATTTTCTCTTTTGATCTTACGGTGACAAGTGTCCTATGACATCATGCTTACCTCATCATGATGACATCATGCTTACATCATCAAGCCACATGTCTTTAATCCAACCGCACATGTGTCTTGCATCCGACCGTACACGTGTCTTGCATCTAGCTGTACACGTAATATTTTCTTTTTCTCATCTACCGTACACTTGTCACTTTCATGTCCTTTCATCATTTATGGCATTAAAATAGGGAGAAAATAAATGGAAAATTCGTGCAAAAATATCTCCTTAATTATTTCTCCACTTATCAAGCCAATCTTGCACCATATCAGATGCTTTTCGGGTCCTGACTTACCCTGTACCACCAGGACATGTTCTGACACTATTTTCTCATCTTAATTAAGTACATATATGGTGCCACCTGAGAGGAGGATAGATGAAAATAATTAGCTCTACTGACAGGCTACTTAACCTTACTGAGTCATGCAGTAGAGATTTCACTATAACGGGTAGATAAAAGACTGTCTAAAATATTCCCATACTGCGTTTTGATTTTTATGCTATCCATAAATATCTTCTGGTGACTTAGCATGATGACTCATAGGTGTCATGATTACGTTTGATGACTCAGCATGATGACTCGTCGGTGTCATGATTACGCTTGATGACTGCATGACTCAGCATCGTCATAATGGCTCTTAGATATTTTCTTTGGTTTTGTCTCCTATTTAGGGGACAAAATTATTTAATATTTGACTGGAGCATTTTATTCAATCCGGAGCTCCAAAAATTCATCTAAAATATCATAAAATTCCTCATATTCTAGAGAAAATCTGTGAATTTTCTCAGGTCATAACTCAACCTGTAGCCCTGCTTAAAAATCATTCTTTAAAATGCCCTTTTTCGGCACAACTGGCTTTTAAGTATTCTTAAAGCCATTTTGCTTGTCTTCTGGGGATGAGACTAATTTTATAATTTTCTACAGTCTCTTAGATCATACATCCCCATTTTACCATAATTTTCTGAGGTTTCCTTATGATTCAAACAATTAAATCTACCTCTACATCTCAAATTGAGCCATAAACTTATAAATTCCTTTTAAGTTACCTCCGGGGTATTTTCGTCATTTCTCTTCACAAAAGAGCCTTAGAATATTATTTCCCATTTTTTGGGATTTTCCTAGAATTTTCTAAGTACTTTTCATTTCTACCCCTGATGGCCGTAACTTTCGGAATTTACGGTTTTACCCCTGCTTAGGCTCAACCTCATAAAACCATCTCTTTGAGGCTCCTAACTTAACCTTTGGTCTGCATCTAACCTCTTTTCTCTTTCTGGGCCTTTGAGACTTTACTGGAGCCTCTAACTTTGATTACCCTTTAGCCCCTTAAAACATTCACTTTGCAGTTTAGTCCCTAAAACTGCTTTAACTTTCTTTCTCATCTTTAAGACCTCTACTGAAAAGGGGTCTGGTAGCCTATCTTATTCAGGCTATTTCTGATACTTTTAGGCTCAAAAATCGGGATGTTACACCTCTCATTATACTAAAAAAAGTTCCTAATCTCACCGTCATCAACTAAATCTATCAGTGTCTTCTCATCAAAACTTACTCTATATTTTATCTCACAACCATTACCATCAATTCCAAACCATAATGATATCTTCCCCCTCAAATATTCAAGTATAATGCCTTCTTTTATGCTCCTTAGCCTCACATTACCCGTGCTATATTGAACTACATCTTTTTCATTAACTACAAAGGTCTCTCCAACATGAATATAACAAGAAAGTTCCTTCAAAGATGTTAGGCCACCCAAGCTAATGCCTTCTGCCATGCTCAACTTTGCAAAAACACAATAAACAATAAACAATAATCACTTTCCTCACTGTCTATAATAGACCCCCACTTCCTTCCTTACCAACAACACATTAGTTTTTCACAACTCTGCCTTATATATTAATAACATACTTATCGTCTCCTCACTAGTCATGCTCATGTTTGCCACCCATGCTAATGCCTTCTACCATGCTCAAACATTAAACAATCTAACCCTATATCAGACACCAACAAACTCATTTATTTAACACTTTTTACTAATGCAGACCCAAAAAATGAAAGGCCAACACCTATGAATGAAGTTCTTTGCAACACTAAAAAATAATAACATGACACCTTCACCTCTTAAGCCACCTAAAACCCACTCACTTGCATACATAGACCCCCAAAATAAGCAATATCAGGAGAAAAGGAAAAAGATGCTAAACTTCAGATAGTATTAATGGCTTTAAAATAAAACTTACCTTGCCTTTCTTTAACAACTTCCTACGATTTTCATTCCCTTCTATGGCTTCCCACAAGCTCCCCGTCACAAGCTTCCTTCTGTGTTGTCTTTCTTTTTGAGCATTTATCAGGGGCAATTATGTCGTTTGGTAACATTTGCAAATGCCAAATCACTATGAAACATGATTCCTTCAACCCCTTAGGATACACGTTTGGAAGCATTATGGTCCAAGCGAATCATGAATTAAGCCTATAGATTGAAAATTTGTGGCAAAATTGAAGCTTCCCCCAAGTTTTCAGTCCAGGTCGCAACTTGGTAGCTCCAGGTTGTGACTTGAGTCCATAGAATGTCTAGGTTGTGATTTGGTACCTTCTGGTCATGACCTGAGGTCACAGAGGCCATTTTTGCTTCCAAGTCGTGACCAGGGGTCACAGAGAGCTTTTAGGTACTATTCACTGAGCATTTTCTAGATTACATGTCTAACTTCAGGAGGGCATAACTCTTAGCACACACATTTGTTTTAAGTGATCTACCACTTGTTTTAAAGCTCAGGATGTATACTTTAACTATACCAAATTTCATAGGTAGAATCAATCATTTTCCATACTTCCACTTTGCCAATATTTTGTTGCTCAATTAAGGATAGTTTATTTCCTTAACTTGCATTAACAGTTCACGGTTAAGTCTTCTCATACATAATACCATTCCATTTATATATTAACCATTCCCATATATTATCATAGCCAATTACATAAGCCAACATCATCATTTATCATCACATACTATCAATGGCACATTTACAACATATATTGGTATATAAAGTGTACAACGTAATATAATACATTTCTTAAATTCTTTTCTTCTCTTTCTTGCTCCACTTCTTGATTTTGTCTCCCATCCTCTTGCACCTAGTATAGTTGGTTAAGGGAGGGTGAGATTTGAGAGAATCTCAGTAGAACATATGACTATAAATGCATACAAGATGGATGCAAGTGTATGACATGCTTACTTGATCTAACTCATGCTTACTTATAACATATTTTCATGCTCAATGTTTCACATTAACGTGCATGGCCATGGAAAACATCATTGAAACAGAGCATCATGCTAGTATTAGTATCTCATATCATCATCAAACAACATAATGCACATCAACACACAAGCATACACATCAAGCACACAAGAAAGGTAAGTTCACTATCTTGTATCCTTAAGCTTTCTTCCTGCTCTTCAACTTGCTCCCTTTTTGCTTTTAACCATTAAGGTTACTTGCTCAACCTTTGCCATTCCTTTTCCTTGCTGTCTCATGGTCCTAAATGCACTAACACATTATTTCCATTCATTCATTAGAGCCATGGTAGTCAACTATATCAATACTTTGTTTTCTTTGAGCTATATTGACTTCTAACTTTTGAGCTTGATTTCCAACCTTTCTAAAACTAATTCCACATACTATTCCCACACAATTTTACATGTAGAATCTATTTTCAAGCTCAGAATAATCAAAATCAAATGCCTTGCCCATGAACTAGCCTTGACCAAAATATAACTCAAGTTACATAATCATGAAATTCAACCAATTTTAATATAAAACCACTTGATTCTTGTTCCTTTCAAGGCTTTAAAAATTATTCTAACATCAATTTCATCTCCTCCTATTCTTAAGAATTTCATGCAGCATGTCCCCAAGGGTTTCAAGCTCCC
This sequence comes from Neltuma alba, assembly GCF_004799145.2. NCBI lineage: Eukaryota > Viridiplantae > Streptophyta > Magnoliopsida > Fabales > Fabaceae > Neltuma > Neltuma alba. The sequence goes on along the minus strand of NW_021635551.1, from coordinate 88,299 downwards.
AAAAATCATTAAAATCCATAACCAAGCTCAATAAGAACAAGGGTAGTGAAAACTACATCAAAAACTATGAACATACCTTGTTTTGCAGCTTGATCTTGCATATGACCGCTTGGCCTTTCTCTCTCCCTCTTCTCTCTCTCTCTAGAATCTATTTTGCAATATTTTCCCTATAAGTCCATGGCTTGCACGAAAATAAGGGGTGGGGAGGGGGTATTTATAGAAAACAAGATTGAATCTAGGCTATTGATCTTAAAAATATGTGGCTTGATCAAGACCGTCCATTTTCTCTTTTTATCTTGTGATGACATGTGTCCTATGACATCATGCTTACATCATCTTTATGACATCATGCTTACATCATCAAGCCACATGCCTTTAATGCAACCGTACATTTGTCTTACATCCGACCGTACACATGTCTTGCATCAAACCGTACACGTAATATCTTCTTTTTCCATCTAACTGTACACTTGTCTCTTCCATATCCCTCCATCATTTTGGCATTAAAATAGAAAGGAAATTGATATAAAATTCGTACAAAATACAACACTTAGGCATTCCTCCACCTATCTTGCCATTCTGCACCGTATAGGATACTTTTTAGGGTCCTGACTTTCCCAGGACCACTGGGACATGTTATAGCACCATTTTCTCACCTCAAATAAATCCAAATAGCATTATATAACATGCGCAAAGAGAGAGTGATACTCTTCCCTTGTTCTTCCATTAAAATAGTTAAAATAATTAATAATATTTATTTCAGAGTGATCTTGACTGAATTCTTTCTACCGGTCCACAACTCCAAGAATCTATCTCCGGGTACTAATACTATTTATTCATCACAAGGAATTCCTCTAATTTTTCTTAAGTCCAAAGTCAACCTCTAGACCTTTGACTTTGACTTTTCCCAGATATTATATAAATAGTCTTTAAATTCTATTAAAACCAACCTCTTCGCTTTCTAGGGATGAAACTATTTTTAAAACTTGTGATAATTCCTCAAGTATTTTTTTCCTATTTTTGTCTGACTATATGAGGTCTCCTTATACTTCAAATAATTTATTTTCAAAAGTATTCCAAATCTGTCAAAACCCTAGGAATTCCACAAATTCCTTCTAAGGGCATTTTCATCATTTTTAGCCTCATACAAGCCTCTGAATCTTATTGTCATTTTCTAGGATTTTTCTGGGATTTTTGGGCATAATGTTCATTTTTGCCCTTACCAGCTCGAAAACTTTGCAAAATTACGATTTTGCCCCTGGTTTAGCTTAACCTCAAAATTCACCTCATTGAGGTCTCTAACATAACCTTTGGCCTACATTTATCTCTATTTCTCATTCTTGGGCCCCAAGACTTCTTCTGAGTCTCTAACTTCCTCTTTTCTCAGTCCTAGAAAACTTTCCCTTTGCGATTTAGTCCTTGGGAATCCTGCTATCCTTTTAGGGAATCTTTTTGGGACCTTTGAAAAAAAAAAAGAGTTTGGTGGCTTGCCTGTTTTAGAATAATTTCGGTACTTCTAGGCCCAAAATTTGAGATGTGACACAATACCCCAGTTCTGATATGGGATATTGCTTTTCACATGCACTCATCTGGGTTTTTACATATTTAAGGGTATTTTTCAGTCTTTTTCCCTCTTTTCCCCCCCTCTTTATTCTCTCCCCTTTTTGTAAGCCATTAAATTTTACCTGTTGGCTTTACTTTCTTTTTACTTTTACTTATCATTCTCCCTCCTTGTCTCCTATGTAAGCACATGACTTGTTTTACTTTTTCTCCACTCTTTCCTCCTTCCACACTCATCTATCAAATCATATTTTTCTCTTCTCGCCTGCAAGTTGATCTCTCTATCTCCTCTCTCTCTCTCCAAGTCTCCCCTCTATTCCCTCTTCCTCCTTGCCTTTAATTAGTACTAGGGTCTCTTTCTTCTCCCCTTACTTTTTCATTTCCTTCCATGAGCAACACGAGCCGGGTCTTGGAAGAAGAATGCTAAGATGAAGATATAGCAGGGACAGCTGTTACATCCCACCAATTTTGACCCCAGGAATATGAATAATAAATTAGATAGAGGGTCAAGTAGTGAAGTAGACTCAGAGGTAAAATAACTTTTGAGTTGAGATCAGATTCTTGCCTGGACTGATATTTTTGAAATTATCAGTCCAAGAAGGGCAAAAAGGAAAAATTAGAAAAAAATTCTTATAAAATTATAAAAAATAGTAAAAGGTAAATTAGAGGTTTTGTAACTCTATTTGAGCTCTAGAAGTGGAAATAATATAAAAATAAATTATTACAGAATTTTTTGTAAACAGAGGTTTTTGAAAAAAAAACAGTAGAAAATTAGCATGAAATAATTATTTTAAATATGTAAAGGCCTCAATAATTCTGGAAAAAAATATGAAAAAAATTATTTGAGGATTTATTTGAGTTTATAAAATTATTTTTAGGCTCTAAAAGTGAAAGTACCAAAATCTTATCGGTAAAGCCTGATTTCAAGAAAATTCAAAATAAAAACTTAAAGGTTGATATAAATTCAGAAAGTTTTTAAGGGATCTTCTTATATTAAAATATGGTTTTTGATGGAAAGAAATGAATTTTGAGAGATCCAGAACTATTATTGAAAATTAGAAAGAAATTTTAGCCGATACGGCGAAATCTCATGGAAAAATGTTTGGACATGGAAGATGACACTTCTTCCTTCTTTCTCCAGCCCATTGGACATTATTTTGGGCCAGGAATGAATAGTAATTTTTTGGTCCAAGTGGTATATATGGTTATGGAATAAAATAATATAAAATATCACATGATATTATCCTAAACATTATCTCTTAAGGGACACTTGTACACACTTAAATTTCTGCAGCATATAAGGTGTCCTTATGACCATAATATTCAGATTTTTAAGGGACACTTGGAAGGAAGAGGATGCCAAGTTGAAGTCTATAAATACCCCCCTTACACCTTTAATTTTTGATTTTTAGACACTCAAAAGGGGCAAGGTTTTGCTACAGAAAAAGATGACTTTAAGAGCCAATTTCACACATATTTTGAGCAAAAATTATCAAGCAAGAATCAAGGATCAATTAAGGTATGTTCAACCTTTAATTTGGCTATGTTTCTAGCTTGTTTCGGCAAAATTTCAAGGTGTGTTTCTGTCCAAATTTCAAAATAATTAGGAATGGTTAAGGAAGGATAGAAACCATGATTTAAAGCTTAGAATTGCTTGCTTGGTTGATGTTTGGATTGATTTTTGGAAGAAATTCTAAGTTCCCTAATTTTGTGACAATTCAGCCACTTCAAACTTATGGGGTTAGAAATTGTTTCATTTTAATTTGATGATTTCAATGAGTTTAGAATGTGTTTTTGTGTGGGAATATGTCAAGAAAAAGTGTTTGAAAGTATTGGAATCAAAAATAGAAATTCTAGCCTTAAAGCACATATAATTTAGCCAAGTGAGAAATGATATCCTAAGGTTTGGTTTTTGTTGTTTTGATGCTTTCAATGGATTTATAAGGTGATTTTGCATAGGAATATAAGGAGAACATGAGTTTGGAAGCATTAAAATTGAAAACAAAATTTTGAACCCTAAGGTATTAATTCAGCCAAGCTCATATTGATAGGAAGGAGTTTGATTTTGATAAAACCAAGTTAATAATTGGATTCTACATGAAAAATTGAATAGGAATGGCCTAAGAGATTGATTGAAACAAAGGTGAAAATTAAAGTAAGAGTCAAAGAAAAGAGGGTTATAGAGTTATATTAATACCTAATGGTATTTTATGTGTTATGGTCGATAATATGGCATGTATTTATGCATGGATTGATAGACATTGAGCAAGAGAACAAGAAGAAATACAAAGAGATCAAAGAGGCAAAAAATATTGGATAAAAGAGGTAGCATGGAATTTACAATTGTAATGTTGACTTGCTTGATTATTACATGACATGATTCTTTGAATATATGCCAAATGGTATTTGAAATTGTTTGATTGTAATATGGTTGATTTGTTTACATGGTATGTCTTGGCATAATGTATTAATTTATTGACTTGGAATGATTTGACATGGTTTTTCTATAGCAAAGAGGTAGAGAAATGTTTTATGGAATTGATTGTAATATATCTTGCATGTTTAACATTATTATTGTAATTTCCTTGCTACTAAGATTTTTATAAAATCTCATTCATCTCTATGTTCAAATAACACCAATAGGACAAGCAAGTTTATTTGGAATTATGTTGGACTTTATGTACAAGTTTTGTAATATTTTTGAATATGTGTTTGAATAACTTTTGAAGCTTGTAAATTATGAAGAATGACTCATTATATGCTGTATTATGTGGCTAAACCTTATTAGAATGGCTATGGCTTTGTTTAGATAAGTTTTGTTTGAAAGAGGGTAAAAGTTGACTTTTTATAGGGAAAGTTTGAGCATGTGAAATTTTGAGCAAATGTCGAAGTTTGGATCTAAAACTTAATAGTTTAATAGATTATATCTTTGGGTTTAAAACAAGTTGTATTTTATTAAATTTAGAGTCTTGTACAGAGAGTTATACCCTTCTAAAGTTGGATATAAATCCTGAAAAACTGGAAAACTGACCAAATGAACAGCACATCTTGACGTGAAAACTGGGCACACATAAGCTAGATTCATACTCTGATTATATTCTTTCCTTAAAGATCTCATTACAAGTTTCAAGTAGAACTTGGAACCATATCGTTTTGATTTTTCTAGGATTAGTTATGATTTTTTAAAATTTGAACAAATTAATGATTTCTGTGAATAGTAACCTGAGGAAAAAGAATTAAAAATTCAAATTTTCCTAACTTAAGGACTTGAGTAATAGTTCCAATTACTCCCACTTGATATAAAATTGGGTATTAAAGTGAAGTATGACAACAGCCATAGAGTGCGAAGTTGATCTCACAGCCACGAGCACCAGCAAAGTTTAACTAGAAGACTAAGCTTAGAACCAGTAGACATAAAGACGCAGACAAATAATTTCTTTTCCTCTTTCTTCTTTTTATTTTTTCCCTCCACATCTAGAAAATTATAACCCAAGTAACTCACAACCCAGCAGGTTATCCGAGTTATCCCTAGTTCACATCGAGTTAAACTGATTTGTACTAAGTTGCTTGTCATCCAGTTTATGAGCTAAACCATACTAGACACGTGACTTGTTCATCGGTTTTCAGTATGAACTGATTTGTCCTGGCTAGTTTTTTATTCCATGTTTTTTTTCATCTATCAAAATTTTCTCATGAAAAAGGCAATAAAACTTGATTATGAGAAGTCTCAGTCTATTCACAATCAAAAACACCTTTAATACAATCAACTTCGTTCTTCACTCTTTCTTTCTTCTTGCTATAAAGAGAAAGCCTCATTGCTGCAATAGGTTACAATGGCTGTTAGTGGCAGTCTCACCCAAGAGAGGGGTGAATTGGATGAGTTATAAAAATTTAACCAAATTGAAACAGTGAAATTAATAAAAACAGAGAGCTTTGAGTTAGAAATATTTCACCGCAGATCAAAGACACCAGATTTGTACTGGTTTGGTCTTAACCACTTGATCTACATCCAATCATCAAAACACCTATAAGGTTTCTACAATGATCCAAGATTAAACGGGCTCTTGGTGCCTCAGTACAACAATTGATTTTCTCAATCACTCCCCCTTACTACCCGTAAGGTTACAATCCCTCTCAAGAGTCCATACTCTTGAGTTACTCTCAGAAAGTGAGTAAAGAAGGTGTATCAGTCTCTCTTACAGAGTAAATGAATAGGACACACTGAAGCTCGGTAAAGAATAGAGTATTGAATGCAACAATAAATATTTCAGTAGAGGGTTGTTCGCGTATTCAATCTAGCATTCAATGCTTCTTTGCGCCTTTTATAGTTGGAGAAGTTTAATAACTTTTAGATCGAAGAGCTTCTAACTGTTGAGAGTTCAATTGCGTGTTTTCCAGTTACAACGATATTCACCATTAATGCTTCTAACATGGTAGGTTACAGGATACTTAGATAACTATTGAATAACTATTAAGCTTGCTTCGTATTCTGTAATAATACTTCAACCTAATATGTTTTTCCTTCAAAATGAGACTCATGAAGATAATTGATCAAATGATAATAATGAACATTAATGTAGTAGTTGGAAAGGGAATCAATTAATCACTAGATACTTTAAATGTAAACTGAACATCTTTGATTGAAGTCATGATTGATAATTGGTTGATCGATTAAGTTATCGATTAATTAAAGTGAAAGAATTTGAAACAGACAATGATATTTGTCAATCAAATTATGGATTAACCATTGATCTATCAAGTGATTGATAAGTGAAAAGAGTGACCTCTAAAAGATTGAGCAGGAAAATGTCTACAATCACTTATGGTTTTGAATCCCTTATAATAGAGAATTAAGATAAACAAGAAGGCTGAGAAAAGCTTGAAGATAGAAATATGAGAGATTTTGACATCGTTGTGAAAGACCTGTTATGAAATGAATTTGTACATTGATCGAATAATTGATCAAAAATTGCTTGATCGATCAAATTATCGATAAAGATAAGTAATAGTGAAATGGTTTTCTAAAGACTATTGATTGAATACTTTATCGATAAATGAATGATAGGAAAACTGATCGATAAAAAGTCAAGAAAAGTTTTTCATATTGAAATATCAGAGTGTATAATGCTTGAGTAAATGATCGATTAAGGATTGATCGATCAAGTGATCGATAAAATATTGTTTGGAAAAACTTAGTTAAAAACCAAGGATAAAGCTTGATCGATCATGTTATATGAAAATAGAATTTTCAGAAGTTTGGATAATCGATCAAATCATCAATAAATCAATGATCGATCAAGTGATCGAAGAAAAACTTAAAATAGTTTAATCCAATGTAAAAGTGATGATCGATAAACCTTTGATCGATCAAGTAATTGATAAAGAACTTATCAAAACACTTAAACATTAAAAAATATCGATAACCAGGTAAGTTATTATGTAATGACAGAACAAGTTATCGATAATGCTCTAATCGATAACGTGATCGATAAATGGTGATTAAAACAAAATACAACGTGAGTAGGAAGCTTTACCATTTATTTGTTTTCTCATCAATGACTTGTTTATCGATCATGTCAGTTGTTCGATCATTAGATTATCAATCAGTTGATCAATAATTTTCTACAAACTTTTATGCAAAACAGTGTTAACAATGATTGATCAATTGATCGATCAACACATAGAATTTGAATTACCTATCAAGTTACCAATTAATATTTCTGCTAAGTTAATTGTTTATACAGGAATTTTATCTGTCATTGATCGATAAACCCTTGATCGATCAGGTGATCGATCAACTTACTAAAACACAAATTACTCAGTTTGTTATCATCAAAACCTTAAATCTAACAATGGCCGCTTAAGAAAGAATGATGAAAACAAAATAAGTGGGATGCTTGGATTAATAGAAACAACAGGTGAAAAAAATAAGAATAAAATTTTATGGAGTTCTTTTTAGTTGTTCTGAGGGGAAAAAATATTACATTGTCCCATACATGATGCTTTTTTTGTTATAAAAAATTATATCCACGTATCAAAATTTTTTTGTTATAATTTATTTATTGTTATAAGAAAAATATTGATTTTTTTAAATAGGGTTATTTTATTTAGGAACTTCACAGCAAAGGATGAATTAAAACCAAAAATAGAAAAGAAATTTGAAAGTTTGAAAGAAGCATAGATGCTCTGGAATGATTATGTTAAGGACTAGGTTTAGAGCTAGAAAGTGTAATGGTATCAAGAGTCAAAAACCAATTGGTGAAACTATTACTTATAGATATGCATACAAGGAGGATCTTAAAAAAAAAAAAAAAGACAAAAAAAAAGAGATATTCTTCTAAGCATCAAGCTAAAACAAGGACTGATCATAAAACAGGACAATGAATTAAAGCTTGAATTTGCTTCTAGATGGAAAATACCAAGGATAGTTAATCAAAGTGCTCCTATATTATGCCAAATTGCAACAACTTATAACCTGAGTGCCTTTGACATGTTTTAAGAACAATGTGATCTCTACTTTGCTATGAAGCTAATTGAATGCAATGAGAAAAAGCCTTTATTTGTATATAAAACCCATATGATTGATGAAGAATAGGAATGGAGAGTTTCTTTTAAGCCTAGCACACATGAAATTTTTTGCACTTGTGGGATGTTTAAGACCTTTGGGATATTATGCTGTCATATGTTGAAAGTATATGAGTCAAATGATGTGAGACTTATGCCTAATCAATACATTTTGAAGCAATGGACTGGGGAAGTAAGGAGTGATGTTGTGTATGATATTAGAGGAAATAAGAAACAAGTAGGTATAAAATGGTAAGATTGGCAACAAAGCTGCTAAAACTCTTGAAGGATTTGAGGGTTTCCAATGCTAATCAATAAAGCAAAAAATAATATTCCTGGTAGTAACAAAGATGATATTGCTAAGCCAACTGTAGCACCAATCTTAGAGTCACAAAATATGCCTAAGGGTTTTAAAAAAAGAGAAAGAAGAAGAAGAATGTAGCAGTACAAAGGTTAATGGAAGCAAGTATAGACAAGTTGATCCAAAAGGACATGGATTAAGTTTTCATTTAATTTATATTTATTATGTAAAATAGAAGCTTTTATTGATCTTCTATTTATCTTGTGTAGAGACATGAGGCTCCTCTATTTTAATAAGAGGAGAAAGGTAAACACAGAGAAAGATGCATAAACACAACCTACTCATCTAATAGAACCTTGACAAACTCAATATTTCTTCCCACCATCTACATTTCAACCACTGTTATGTATAAGCTTATTAATGGTATGCATTAATAAATTTGTTGCTATTTGTTATTACATATAGCTATGATATCTTTGAGTCACGTCTATTGATATTTGCTAATACAGGTACTTGAAGAAAGTGATTTCCTATTACTTGAAGATATATATCTCAATGCAAACAATTCCCAAGGAAATGAACACAAAGATAAACAAAGACATTATGGAATAATTATAACCTTTTATTCATTTCAATATTATCATTTATGAATATTGCTAAGACTAGTATAGCTCTCACATATTACATGGTTATATGTACATAATGGTCTTTCAAGGCTAATTTACTTGCTTAGATGGAAACATTACTATCAAGGTGCTGAAAATAAATAATTGGACACACTATGCAGAGTTTCATATATTGATTCATATATTAATATCAAAGGTTCTTCGCTTTATAATGTTCTATTTCACATTACAATAGTGCACAGTGGCTATTTGATATTGGAGTAGACTCTTCTATAATAGATATATTGCAGCACATATCATGCTCTTCTTGACCCTTTTCCACCGCTCAATATGCCATAATGGCTTTTAGCTCTTTTGGATACTTTTTTCAAGACAGCTCTTGCTCTCCTTGATAATAATCTTCTACCCTACATATTAGAATATGTGACACCATAATTTACCACTGAATTTTACATGAAGCAAAACATTTGGAACCATTTAATAAGTCCTTAAGTTAGAAAAATTTGAACTTTTAAATTTCTTTTCTCGGGTTACTAATCCTTGTAACCCTAAAATTTATTCAATTTTAAAAAATCATAACTAATTCTAGAAAAATTGAAATGAGATCATTCTAAGTTTCACTTAAAGCTTACAATGAGATGTATAAGGAAAAAATACTTCAAGATTACAAGCTCAGCTCATGTGTGCTCAATTTCCACATCAATGTGCACTGTTCATATGATTAATTTTTTAATTTTTCAGAATTTATGCCTAACTTTGGATAGGCATAACTTTTTGTATAGAACTCTAATTTTTATAAATTAACACTCATTTTAAGGCTGAAAATGAGATCTATTGATTTGATAAATTTCATAATCAAATTTCTTCATTTGCTTAAAATCAAGTGTGGTCAAACTTTGGCCCATTTTAGGTTAGCTTTTATCCTTACAAGTTTTATTTTTTTATAATTTCATCATATCAATTCAAGCAAGCCTTTACCATAATTCACAGCATCTACCAAGCATATTCACATGGGTTACAAGCCTCCAAATAGTTAACAAGGCATCAAAATCACAAATATTACAACTTCATAACATAGTCTTCATCAAGTTCCACATAATAACCCTTAAATTCATGAAAATCTTAATAGCAAAGAACCACAATTATAATGTCAATCAAGGAAGGTATGTTACATGTAATTTCACAAAATATCAATCAATTTTCATGCCATGAAAGTGAGTATTAAACCATTCCAAAAGTCAATTCAAAAATACAAATAGCCAAGGCATACAATGCAATAAATCAAATACATTATCATCTATCAAGCTTATCCATAACATGGTATATAAACAAGGAATTATATATAGTAACAACTAAGCAAGATAATATTAAATTTCAAGTTCTAAGCTACCTCTTGTCTCCTTAAAATATACAACCTTTTGCCTTTGCTCTTGAGCTCCCACTTGTTCAACAATAATGCCTATCAAACAACAAGCATAATGACATTCCAAATCAATATCATCATTCCATTAAATAATTCACTTTAAAACACTAACCCTTTAACCTTCAATTTAGGGTCTTAGCATCATCTTCCTCAACATAATTCCCATAGGTTTTTTCTACATAATTTTTCATGTAGAATCCATATTTGAATTAAAATCCAACTCATTTCCTTTTTTTTCAATTTGGCCGAAAGGGCTCTTTAGGGTTCCAAAAAATTTCATTTCAATTTCAATGCTTCCAAACACGTGTTCTCTAGATACCCCCTACATAAATTCACCTTCTAAACTCATTAGAAGCTCAAAACAACAAAAATCAAACTCTAAGATATCATATTCACCTTGGCCGAACAATGTCTCCCAATTACACAAGTTGAAATCTTTCAAAAACAAGGTTTAATCATTATCAAATAACTATTTCCTATCTCTTAGTCCATGCATCAACTTAATATCAATCATATTCTATCAAGAACCATTTCGTGCAGTACTATCACTTAGGGTTTTGAATCATCAAACTCTATCAAAACCAAGTTTACAACTATCAATCCATAAAAATCAAGCACTAGATAGGATAGTCATGCTTTTTTCTCGATCAAAGACTTGAATCACCTTGTTTGTGCCTTGTTCTTTCTCTCCTCCTTCTCTTCTCCCTCTTAATGTTCTGCCTCCAAACTCTCTAAAACTGAGCGAAAGAGTGACCTAAGAGAAGAGGAGACAATATTTATAAACTTACTTCAGGTCTTGGTTATGTGGTAACCTATTTTAGCATTGATTTTTACCATAGGACACTTAACTCCATCTCTTCTCTTCTTTCCTTCCAATATACCATTTGTCCCTCTTAAGTGTCTACCCAATTGAATGAAGGTGCCACCTTATGGGCCACATAAGCTCCCATGCGTAAAAATGCTCACATTTTATTCATAATTTCAATCTTCTAATTCTATTCTTCAACAAGTTGTATTATTCCACTTAGGTCCTCACCCTCTTCAAATGGCACCATATAGGTAAGAAAAATGAGGTAAAATTTGGCCCCACCGAGCTTATGGTTATTATACTATATAAGTTCATGATATCGGTTAAATTTTTCTGGGATCCTGTTAAATTTACTATCTCTAAAACTTTATTTCCTTGCCCAATTGCTTTCTTTTGATAAGGAGACATTTTTCTAATTTTTTATATTTTATTTTGTCCGAGAACTCTGTTAATTAAATTTTTTCAAAATAAGCCTTTTACTGATATAATTCCAGCTTTAAATAATTTGAAGCTAGCCTCTACATCTCTAGCAGGTGGGAACAATTTTAAAATTTATAATAACATCTCAAATAATTTTTTTAATTTTTTCATGAATTATTGAGGCCCCTATATGTTTTAAAGAATTCAATTTAGCCCGTTTTCTCCTTAATTAGCCAACATTCCATAAAAATATAGAAATTTCAAAATAAATTATTTTCATACCATTTTCATCTTTCAGGCCTCAAATACTGTTCTATACCCCTTATTTTGTTTTTCATATTTTTTGAGAATTTTCTAGAATTTTGAGTACACTTTCCTATTGTGTTCAATATTGACTAGATATTTTGAAAATGACAGTCCAGCCTTCGGTTTGGTTTTAGTTTAAAAGGTGTATCATCTATCTATTGGCTACCCCACTTGACCCATGGTTTATTTTATATTTCTCATTTCCATAGTTAAAATTAACAGGATGTGACAAAATACAAAGTTATTTGCTTAACAAAAACTAAAATTAGCAATGTCCAATGTTTGATAATTAGCAAGAAGCAATAGCTATCCTTGCTCAATTTAGAATGGAGTAAAAAAATAGAGGAAAATACATGTTATTGGTTTATAAAGCAAAACAACAATTAGCTTTTGAGCAAGTTAATGTGCAACTTTTAGCAATGTCTAAGTATATAACAAAATATATGGATTTGTTGAGATCCTTTTTTTTCCAATTAGTCCCCCCCCATTTATTCTGTAATTAGACCCTTTTCCATCTTAAAGCTTTTAAAAAAATATATGGATTCATTGAGATGCGAGACAAAGCTTAAAATGGGATTCAAAGTATACAACCAAATCTTCATTTAAAAATGGTATATCAAATCGCGAGTTTCGTCGATTCATTGAAATCCCAAAGCAAGCTTGAGATTAGGTTACAAATTTTTAACAAAACAAATGCAACAACTACACAAAACTTACCTCCTAACGTTATCCACCCTCCAGTATCATGCCATTAAGCATTGATCACCGATGGTCTACTGTGATTCAAATCGTCCCCTTCACCATTGTATTTCTTAGCCAAGAGAAACTAGTTTCATTGATTCGTTGTAGATAGGATAAAAAAGACAAAAGCCCTAAATGAGATGTATAGCCAAGATCATTTGTATTCAATGGATGAGATGTATTCACTTAACCAGATGGTGTATTTTGAAAGAAGAGCACTAGTGCTCATAGATATGCTGAGCACCCCATGTGAACTAAGTATTCATGGAATCTTGAACTAAACTTTGTCTATTATCACAACTCACAGGTACCTTTTCAAACACGTGCAATTATGATGACTAACTTGGACACTAGCCAAACTTAGAACTTTTTTAATAGAATTATAAATAAAAAATAGGAAATGAAATAGGAAAATTTTCAAAAAATACCTTTAAAATTTTAAAATCTCGAATTAGGAATGACTACAAAAACGTGTTATCATTTGCTTTTTAAATGTTGTCAATTATTATTGAAGTGTAATAAACTAGACTGATTTAAAATTTTAAAATTTAAAAGTACTTTTTTGAGATTCATCCAATGAAATATATGTATACACACACATATAACATTAAAAAAAATTGCTTTGACAAAAAATAGAAATAATAATTGATTAGCATAAGAAATGTCAATGTTTTAAAAGCAAGATTCAATATTGAATCGAAGAAGCCATTGTATCAATGTTATATACACATATATAATTCTATAAATATAAGAAATAAATATGATATTATTATATACCTTGAAATAAACATAATTATTCTAATAAATGAAAAATTAACAAGTTCACATGTGGCAACATATGTCACGTAACACCCTGAGTTTTAACTCCAATGATTAGTGTGGTTAAGCCATGAGTTATGCAAAAGTAAATGTTATATTATTGATTAAGGTTAATTGAGGCACATAAATATTGAGGATGATGATTAGAAGTCATATCCACAAGGTAGCCATTCACAGTAACCGTATCTTGGATCATCTCGGGTGACTTACAAGCCTCTTTCCCATTGAGGGCAAATACTCTGCCCTGAGCTTGAAGTCTCCTTGTGCTGTCAGCACCTTGCGGGCACTCCCTAGGAAAGTGTTCGGGTCGTCTGCAACTAAAGCACACGCTCTGACCTATCATGCAAGGCCTATCCTTGTGATCACGGCCACAGTGTTCATATTCCCTTCCTTAGCAAATATTCTCTGCTCCCTGACGGACATTATCCATTCCTCCTCATCAGGCTCCTTGCCTTGACTTCCTACTCCAATTGAGCTTCCTCTTTTTCCAGCTACCCTCAAAGGAAGTACCTTCCTGACCTATTTTGTGCCCCTGATTTCTCAGGTCTCAGGATTGTCTTAGCCAGCTCTACATGATTCTGGCTATTCTCAGTGATACGACAGACTTCTACTACCTTGTTGAAATCTTCCAGTTGTCTCAAGACAACTTCTCTCTCAATTCTGGCTTTAGCCACTTGATCATCTTTTTCATAAACCAACGCTCGTCATTCATATGCTGGAGATAAGTGGAGTACCTGGATAACTTAATGTACCTTGCCAGATACTTGTCGAAGGGTTCATTCGCAGCTTTCTTTATAGTGAGGAACTCTACTTCCTTCTCGTCCCTCACAGATCGGGGAAAATATTTTAAGAAACACTTATCCTTAAATACTTCCCACGTGACTGGGGTTTCATTAGCCTGGAGGACCAACTCAATGTTCTCCCACCATCTATCTGCTTCCCCTTCTAACTTGTAAATTACCATCTGAGCCTTTCTCTCGGACAGATACTCCATAATAGCAAAGATCTCTTCTAGTAGGGTTATCTAGTCCTCAGCTACTTGCACATTAAAGGTTCCCTCAAAAGCAGAAGGGTTATGTTTGCCAAATTTAATAATCCACTGTTACAGTGTATCAGGTTCTATAGCAGGTTAGGGTCTCACAAGAGCTATGTCCTATTGTTGCTGTTGTGGTTGTGGTATAGGCTGGGCTGTCTCGGCTATACCTTGCCCGGGTTGTTGTAATTATGCCAATGCTACTGTTACTGCTGTAGCTATAGCAGCATCTCTTTCTTGTTCTTGCCTAGCCTGTGTGGCTTGTATCTCAGCTATGGTTCTTTACTGTTTTTCTAACCTCTCCATTATCCTCTAAATTGGATCAATAAGGGGTCTTGATAACTCTCTCCTTGTACTGGTTCCCCTACCTCTTGATCCTCATCTTCCTCTTACCATTTTGTCGTTTTTGTCTTAACTACAAAAGGAACAGAATCATTAATTTACTAAATGATATTTATATTACTTTTAAGTTATATACACATTTGGCACAGTCAACAAAATATAGGGCCACAGCCCACCACAGTTAGCATAGCATATAGTCATCCTATGTTTACAACCCAGCAAAGGAAGAGGGAAATAAAGTAGCTACAAAAAGTTCCAAGTCATCCAATAGCTTATCGAAGTTACTAGGCATCGAGGATCTGCAGAGCTGCCAGATTTGTGTCTACCAAACTCAGGTAGTAGGTAGTGTCTCTAATAGCAACCGGCACCATAAAACGTCATCTACATACTGACCTTCCTTGACTACTTCATTATGCAGTAACCTCAAGTAATAGAAGTAGTCTAGGTAGATCACAGCATACTAGTTTTGGGTTTGATCTTTATGTCTATCAAGCTCAATGAATTCCTTAAAGAGGCTATTATGATCTCTAAACTCCTTCTTTAATAACAGAGGTCTCTTCTTGATTGGCATATCGTTAGCCTTAATTTGATTCGGCTTCATAGTCTGAATAGGTACTGCCCTGATGGCAGTGGGGCCTGCCTTATCCAGGTATGGCTGAGGTCTTGTAGTACTCTGGGCATCACCTTTCTCAAGCTTTATGATATCATTAGCGTCTTTCTTAGAGAATATGTCCTCTATCTCACTGAGGAATTGATAATATCTGGGTAGTGGAGTGGGTCATCGGGGTCAGAAATATGCAGGTGGTACTAGTCTGGGTACAGTTCTCCTGGCATTCTCTAATTTATTGTTTCCTAGAAATCATCACTACAGTAGGCCATAGGTTTATCCTGCACTCAACTCCATATGTAATATGCCAATCCACCACAAGGTATAACTTTATCCAGTATCATATAACCAACCAACCACGATTCACAATCATCACTAATAGTCAATCACAATTCACAACAATGATTAACAATCATACAAGTATTTTATTACACTGTGCAATGTAAAACAGTTAGAACAGTACAACTTAAACAAAGCCAGAACCTTTGCTCTGATACCAAAAAGTATAACACCTCCTTTATTACCTAATTATACATCAATTGGAACCATTATAACAAATTTCTGAATGTTTCCGGGTGAAAAATTTTAATTTCAAAATTTCACATTTTATTCCGTCCGTGCACTATTCATTTGAATTTAGGCCAACTTTGAAAATTCATAACTAATTCTAGAAAAAATCAAAATAATGTGGTTTTAATTTTTATGCAAACCTTGCTAAGAGTTCTATAGAGGAAAAATATTCATTAGACTCAATTCCATCCAGAATACCACCAGAAAATTCGACAAATTGCACTGTTCATATTGTCAATTTTCAATTTTTCAGGATTTTAGCCTGACTTTGGAAGGGCATAACTCTTAGCACAAAACTCCAAATTTAATTATTTGCTGCTTGTTTTAAAGCTAAAAATGAGATCTATTTGCCTAAAACATCTCAAGTCCAAATTCCATTGTTTGCATATTATTTTATGTGTCACAAGATTAGCCTCTTTTAGGGTATTATTATCCCCTAATTCCATTCTTCTTGAATTTTTTTCCCTTTTTCCTCTTTCCACATCCTTTTTACATTGCACCATCCAATAATCTAGCACTCGAGAAATTCATACCAATATAATTTACCACATATTATCATTCATAATCCATTACGAACTCAACATAAAGGGTGTTAGCAAATTACATAACATTCTAAATTAATGTAACATTTACAAAGCCCTTTCATCCTAGCACCAATTTTAGTGGCAGTCTTACCCAAGAGGGGGTAAATTGGGTGAGTTATAAAAATCTTGTGTATTAAAACAATAATCTAAATAGAAACAGAGAGTGTGAGTTAGATTGATTTCACCGTAGAGAGTAGACACAGGATTTATACTAATTCGGTCTCAACCACTTGACCTACGTCCAGTCCTTAGAACACCTCTGAGTATTTCACTATGTTCCAAGATTAATCAGGCTCTTGGTGCTGCAGTACAGCAATTGATTCACTCAATCACTCCCCCTACTACCCGTAAGGTTACAATCCCACTCAAGAGGCCACGCTCTTGAGTTTCACTCAGAAAATAACTGAGAATGATAGATATAGCTCTCTCATAGAGTAAATAAATGTGAAAAACTAAAGCTTAGAAGAACAGAGTATTGAATGCAACAGTAGATTATTTACAAAAGGTAGCTCGTGTATTCAATTGCTGCATTCAATGCTTCTTCGCACCTGTTATAGTTGTAGAGGTTTAATAACCATTAGACAGAAGAGCTTCTAGCTATTCTAGCCATTGGAAGTTTGGTTGCGTGTCTTCCTAGGTGCAACAGTTTTCGCCATTAATGGTTCTGATGGTTCTGACATGGTAGGTTACTAGCTTCTAAATAACCATTAGATAATTGTTGAACTTTCTTTGTAATCTGTAATAATACGTTAATCACATAAGTTTTTATTGCAAAGTAAAGCTCAGAAACATAACTAATCAAATAACAATAGAGAATATTCATTCATTGAAAATGGAATCAATCAGTCCCTAAAAGTGTTTGAACAAGAGATGAACATCTTTGATCGAAGTCATGATCGATTACTGGATAATCGATCAACTTATCGATTAATCAAATAGAAAGAATTTGACACAGGCAAGTTTATTTATCGAACAAGTTATGGATTAATGATTTATCGGTCAGGTAATCAATGAATAAAAAAAATAACTTCAAAAAAACATGCAAAGAAAAGGCTCAAGGTCACTTTTGATTTTGAATCCCTTAAAATAGAGAATTAAAATAAACAGGAAGGCTGAGAAAAGCTCAAAGGGAAATAATCAATATATTTTGAGAATCATAGTAACTTTTTGATATTTAACTGGAAAGAGTCAATGATCGATCAAGTGATCGAAGAATATTTGATCAATCATGTTATCAATAAAACTGATTGAATTAGAAATAGATTTTCAAAGAGTAATTATCGAGTACTTTATTGATAAATGAAAGATAGATAAATTGGTCGATAAAGAGCTTTAGCAAAGATTTTCTCAAAGTGCTCAAAACATATAATGATCGATTAAGTGATTGATAAAGGATTGATCGATCAAGTTATCGATAAAGATAATTTGAAGGACTTAGATTTGATATGCTAGGAAAACGTTTGATCGATCACTTTATGTGAAAATAGAACACTTAGAAGATTGAGTGATCGATCAATTTATCAATGAAAGAATTATCGATCAGGTGAACGAAAAATATAACTTAACAAAGTAGCTAGAGAGATAATTATAATCGATCATTTGATTGATAAACTACTGATCAATCAAGTGATCGATAAAAGGCTATGATAGAATACTTGAACCAAACGATAAATAGGCAGGTTATGATGCAATGATAGAACAAGTTATCGAAAAACCTTTGATCGATAAATTGTGATTTAAACAAAATACAAAGCGTGTAGAGAGCTTTACCATTTATCTATCTTCTCATTGATGACTCATTTATCGATCAGGTGATCTAAATACTTACCAGATTTGTGTTCCATTATCTGATAGCTATTCGATCAACATTTTATCGATTAACCGATCGATAATTTTCTACAAACTTCTAAACACAACTGTCTTAACAATGATCGATTAATTGATCGATTAACACATTATCTATCAAGTTATCGGTTAAAATTTTTGCTAAGTTACTTGTTTGCACAAGAAAGTTATCTACCAACTGATCGATAATCACTTGACTGATCAGGTGATCGATCAACCTACTAAAACATATATTGTTTAAGTTTGTTATCATCAAAACCTTAAATCCAACAGCCAATTCCTTGCCTTGATCCATGGATGAGCCACTTCCTAAATGATAAATAAATTGACATAGGAGGAATGAGATTTCATAGAAATTTTAGTAGCGATTGTATTATAATTATCATGCAAATCAAGCAAGTTAAAATTTGACATGTCATAGAACTTCAAGACATCCCCAAGTCACATGAAATCATGGTTAGTTTCATGCTAGGAGAGGAACATCAACACTTCCACATTAACACAATTCAATGCATTTGGCCAAAGCACAAACCAAGGTTAACCAACCAACCACAATCACAACACAAGTTCCTTAGTCCAAGCAACAACAAATCACATTAAATAAGCAAGATAAACAATCAAATTATAATTCAAAGCTACCTTTTATCACTTGATTAATTTGGTCTCCTCAAGGGACAAAGATCCTCCTTAACTCATCCTCACAAAGCCTATTAAATCAAGTATAAAAATAGGCCACATTAATAGCCAAACCACTTAAACATAACACTTTATCTTTAACTTAACAATTTTCCCCTTTTTCCTTGGATTTTTAACAAAATAATTCCTCCTTTAGAATCAATAACTTCATGACTCATTCCTACACAATTTTTCATGAGAAATCCAAATATGAAATTATATTTTTAAAAATCAAACTCCTTCCCCTTCAAGTTGAGTTGGCTGAATAAGGGGTATAATCTTTCAAAAGTTTCATTTCTTATTCCAATGATTTTAAACACTTTCCAATAATATATCCCTCCACAAAAATATATTTTAAACCCATTTGGAACCATCAAATCAAGCTAAAACAATTTCCTATAGCATGAACAGTGGCTGGCTGAAATATATATATAGAAC
Source organism: Neltuma alba (assembly GCF_004799145.2). NCBI lineage: Eukaryota > Viridiplantae > Streptophyta > Magnoliopsida > Fabales > Fabaceae > Neltuma > Neltuma alba. Next base: position 68,637 of record NW_021635551.1, on the reverse strand, counting down.
CCTAGGTGGATTTCTTCCAAAAATCAATCCATGCACCACTTAATCATGCTTATTTCACTTGATATTTAAGGTTTCTATCCTTCCCTAACCATCACATGATCCACTAAAATTTTGGTAGCATTTCCCTTAATTTTTCATGTCAAAACCCAACCAAAACTACCGTAAAACTTAGGAATAGGAAAGCTTGAGCATGCCTTAATGTTCTCTTGATAAAAACTGAGTGATTCCTTGCCTAAATACCTCAAGATTTTTCCATTGACTAAAGCTGGAACCAAAGTGACAGAACCTCCCCTTGCTTTTCTATTTTCTATTTTTTTGTATTTTAGGAGGGGGTATTTATAGAAAATTTAATCTGCCTCCTCCTCCCCTTAATTGGCCGAATTTGGGACACCTAATGGGGGGTTATATGGCAACCATTTACAGTAAAATAAATCAGATTAATCCAAGTGGCAATTCAAGACCTTTACAAAGTATTTATCCCTTAATTTTGTATTTATTTTAATTAATTCTGTGGAGTGGGCAGCAAGCAACGAAATTAGGCCCTTATTGGGCTTAATGTGGGCCCCACAAATTGTTACATCCCAAGAAATTTCACTTGGACATAAGGAATCAAAAATTGGGATAAGAGTCAATGTAGAGACTAGATGAGAAGATGAAACAACTTTTGATGTGAAACCCCGATAAGGTCCGGGCTGGCTTTTTTGTAATTATCCGTCTAGGGGGCAAAATGGAAAATTTGGAGAAAAATTCTATAAAATTCCTGAAAAATGAGAAAAATATAAATTGAAAGTTTTGGAAACTCGGTTGAGGCACAAAAAGTAAAATTACGGAGAAAAAAAATTATTAAAGAATTTCCCGTAAATGGAGGTTTTTCGGGAAATTATTAGAAAATCATAGGAAAGTAATTATTTTAATTAGTTAGAGGCTTCAAAAAATTTGAAAAAAATATGGAAAAGCCATATATATATTTTTTTGAATTTATAAAATTAGTTTTAGGCCTTGAAAGTTCAGGAATTAATTTTAGGGAATTTATTTTCCCATAGGACTACCGATAAAGGCCTAGTTAGAGAAAATTCAAAATAAATATCTAGAGGTGGTAAAAAATTATGAAAATTTTCAGATCTTATTCTCATATTAAAAGGTGAATTATCATGAAGAGAAATGAATTTTTGGAGGTCTAGAAAAATTATGAAATGTTGCTAGTGAATAGTAACTCGTAAAGTCTCAAATTGGTTTGGGATTTGGATTTGGATTGTGAGCTATCTTTTTAGACCAGCTCAAACCATTTGTGGGGCCTATATTAAGCCCAATAAGGGCCCAATTTGTACAGGATATGAAGGCTTCAAATTAATTAAAGAAAAATACAAAAATTAAGGGATAATTGTGGGAATAATCTAGAGCTTGGACACTTGTTCAAATTTGAACTTCCCTTGCACTTGATGGCTACCAATCTAATCATTTTGGGCGTCCAAATTAGGGGGAGAAGGGCAGACTAATTTTCTATAAATACCCCTTTGGAAAATACAAGAAACTGTTGAAAAAATTGGGAAAAAGACGGGAGATGCTGCCGTTTTGATTTTTGACCAAGAGATACTAAATTTGTGGAGGTTTTGGACAAGGAATCATTCAACTTACATCAAGGAAACATCAAGGTATGCTTAAACCCTCTTATCCCTAAATTTCAAGCTAGTTTAGTTAGAGTTTTGGCTTAAAATTCTAAGGCTAGATGCTGCCCCATTTCGGTCTGATTATGTGATGATTAGGAAAGGATAGAGACCTTAAATATCAAGTGAAATAAGCATGTATAAGTGGTGTATGGATTGATTTTTGAAAGAAAACCAAGTTAAGGTTTTAGAGGAGCAATTCAGTCAAGCACTGTTCATTGGGCAAGAAATTGTTTTGCACTGATTTGATGATTCCAATGGCTTTAAAACATGATTTTGTGTAGGGATATATGGTTAGGAAGTGTTTAAAATCATTGGAATCAAAAATAAAATTTTTAGAAGTTATAACCCCCTATTCGGCCAAACCAAGTTCATAAGGAAGGAGTGTAAATTTCAAAAATATGATTGCATATTTGGATTTCTCATGAAAATTGTGTAGGAATGATTCATGAGGTTATTGATTCTAAAGGAGCAATCATTTTGTTAAAAACCAAAGAAAAAAGGGGGGAAATGGTTGGTTAAAGTTAAAGTTTTGTGTTGTGTTGTTTAATGGTTAATGCGGCCTATATTTATGCTTGATTTAATAGGCTTTGGGAGGAAGAATCAAGGAAGATCATTGTCCCTTGAGGTCAACGAATTGGACGAGTAGTAAAAGGTAGCATTGAATTGTAATTTGATTGTTTATCTTGTTTGTGTAATGTGCTTATGTGGATTGCTTGAAGTAAGGAATTTATTTTGTGGCATTGTTGATTTTGTGACATTTGATATGCTTTGGCCAAATGCATGATAATATGTTAATGTGAAAGTGTGTTTGATTCCTCTCTTGATTTGATGAAAAATGTGATTTTATGTGACTTGAGGTTGTCTGAAGTTTTATGACATATCACATTATGCATTGCTTGAGTAACATGATGATTATAGTTCATTGCTACTAAGATTTCTATGAAATCTCATTACCCCTTATGTTAAATTATGCAACAATAGGGCGTGGACCAAGTATGGATGAGGGCAAAGAATTGGCGTGAGCTAGGGAGGCCATGGAGACTCTATGACAATGTATTAAGTTATGTTATATTTTGTTGAACTTTGCTATAAGCTTGTAATGGATTATGGATATGGAATACTTTGACATTATGTGAATTATAATATTGTATGATTGTTTATAATCATGGTGTGATGTGTTGGAAGGGATGGCAATTGGAAAAGAGAAAGGAAAATTGAGGAAAATATGGTTTAGGAGATAAAAATACCTTAACAAGAGGCAATCTAGTGTCACATAAAATAATAAGCATCATCGAGCTCTAGGTATCACAAGGAACTTACTTATCTCTCTTTGTCTATTAGTTCCCAATGCAACCATCCACTATCATGTTCTTATTCATTTCCTTTCATCTCCATCCTCAAGAGGGATCTTGCATCACTTTACTCTTTCTAACTTTCTTTACCTCTTGACCAATTATTTTTATGGTCAGGTATTGATCACCATACCCTCATCCATCACAGCGAACATTTAATCACCTTGCTGTGTGGTATCTAGGTCAGGTACCTAGGTCATCATTGACCTTTCATTTATTATCATCTAATCTCTATCCCTCTTGGTTCGTTATCCCTTAGGGATTTCTACCTCTATTCAGGGATTCGAACAAACCTCAAAACATCTCATTTTGTTACCACGCTTCTATCGAGGTCATATCGATTACTTAAGGTACAGGTTGATATTAAGTTCCCTTACTAGGGCATTGACTTATACCTCTGACGGGCTTATTGTATCCTTAACCATTTGTTTCTATGGTCAAATGCTAATTATAAAGTGACCATATTACACAGCAGGCATTGATCATTAAAACATCTCTGCTGTGTGACCTTCCAATCAGGCACTTTTAACTAATTACCCGAGGCTTAGGTTGTCACCCTGCTTCCCTATTAGGGTCTAGACTCCTATTCTTTATTGGCTTACCATACTCTTAGCCATTACCCTCTGGAGACGTCTTTCAACTTTGACTCATTCCCTGGTCAAGCTCTCTTAGCCCAACCATTCCTCTCCTGAGGGAGAGTCTCTTAGCAGTGACTACCTATCTCTCAGGTTACTCTTTGTCATTCCTTACTTCTCTTCTATATCTATTTCCCTTAAAGAAAACACCTCAATATCTTAACCTCAATTGGACCAATCCTAGAAACCCGTTACTTTTTTAATTAGCCTTTTTTTTCCATACCGGGCTTCGCTTGAACCAATACTTTGCTCATACCTTAGTCAGGACCTCTACAAGAACTTCCTAACGGTTACCTATCATTGGGTTGCTTTTGCCTAAGCACGCTTAACTAAATAGTGCTGATAGGCTTGAACCCTAGTACCTTACTGTCTTAGGCCCTTCTTATTCTACCTTTAGTCAGGTCTGTTCAGCTTACATTCTTGTCTCTCGCCTCATCTTAAGGATTTACCCATCAATACTCAGTCTGTCTCTATGTCACATGGGTTCTTCCTATATTTAGAGCTAGCCTGAATGTCTCTTTTTCCAGGTCTTATGGCTCTAACTCCTCTAACTTTGGCTTTCGTCTATTAGTCGGAAGGAAATTGAATCCAGCTTAATTAATGATAAGGTTATATAGAAGGAAATCATGGGTACTCTCTCAGTACTGGTTTACAACTGAAGGAGGTTTCCATATCCTCAACTTATCCTTGGTCCTCATCTTCTCAAATAGGTACCAATCTCTGGGAGACTTAGACCATAGGACTAAGTGAAGTCATCTCCACTCAGTTGGTCACCATACTAATAATTCCCCAAAAACTGTTCCAAGAGCCAATACCATTTCTTAAACCTCCTATCAATTCCCCAGGCCACCTATTTGTCTCTTTAGGTGCCTAAGCCAATCTGTCTTAGGAGTTCTCTTACTCCTCCAGCTGCTCTTACCGTTTCTTACTACTTTAGAACGGTACAGAGAGAGGACTTATGCAACTTCTCTTTCCTCTACTTTATTTTTCAGTACGAGCATACTCTAACATGCATAATGTTGACATTTTAATGCAAGGAGTGTAAGCTCTTACTGGTTGCTATGTTCGTAGCATGCCAACTAGACATCTTATCCCTACAAGAGGGAGCCTCTTTTCTAGTTCGCAGCTGTTTCTGGAAGTCATAGGGAGAGGACTTTTGAGGTTCTTTTTCTTTCTATTTTCCCTTCTCTACTAAGCTCAAGGACATTGAACCCTAGATTTATTCTTGGCTCGTCATACTTCTATTAGGTAAGGTCAACTCCACTTGCCTTGTCTCGGCTGCTTCCCTTTCCTGCTCGGATAGGGCATTTTACTCCATCTTGAGCAACATCAATTCTAACTTGGAGGACCAATTCCTATTTTCTCTAGGAAGATTCTTGGCCAAGAACTTATCCCTTGGAAAGGGTGCCTCTCAACTTAACCCCACGTGACTGAGTATCTCTTAACATCATCGGGAACATGCCAATCTCATAATGCTAGTTCCCCGCATGACTATTTGTCTCATTCTCATCTCTTTCTCTTCTTTTTACTCCCTAAGAATTCCACTAGGGTTGTCTAGCTTGACTTCACTATCTCCAAGTTCCTATTTATCTATTTAGGGACTTAAGATAGGTACTCTATCATAGTGCCCCAACTCTAACGAGGCTTTAAGAGTTTGTCCAGTTTAGGTGACTACTACACCCTCTTAGCGGTGTACAGACTCAACCCCTAACTATCTTGTTCAACTCATCATTACTCTTCCTCTTGAGGGGGAATCTGATAACTTTTAAATAGTGGCTACTACTCTCTCTTTGATCTCTATCAGTCTTACTCTCAGGGACCTTATAGTCCATCAAGTCGTGCCAAGATACCCACCTCAGCGTCTGAGAGTCACTATCTCTATTCGTCATCACCATAATTCTTATTCACCACCACTTTCTTTGGTTCATCATGACAGAACATACTTTCTCTTACTTCTGCTAGTTTTACTTAGCTTTGTTCATCGTAACCTCAACTGCTACCTGAAGGACTTCCATGTCCTAGCCTCACTGTAATTCCCAACTAAGTCAACTACTTCCTTTCAAGCAATGAAGGAAAGGTCTGGCTCACAACTCTAGGCTATTAGCACTTTTACTTTCCCTTATCCTTGGGGATTACCGGCGGCAGAAAGTGATCTTTAGCTCTTCTGACCTTTTTATATCTATTTAGGAATCAAAGATAATTATTTTGATCGTTCTGCCTTAACCTCGTATCAAGGCTACAGTAACTGTATCTAACTTAGGTTGCCACTTGACCCTTTTTTTTCTAGGGTTTAGACTCATACCTCTATCTGACTTATGAGCCATTATCCCCTTTTCTTTAGAGGGAAGTCTCTTTGTCTTTACACAGTGGCTACCTTCCTCTGCGTATAACTTCTTATCATCATTTTATCTGTACCTTTCTAACAGAGGATCCCAACTTCACTTAAAGATCCTTATTACTTATTTTCCCTAGAGCATTCACCTCCAATCCATAACCTTAGTTAGACCTTAGCTAGTATTCCACTACTAGCTCTAACCTGAACTGGGCTTTTCTAAATTCTTGCAGATAGTTCTCTTCTTCTATGCCAGAACCTCTGCTCTGATATCAAAAATGTCACACCTTACTTATATAGTACCTTAGCAGTCATTTAGAACCATTCTAAACCACTTTGGATGGTCTTAAACTTAAAAATTTCAATTTGGACGTTAATTTTCAGAAAATTACTGTTCACTGTCCAGTTTTCAGATTACAGGTCCAATTTTGAAAAGTCATAACTAATTCTAGAAAAATCGTATGGAGGTGTTCCAAAATTATAAGGAAAGCTCTTTCAATACTCTTTAAGGGAAAAATATTCAACTGAACTCATCCTCATTGAAAACGTACAGTTTATTGGATTAAGATTACTATTCGTTTGGTGAAATCTGGACTTTTCAGATTCTGTGCCTTAACTTTGAAAATTCATATCTCTTCGTATACACATCCAAATGAGGTGATTTATCACTCATTTTAAAGCTTGGGATGTGCAATATAAGTATACCAAATTTTGTAGCTTAACTCATTCATATGATAGGTCAAACTGAAGCTTGAAACTAACTGCTCCATGACCTACGTTTTATCCCTTAACATCTCTTTACTTTAATTCTTTTTATTTCTTTGGCATACCTAACATGGGCTTACTTTTTCCCATTCATGCTCATACATTCCTATACACACCATAAGCTTTATAATTAAATACATGGCGTTCACAACATAAGTCATAACATAGGAGAATTATACATTGAATAATAATATCAATCATTAGCATCAATAACTCTCCACTTCTTCTCCTTGCTTCTCATGCCATTAGTGCCCACCATTGATTGACCTAAATGGTTGGTTAGGGAGGGGGTGAAATTCGGGGGAATCTCAGTAGCAAACAATACCATATTAATCATGCTAAATGGATGCTCATGCACTACACGCAACTTGTTTATTCTCTTGTTAATTAGTGACATACTAGCATGCTCAAAGCTAACTTCTTGATGCATGGCCATGGAGACATAATCTACTCATCATGAATAGCAATTACAGCAGCTAAAACATGTCACAATAACATTCAATAACATGTACACGGCAACACACAAGCATACCACATCAAGCAATGACAATAGGTAAGTTCACTACCTTGCACCTCAAGCCTTCCTCTTACTTTTCCTTTGACTCCCTTCACTTTCCAACCATGTTAGCTTTCGGTCAACATCATCAAACATCCTCTTGGATGTTCCAAAGGTCCTAAACATAGTCATAATGATCATACAATCTATTAGGACCACTAGATTACATAAAGTTCAAAGCTAGCTCTCTTGAACCTTAACCCTTTCTCTTAGTCTTAGGGTTTTCTTTCTAGCTTTTCTAACATAAATCTCATCATTTCCCATCCTTATGATCCATTTCTTGTCAATTAGGACCACTTTAGATGGCCTTAGATTCAAGAAGATCAAATCTGGAAATTTTGGTTCGCGGGTACTGTTCACGCAGAATCTCCAGAATTTTTGCTCAACTTTGCAAATTCATAATTAATCCTAGAAAAATCAAAATTGAGTGATTCAAAGTCTCACTGAAATCTCCTTAAGTTAACTTTGAAGGAAAAATAGTTTCAGGAACCAATTCTATGCTGAACAGCACCGGAATTGTACGGAACTCGACACTCTTCTAAAAGTTCAACACTGTTTCCAGATTTCAATCTCTAACTTTGAAAAATCACCATAAATCGTACACATATCCAAATGGATTTTTCTACCCATGGATTTAAAGCTCACAGAATGTACTTTAAGCATACAAAATTTCAGAATCAGATATGAACAGTAACTAATTCGAAATAGGCATCAAATCAGATGCTACAGCCACCACATACCTTGATCTTGAAGCTTGAATTTAGGTGGACTTTCTCTCACTAGAAATAGCTCTTTCTCTCTCTAGATGCAAGAGTGGTAGAGTTTCCCCTATAGATCCTTGCTTGGCTGAAAATGAAGGGGAGGGAATGCCTATTTATAGCCAAAAATTTGGCTTGAATGGACCAAAATACCCTTGGTGGCTAATAGAAAGGGTAAGGGCAATTTTGGAACTTCAAGTTGACTTTTACATCATCCTTGCATCATCTTCTTGCATCATGCTTACCTCAACCTTCTAGAAGATGCCAAGTGTCATAAAAGTGGTGGAGGAGATGGGAGATTAGATCCTAGCCATTGGATCAAACTTAATTCCTCCAAATTTACTTGGCCCACGTTTCTCTGGCTTCCTTTATGGTCTTCCGGAGCTTAGAAAATTATTCTGTCTGCTTCATAAATTCCCTTTAATTTTAGAGAATATCTATGAATTTTCTTAGGTCATAACACTTCCTTTGAACCTTGCATAAAAATTCATTTACCAAAATACCCTTTTATCGGCAAAACCGGCTCTTTAATTTATTAAAGCCACTCCACTAGCCTTTTGGTTGTGGGACTAATTTTATAAATTAGTAAAACCTTTCAACCATTTAACCTCATTTTTGTATACATTTTTAAGGTCTCTTTCTATTTTAAATAATTACCTCACATGGTATACTTTTTACTGGTAATAACCTCATAAATTCCATTGAAGCTGCCTTAGGGGTATTTTCATCTTTTCTCTTCACAGAAGAGCCTTAGAATATTATTTCCCATTTTCTAGGATTTTCTTGGAATTCTCTGCATACTCTTCCATTTTTACCCCTGTTGGTCATAACTTTCTGAATTTACAGTTTAGTCCCTTCTTGGACTTAGCTTCATATAATCCTCTCTTTGAGGCTTCTGGCTTAACCTTTAGCCTGTATCTAGTCTCTTTTCTCTCTCTGGGCCTTCGAGACTTTACTGGAGCTTCTAACTTTGATTACACTTTAGCCCCTTAAAACTTTTACTTTGCAGTTTAGTCTCTGAAACTGCTTTGCCTTCCTTTCTCATCTTTGGGACTTTTGCTCAAAAAGGGTCTAGTAGCCTATCCAATTCAGGCTATTTCTAATACTTCTAGGCCTAAAAGTTTGGATGTTACAGTCGTTAAACAACAGATGCCTTGATACTTCATGATAAAGAAAGAACTCCTGCCCCTCAACAAAATGAGGTTCAAGAATTGCCTCATCTAACTCAAGGTACGAATCAAGTGATGGTTATTCCTTGGATACAGTCTTTAAATTAAAAATGAATTATCTATTCATATTACCCAGTATTGGGCAATAAGAACTGAGTATTGAGGTATTGCAGGAGTTAAGTATTCTTAGTATGTTATCTTTATCAATATGTGCCTGTATTGTGCTTTATGTTGCATGCTAAATAAGTTTGATAAACTAGGAATTAGTGTTGAAATTGTGTTTTATGAATGCCCATATGAGGTTTGAGACTGGTTTTGATAGAATTTAAAGCCTATTTATATACTATTTGAGAAAAGCCAAAAGAAACTATTTAGAGATCGACTCTTGACTTGAGAAAGGTTAGAGAAATTCCTTGTGAAGGATAGACAGAACCAGTAACCAGAGATAGATTCTCAGAATCATGGACCAGCAGTGAGAACTTAGTCAAGCCTACTTCAAAGTAAGTCTTATTAATTGTTCGGGTGGACGAGTGACACGTGCATAATTGGTTAAAGAACATGGGTATGGTTAAAGTAGGAATATGCAATGTGATAAGGTAAGTAAGATAATGCAAGCATGTTGGCATGAGAACTCTTCGATGTAGGCAAAGATAAAAGTGGAGATAGAAGAAATATTGTTGATAAGGGAATATTTGAAGAAATTCCTAGAGGAGGTTAATGAACCTCCATCAGAACAAAGGAAGCAGATGTTGTGATTGAGAAGATGCTGGAAAGGGGTTGATTTTCAAAGACTCCTCTCTACATGACTCCTAATAGAATGGCTAAGATAGGGTAGGCCCAAAGAAGGTAGGAGCCTATACCCTAATAAGAAAATAGGGTGACAATTTAAACCTCGAGTAATTGATGTAACCTCGAAAGAAGCAAGGTAATAGAACAAAATGTTTGAGATTTGTTAAACCCCTGACTAGTGGTAAAATTCCTAAGGAATAGTAAGCCAAGAGGGATAGAAATTGAACAATGTTAAATGAAGAACAGTTAATGAGCCAAATACCTGATTGGATATGACACAACAAGGCAGTTAAACTATTGTTATGTAATATGACTAATGTCTGATAATTAATAGTTGACCATGGGGACAGATGACCAAAAGGGTAAAGAAGTTAAAAAGGTTATGTCAGACAAGATCCCTCTTGAGGATAGAATTGGACAGAAATAGGTGAGTGCATGATGGTTAATAGTTACTCTAGGAACTAACAGGTAATGAAAGACGAATAAGTTATCATTGGTGCCTAAAGTTGAAAGATGCTTAAATAGTTGATAATGTTAGGGATCATATAGTACCCCTTGGTATCCTTAGAACAATTAAGAGTATATCACTATGGCACCCAGGCTAATGTGAAATTCGAGAGATGAAGTTCCCAGTAAGGAATGCCACTACTTATGGAACCACATAATTTTAAGGGAGAGTCTCCCTCCTAATAGGGACATAGAATTAAGGAGTGTACCCTAACGAAAATTGAACACAGGAAGGTCTTGGCCATGAAGTACCTCTCTGAAAGTGGGCTTGATACTCTATCACAGAAGTTATATTACATTCACGAGGGCGAACCATTCTTAACAAGGACTGCAGTAACCACCTAAATGGAGTTGATAGTGATATATCCTCTATCGGGGGTACTAGAAATGATGAACAGTTAATTACTTTGGTAAGAATGAGGCATCCATCCATGACGGCTGGTTTTCTAAGGAGGATAAGGGAAGCTACCAAACCAAAGTGCAAAGTAAATAATACCCTAAAGGGAGTGAAACTGGCCAATTGTATTGGAAAGGTATTATGAGGCAAATACGTGTGACTCCTCGAACTTAACAAGGTACTGTAGCCTCGGGATAGGTAATGAGAACATGATAATATAAACCCTCTCCTGATATTATTTAAGTTGAGAAGAAGCAGTAAGGACTATAAAGTCCTCAAACAAGGAAGATTGGCATTAACATGATGATGAGCTAATAAACTTCAGAGGAGAGACACTGCCTAGAGACTCATGAGGCACTATCAAAGGAAAGTGACCTAAAGTAGCCACCTCAAGGATTAAGGAAATATGAAAGGCCCAAGAATTCTAGAGTTGACAGGAAAGGCTTAGCAAAGTCCAAGAAGACAATAAGGGTGTCTGTGATGAATCTTAGGAAATAATTAGTCAAGTTACCCACAGAGTGAAGGTGACTTATTTTATTACTAAGTCCCGTGGTCTGAGATCTTCTAAAGATTTTAACACGGCAAGTTGGCAATGGTAATATTTCAGGGTCATAGTAGATCCTGAAAATGCTTATGATGGAGCACAGTGGCTCCTAAGGTTGTGGTAGACCAAGCCTCAAGGGAAGATGCTAAACTGAGAGGATGATACCTCTTGAGACATGAGAAAGGGGTATACATTAAGCTGAGGAGACGGTGCCTCTCACAACATAAGCATGGGATGACACGTTGAGCCGTGAGAGTGACTCCTCGTAAGGCCTGATACGTTAAAGTCCCGAGGGTGATTCCTCGTAAGGCTTGATAATGACATAACCAGGGACGAGTTTAAGATATAGAAGTTCACTCCGGTGGTTAACTAATACCGAGAGAGTACCCTTGATTTTTCACAGATACCATTATTGCAAATTGGGCCAAAAGCTATAAGTCTAAAATCGTGTGCATCTAGGCAAGTTAATGGTAAAATGAAAAGGGAAAGTAGGAACATAGACCTTTAAGGTAAAAGGAAGGATGGTTGAAGATGCTGACATGCCTGCTAAAGGTAGATGTTTCCTGTGACAATAACAGCTATTCTACCATATAAACAACTTTGTGTGAAACCTTATATGGCACAAAGTACTGATTACCACTGTAGTGGACTGAATTAAGTATGAGAAGAGTTTACAATACAAAAATGATGATCAAGTTTGAGAATAAATAAAGATGATTGATAAGGATCGTCAACCACTTAAAGTAGGTAGAAAGGGCATATGAACATAAGAAGTAGGCTACTAGAAATTATAGTTGGAGGAACCAACCACAGGAATGGGTCAAACCCTAAAAGACAAAATACGTAAAGCCGAAGAACCTTCTAAATTTTTCAGAGTTAGCCCGGTAATGTACAAGTTGGCCCTACCCCCTAACCTTAGTCAGATTCACATCTTCCATGTCTCTTAACTGAAAAAGTATCAGTCAGATCCCTTTCATATTTTGGAATATGAAAACATGGAGCTGCAGAATAACCTCACTTTCAAGGTGAAACGAGTAAAAGTGATAGATCGACAGGTTAAGCAGCTACAAAATAAGACTGTCCCGATGGTTAAATTTATCTAGAGGGATCTAACTTAAGAATAAGTTGCTTGGGAAAAGGGAAGATGATATGAAGACTAGATATCTAGAATTGTTCATCTAAGATATGTTTCTAAATTTTGAGAACGAAATTTATTTAAAGGGGGGAAGAATTGTCACATCCCAAGAAATTTCACCTAGACATAAGGAATCAAAAATTGGGATAAGGGCCAATGTAGAGACTAGATGGGAAGATGAAACAACTTTTGATGTGAAACCCCGATAAGATTCAGGCTGGCTTTTCCGTAATTATCAGTCTAGGAAGGGCAAAATGGTAAATTTGGAGAAAAATTCTAGAAAATTTCTAAAGAAAAGTATAAATTGGAAGTTTTAGAAACTCGGTTGAGGGCTAAAAGATGAAATTACGGTGAAAACAAATTATTAAAGAATTTCCTGTAAAGGGAGGTTTTTCGGGAAATTATTAGAAAATCAAAGGAAAGTAATTATTTTAATTAGTTACAGGCCTCAATAAATTTGGAAAAAATATGAACAAACCATCTAAATATTTTTTTGAATTTATAAAATTGGTTTTAGGCTATGGAAGTTCAGGAATTTATTTTAGGGAATTTATTTTCCCGCAGGACCACTGATAAAGGCCTAATCAAAGAGAATTCAAAATAAATATCTAGAGGTGGCAAAAAATTATGAAAATTTTCAGATCTTATTCTCATATTAAAAGGTGAATTATCATGAAGAGAAATAAACTTTTGGAGGTCTAGAAAAATTATAAAATGTTACTAGTGAATAATGACGGATAAAGTCTCAAATTGGTTTGGGATTTTGATTTGGATTGTAGACCATCTTTTTAGACCAGCCCACACCATTTGTGGGGCCCACATTAAGCTCAATAAGGGCCCAATTTCGTGCAGGATATGGAGGCTTCAAATTAATTAAAGAAAAATGCAAAAATTAAGGGATAATTGTGGGAATAATCTAGAGCTTGGACACTTGTTCAAATCTGAACTTCCCTTGCACTTGATGGCTGCCAACACACCCTCTTATCTATCATTTTGGGCATCCAAATCAGGGGGAGAAGGCCAGACCATTTTTTCTATAAATACCCCCTTGGAAAATACAAGAAAATGTTGGAAAATTTGGGAAAAAGAGGGTAGGTGCTATCATTTTCATTTTTGACCAAGGGAGACTGAATTTGTGGAGGTTTTGGATAAGGAATCATTCAACTTACATCAAGAAAACATCAAGGTATGCTTAAACCATCTTATCCCTAAATTTCAAGCTAGTTTAGTTAGAGTTTTGGCGTAAAATTCTAAGGCTAGATGCTGCCCCATTTCGGTCTGATTATGTGATGATTAGGGAAGGATAGAGACCTTAAATATCAAGTGGAATAAACATGTATAAGTGTTGTATGGATTGATTTTTGCAAGAAAACCAAGTTAGGGTTTTAGAGGAGTAATTCGGTCAAGGACTGTTCATGGGACAAGAAATTGTTTTATACTAATTTGATGATTTTAATGGCTTTAAAACATATTTTTGTGTAGGGATATATGATTGGGAAGTATTTAAAATCATTGGAATCAAAAATGAAATTTTTGGAAGTTATAACCCCCTATTCGGCCAAACCAAGTTCATGGGGAAGGAGTGTAAATTTCAAAAATTTGATTACATATTTGGATTCCTCATCAAAAATTATGTAGGAATGAGTCATGAGGTTATTGATTCTAAAGGAGCAATCATTTTGTTAAAAATCAAAGAAAAAGGGGGGAAAATGGTTGGTTAAAGTTAAAGTTTTGTGTTGTGTTGTTTAATGGTTAATGCGGCCTATATTTATGCTTGATTTAATAGGCTTTGGGAGGAAGAATCAAGGAAGATCATTGTCCCTTAAGGTGACCGAATTGGATGAGTAGTAAAAGGTAGCATTGAATTGTAATTTAATTGTTTATCTTGCTTGTGTAATGTGCTTATGTGGATTGCTTGAAGTAAGGAATTTATTTTACGGCATTGTTGATTTTATGACATTTGATATGCTTTGGCCGAATGCATGATAATATGTTAATGTGAAAGTATGTCTGATTCCTCTCTTGATTTGATGAAAAATGTGATTTTATGTGATTTAAGGATGTCTGAAGTTCTATGACATATCACATTATGCATTGCTTGAGTAACATGATGATTATAATTCATTGCTACTAAGATTTCTATGAAATCTCATTCCCTCTTATGTTAAATTATGCAACAATAGGGAGTGGACCAAGTATGGATAAGGGCAAAGAATTAGCATGAGCTTGGGAGATCATAGAGACTCTATGATAATGTATTAAGTTATGTTATATTTTGTTAAACTTTGCTACAAGCTTGTAATGAATTATGGATATGGAATACTTTGACATTATGTAAATTATAATGTTGTATGATGGTTTATAATCATGGTGTGATGTGTTGGAAGGGATGGCAATTGGAAAAGAGAAAGGAAAATTGAGGAAAATATGGTTTAGGAGATAAAAATACCTTAACAAGAGGCAATCTAGTGTCACATAAAATAATAAGCAAATGATGGAATCTGGACCTGAGATTTTGCAAGAAAATAGATCTCATTTTTAGCTTTAAATCAAGTGGTAGATCATTAAATTTGGAGTTTTGTGCTAAGAGTTATGCCCTTCCAAAATTAGGCTAAAATCCTAGAAATTTGAAATTTTACCATATGAACAGTGCATCTTATCGAATTTTCTGGTGCTGTTTTGGATGGAATTGAGTCTAATGAATATTGTTTCTCTATAGAAATCTTAGCAAGCTTCATGTAAAAACTAGAACCATCTCGCTTTGATTTTTCTAAAATTAGTTATAAATTTTTAAAATTGGCCCAAATTCAAATGAATAGTATACGGACAGAATTAAAGGTGAAATTTTGAAATTGAAATTTTTCATCCAGAAACGTTGTGAAACACGTTCTAATAGTTCCAATTGACATATAATAAGTTATTTAAGGGAGGTGTGACACAAATGGCTTAGGCTGGTTCCAAAAGACCGCCCATATCCCAAATCAAAATCCTAAACCAATTTTAAACTTTATCTGTTACTATTCATTAGTAACATTTCATAATTTTTTTTAGACCTCCAAAAATTTATTTCTCTCTGTGATAATTCACCTTTTAATATGAAAGCATGATCTGTAAATTTTTAGATTTTTTTTTTTGCCTCTAGGTATTTATTTTGAATTTTCTCCAATTAGGCCTATATTAGTGTCACTGCAAAAAAATAAATTCCCTAAAATTAATTCCTGAGCTTCCAAGGCCTAAAAATAATTTTATAAATTCTAATAAATATTTAGATGATTTATTCATTTTTTTTGAAAATTTATTGAGGCCTATAACTAATTAAAATAATTATTTTCCTCTAATTTTCTAATAACTTCCCGAAAAACCTCCGTTTACGGGAAATCCTATAATAATTTATTTTCATAATAATTCCACCTTTCAGGCCTTAACAGAGTTTTCAAAATCTCTACCTTACACTTTTATCATTTTTTGGGAATTGTTTAGAATTTTTCTCAAATTTTTCCCTTTTGCCCTTCCTAGACTGATAATTACGTATATGCTAGCCCAAACTTTATCAGGGTTTCATCTCAAAAGTTGTTTCGTCTCCCCGTTTAGTTTCTATGTTGGCTCTCATCCCAATTTTTAATTTCCTATGTGCAAGTAAAATTTCTCGGGATGTGACATTTTTGAGCTTCTAAATATCAAAATAAGTGTTTCTAACATGATTTCTCTCTTCCTTTCATAAATTTTTCAGATTTCTTTGTGACAATTTTTTTCCCTTCATATTTTGAAAATAATTGAAGTTAGATTCTTGAATGATTTCAAAATGGGAAGTTTTGACTAAAACTTTTGGGTTAAAATGACTAATATAGGTTAGATTAAGGCTTTAATTAGTTTAGTTTTGTTGGATTTGAAGTGAAGATTGAAACTAGGATTTGAGGGATATGGGGGTTTATAATGGTTGATAATAATATGATGATTTAAAATGAGGTTAGATGATTGTGTTATACTAATATAAGTTAGATTTGATATTTAATTGGTTTAGATTGTTAAGGGAGTTTAAGATTCTCCGGTGGGTATTTTGAGGTTGGAGTCCTGAGTGTGAGATTGGGGTTTTGGATTAAATGGTGCAACTTGATCTCAATGAATGGTTTAGAAGAGTTAATGGAAGTATTAGAAAGTATGTTTGATGTTGAAATGGTCAAGTTATGGTTATGAAGATGTTTGGGTTGCTACGGGGTTAATGCCTCTAATTTGCTACGCATAACCACTTAGTTAACATATGATTGATTTTATATGATATCCATTTGTGAGATTAATTGAGCTGTGTGAAAAAGTATAAGTAGAACTCTATCCAATATCAACTCACACTTATATTCTTACAATCCCCTCCTCAAGTATGAGTCTTACAAAACATAATTCCTTTGTTTATGTATTTCAAAAACAATGACAGGCATACAATAGGTCAACAACCTATCTTTCTCTTGGAAGCCTACGTACTTCTTAGTTCATGTATAATTATGGATTTTAATTTAATGGAAATATCATTTTTAGACCCTTTGAAAAACTGAAGTTGTGATGTAAATCTATGGTCATACTTTTCACTATCAATTCTTTGTCTGTCTATAAAGGAAGATTTGTGTTAGTTCTTCAGGAGCTATATTAATATTGTTACATATAGTTCTTTATGAACTATATAATTTGAGAGGAAAGTGAAGACAAATTTATTTTAACATATCATTAACATAATACTACCTCCATCCTTAATATAAGATCTCGTTTGACTTTTATTTTGATCCTAAATATAAGACCCAAATCCACTTTTTTTCTCATATTTATGTATTTTTTCCAAAATATTTCTTCTAATAATAGTAGTTCTAGCCAAGACCCTTGATTAGCAAGGATATTTTAGGAAAGACAACATCTGTTTATTACAAATAACTAACTTAACTTATTTCCTTAATCTATACAAATTAGTCAACTAGTTCTTATTTTTAGGACTGGAGGTAGTAATAAATAATTATGAGTATCATAAATTTAATTTGCAATATATATAGAGAGAGAAAAAACACAAAAATGTAGATCATCTGTTAAAATGAACTTTATTTTCAAAAGTGCAAATTGAACATATTAAAACTTCTTAATACTTTTTTTTTTTGGGATAGCAAGGGAAGAGTAAAACTAAATGACAGCTATTACATGACTCAACATGTGGTTCTTATCAACTTGTAGCAGCAGCAGCAGTATCATTTGATCAATAGGTAGCAAAATAGTCTGAAAGTCCACCGACATATCCCATGCATCTGCAGCTAAGGAGTCTGCTACCTGATCAGTTTCACGGTCACAGCACACTAGTTCCACATCCCAGTCCCTCTCGAGCATGTGTTGCACCTCAACCAGGACTCGATAATCTGGATGCTCACTTGGAACCTCTAATTGAACTGTGCATATCAAGTCATCACAGTCACTCTCAAGAATGATTTTCTTCTGGTTCATGTCCCAAGCTAGCTTTAAACCCCAAAGAGCTCCCCACGCTTCTGCCATGATAACTGAACCATACCCAACCTTGTACATGAAGCCCTTCAAGAAGTCTCCGTTATGGTCCCTCATCAAACCCCCACAGGTGCATAGCCCCGAGACTAAATTTTGAGAGCCATCAATATTAATCTTAACAACGTCTATTGGTAGTAGTACCCATCTAATTTGCGCATTTGTAGCAGGACTCTTCTGTAGCATCGGAGGAGAACCCCAAGATAAGCACGCTTTGGTATGGGCAAGCACACTCTCAACTGTCCAGCCATTGTTTTGGAACACTCGATCATTCCGACATGGCCACATATTTCTACCAAGCACGGCAAATAACACTCGAAACTCATACCCCTCCGCTAAGGTCCTTTAGTGTAGAGACTATTGTATCCAGTCCATAAGGGACGAGGCATGAAAAAAGTACTGCCACTGCGTACTTGAAAGACAAACCCACCAGAGAAGTTTTACTTGGGGACAATCCCTCAACACGTGAAGGATAGTTTTTCGCTCAGCATGGCAGATTTCACACACTCCCGAGGGGTGGAGACCACGTTTAAACCGCACCATATTTGTAAGTAAAAAATCATGAGCACAAAGCCAGAGAAAAGAGCAATAGCGTTGGGGAACAAGTAACTTCCAAATGGATTGCCACACTCTTTTGTTTGATGAGGGATTTGGACTCGATATATTCTCGTATGCTGACTTGAGCGTAAAGTTTCCAGTAGGGAAGCCACACCATACCGGCATATCATCACCTCCATACTCATAGACCTTTACTCTTTGAATGGCCTCAAGAAACTATTGAAGGAAGAAGTGACTAAACTTCTGCCAATCCCACAAGCCAAAGGCCAAAGTACACTCTGCTACCTTCCAGTCCTTGCAATTTAATGGAACGTCACATATCGCTATCCTCTCTAACTTATCCAAGTGTGGGACCCAGGAGTCCTTTTAGAAGTGTTACACCTTACTATCGCACTATCTTAGGGTTCAATTAAAACCATCTTAGACCACATTGGATGGTCTTGGGCTCAATTCCATCTCAAAAAATGCTAATTTTCGAATTTTCGCTGTTCATCGGGTAAAAATTCAGTTTTTTGGCTTAACTTCAAAAATTCATAACTTAATCTAGAAAAATTGAAATGGAGTGGTTCAAAATTATATAAAAATATCTTTGAATGATATTTTAGGAAAAAATAGTCTTGTGAACCAATTACATTGGAAAAAGCATTAGTTTTTTTTGTGAAAGTCACCTCTGTCTATTAGGCAAAAACCCTTTTTCCAGATTCTAAACCTTAACTTTGAAAAATCATTAAAAATCGTGTAGTTGGCCATTTTTAACGGGTTAACTATCAAAATGAAGCTTAGAACGTGATCTACAAACATGCCAAATTTCCTAATTAAAAACATTCGGAAACTTAATCAAACATCACGTAAAAGTGGTGGTGTCAGTGAATTTACAGCACTGTCCAACATAATATTATATAACCCAAAAGTCCACGAATTTTTATGGTATGATACCATAATTTTGACCTTCAATCTGTAGCTTGCCCTTGGATGTTTCAGGTCCTAAAATGTTAGATTGCATTTGGGGAATGAGATTTCATTAAAATCCCAATAGTAAATTAACCAACTATATCATCAACAAGCATCATCATCATGCATAACTATATTAACTACTATTGGTGAACTAGCATGCTTATCATTTGGCAAACTCAACCATTCAAAGGCCAAAGCAAGAAAGTGCAAAGAGCAGCCACATCACAATCAAGAAAGTTCATCCACATAATAGCAATTAATCATGCAATAATCAATAATGCCAAGTTAATGTTAGTAGTTAGGTTCAACTTGCTACCTTACTCCAAAAGCTTGAGTTTTCTTTGTTTCTCTTCTTCTCCTTCACAAATATCAAACCCTAGCATGGTAAAAGCAAGAACACAACTTAATCATAACTCTTGCCCTTTAAAGCTTCCACCTTTGTTCTTTATTTTTGAACTTGTTTCTTTTTAACCCTAAAAACTATTTCTTGACTTATTCCTACATGGTTTTTCATGTAGATTCTAAATATATACTTATATTTAAGAAAATAAAAATCCTCCTTTCAGTTGCTCTTGACCGAACCAAGAGGGTTCTTTAACCCAAAAATTACAACTTTGGTTTTAATGCTTCCAACACTTGTTCCTTTTGGTTTACCCTACACCATTTTTCATTTTGAGCATCATGGAAGCCTTAAAACATTGAAAAACTCATCCTAGGGTTCAGTTACTATCATGACCAAAATGAACCTTAGGAAAAACACCAAAGAAAACAACCAATAACCACTTGCAACCACTAGAAACTATCATGCTTTGAAGTGTCTTAACAAGTTTGACTAACCAAACTTCTTCCCCCTCATGATAAACTAGTTCGGCTAGCACCAAAAATGAGAAGAGACAGAATTTTTCAACCACACAACTCAAGCAAACAAGGTGGAGAACAACTTAAGACCAAAAACTAAGCTTGAATCCTTGATTAAGTGACCAAAGTTGATAGCTTTTCCTTGTTTCTCCTTCAAAACCCTCTCTTTTCTCTCTTCCTCTCACTTGGCCGAACCACCCTCTGAAATTAGGGGGAGGAGAGCTTGTTTAATGAGTCAACATATCCCAACCACCATCATAAATGAAATTCCAAGTGTCATTACCCTCTTTAATCTTACTTTCTCTTTCATAATTAACTAAATCCAAATGAAATTAATTACCAAAAGTCAAAATCCTCTCCATTTAAGGAATGACACTTAGCAAATTCAAATCCTCTCCATTAGGGGCTTGACACATGGCCAATTGTGAACCATTTGAATTGCAAGACTCTAGTCTTGCTTTATCGGTGCACTTTGACTCCGGGTTTAACTTTGTTTCTATAATTACAGTATTTTGACTTCTGTAATTATTTTCTGTTAGATCCCTAATTTATTCTTCTTATTTTTATCTTTCCAAATTATCCTCTTTGTCTCAAAATTAATTTCCCAATAAGTAAATAAAAAGGAAAACTAATTTCCTTCTCTTTAGGGTTTTTCCACTTTTCAAAGGCATTGGGAAAAATCTTGGATATTTGAGGGTCTTTATTTAATCCCATAATCTCTTATAATTCTTTGGGATATCATAGGATTTTTTTTTAGAATTTTATTCCCATTAAAAATATTTATTTGGAATTTTCCAAATAAAATCCCTTAAATGGGCCTAAATCACCCTTAAATTCCTTTGTAATTTCTCTAAGGGTAATTTGGTCATAAAACCAATTTTATAATCTCGTATAATTCTCAAAGGATATTATCCTAATTTTTTCTTAATTTTCTAAGGCTTAAAAATATTATTCCATAATTATATTTGACTAATTTTCCTTAATTAGTCAAATTTTCATAATTGGCCTAGAAAGTCATAATAATTATTTTCCACCAAAATTCTTCTAATTCTCGTTATCATTTTTGGCCCTTGATTATTTAGGAATATTTTTATTCCTAATTACCATAGTATTAGATGTGACAAGAAGGATGTGGACCGACCATTGGAAACTCTCTAGGCCAAACCCTCCAAGACCTTGTCCCATGAAGACCGAACACCTTTCCAAGAACTTGACTCAGATTTCTGCTTTTCAACCTTCGGGATCAGATCTCCCCCTGTCTTATATTTCTCAAGAAGGAACTGTACCCACAGTAGATCTTGACGGGCAACGAGAGCAAAACTTCTTAATACTAATCAACATACTATATAGTACTTATTTGCATTGTTCAAAATATGTCATTGGGAAAAATGCTTACATATTATTCAATGTTTAATTTTTCTTTCTTGACTAATTTCTTAGTTAAAATGAAAACAATTTTAAATACTTATAATAAAATTTATTATCAATAAATCACAATAAATTTATTCAAACTAACATTAAATAAGATTATACAAATAAGATATAAATAAAAAAACTAGAAAAATTGCATTAAGGTCCCACCTAAGAGAATTAAATACAAATAAGTCACTTAAAATCATCAAATTAATTTAAAGTCTCAAAAGATTTCATTGCAAGAGATTTCACATGTTTAATCACTAAATTACCCTCATTTGCGCAAGCATACAAGCTGTCATCTTCATAGGTTCCTTGTAAAACCCACCTTTTAATACCAAAAATTTAGCTTTTTTTTTAAAACGTTAGTTTACACTCTACTATAGTAATAGGACTAAATTTTTGAAAAGAACTATACTACCATAGTAGAAAATAGACTTTTCTAGATTTCCAAAAACATACTTACTAAGAAAGAAACGAATAAACCTCATTTGAAATCATGCTACCTATAAAGAAAACGAAAAAACTTAATTTAAGAGCTAACTATGGTAGAAAAGAGTAAAAACAATTGAACAAGAAAGTATGCTATGATTATAAAAATTTAAATCATAATTTACAATACATATAATAGCCAAAAGTATGATAATTAGACATTGTGCACTTTTGAAGCCCAACAACCCAATTCACCTGTAGGCCTAAAGTCATTTCCCACAATTATAATATCATTCATCACAACAAGACATATCTTTTTCATATTACTATAATTTCCACATAACTTCATAATTTTTTCTAAAATTTCATAAATTTGGATTCACAATCAAAAAGCCACAGTTTAGAATCTATGGCCTCAAGCCTCCTCTATATCGGAGTGTGAATGAGCCCCACATGGCAATATACAAACTCAACACATATTCTAGGTATGGATGTCCATCTCCTCCTCCTCTTCAACTTCATCAATTCCCACTACTTCCATTAGACATTACTCCTCTACTACTCTATTACTTCTCCACTCTACCTTTAATCTTATAACTCACCTTTACTCACATTCATATAACTTATTGTCCACTATCTATCACTTATGTACAAGTGTAACCTATGTGTAAGACTATGTTTTTATATATAGGGCATACAATTGTGTTGTGATATAAGTGAAGCAAGTGAAGGAATATAATATACTTCTCTTATTTTCTTGTCTTCATTTCTTCTTTACTTTGCTTTCTTTATTGACTCATTTCATAACACGTTATTAGTATGGTACTCTACCAAATGAGTTCATGGCATCTTGTTGAAACATGTTGACTTTTGTTCATCGAATAAAGGTAGTTTACTCCAAATGGCTTGGTAAGATTTCTCCAATTTATGTAGAGGTAATGATGTCCTTGCAATTTTTGAGAAGGTATCTATTTTATTGATACATGCGTAATTAAATATTTAATATTCATCATTTTAAGCGATTGGGATTTGTATCATTTAAAGTTCAAGTCTTATTTTTATTTATGTTTTTTATGAGATGGCTAAAAGCCAAATCACTTTTGATAGTGATTCTTTGATATAAGACCATCATGTGGTTGTAGCCATATAAAAAGATTGTGACAATTTGATAACCCAATGATTACAAATATCAAAGTCCTAAAGGCTAATAGTTCAAATATCAAATGACCTGATAATTCTAAAAGATTTTCACCATGGTCTTGAAAAATAATATTTGGAGAAATCAATGATGTGCTATTGAAAGCAAGGAATATGTCTATAAAAAGTGATAAAAAATGACCATATTGTATTGGTGGAATTGTTAACTAAAATACTATAATCTTTGGTCTGAGCTATTGAATCATAACAGAGAAAATAGTAATACCTCTATGGTCTATAAAATTATGAGCAAATGTTATCATATGACTAGAAGTCATATAGAAAAACATGTATCAATTCATTAAAATTAAATGTAAAAAAAATGGTTATGAAGCCAAAAAGACCACGATATATTATGAAAAATATCAAGAGTAATTATGATGCCCAAGGTAATAAGTTGCAAAGAAAGATGTGCAAAGTATTTATAAAGATAGAAGAGACATAATCATAAGCCTAGAAGGCTATGTAGTGTTTAATTTTTATCGGTTTTTAAATTTATTGTAATTTTTGAGAGACAAATTATTATAAGAATTTGATATAAGAATTGATGATTAATGTTGAGAAGTTTTGAATGGTATGTCCAATTTGTACTTTATTTTTAAAAGTTCATTTTGAAGGATCTTCTATATTTTTGTGTTTTCTCTCTATATATGGCAAATTAAATCTATGATATTCATAATTATTCGTTATTATGTTAATGATGTATGAATTTGTTTTCATATTCCCCTCAAATTATATAGTTCTTGAAGAGCTATATGTAGTAACATTAATACAATTCCTAAAGAACTAATACTAATTTTTCCTTTATGGGTAGAGACCAGAGATAAAGAATTAATATTAAAAACATGATCCATAAATCTACATCACAACTTTGATTCTCCAAAGAGTCTAAAAGTGATATGCTTGTCACTCTTTGTTAAATTTATGAAAAAAAAGAATCATGTTTGTATGACTTACACTTGAGAGGGAAGAATGTTGGAATAAAAGTGAGTTGATATTGGATAGATATCTCATGTAGCTCACTTAATGTAATAAATGGATAACATATAAAAACCAATCATATGTTATAGAAATTGAAAAGTTCACTAATAATTAAGAAGGATGCATGGTACAGTAAACCAGAGGAACAAGTTTTGATGCTAAGCACCCTGACGAGTAACATGAGCTCATCATGGTATGCACTGTTTCATTTGATGGATAAAGGATCTAACTGTTCATCCCATTTTTATCGCTTTCATGTTTTTTTTTCCATTTTCATTTCAATAAATCTTTCTGAAATCAATCTTCAGCAGCAAGCCTCTCTTCCAAGTTATTCTTCAACTGTTCAGTATTCCATCACCCTTGAATGGACATGTGTTGTTGCTTTGTCATACTCTATTGGCTCTCATGGCGGTCTCTAGATTCGTCCATCATCTTCATCTAAGATCTAGGGATCAGTTTGGCGTTCTCTTCCTCTGATGGGTTTAATCGTTGCTCTATCACTCTATTTGCTCCTAGCTTCATTTTGTTGCTCAGTCAACCATCATCATTGTAAATTTGAAGGTAAGTGAATAATTCTTGCTATTGTCTACTCATTGCTCTCAATCAAGCTTATGTTTTGTTTGTTTTAAGTTATTCTCTATCAACTTGCTCTGATATGGGTTATTATAAAATTATATAGTGGAAAAACCATAAAAAATATCAATCTTGTAAATTAGAACTCTATTTGCTATACGAATCAAGTTTGGAATTCTATTTTTATCAAAAATCCTAATGGGCTTGCATTTATAATTTTGTAAATTGGAACTCTATTTGCTATCTGATTCAAGTTTGGAACTTCATTTCCTGTCTAATTCAACTGGGGAACTCTATTTACTACTCCCTCCGTTCCTTATTATAAGAGACATTTGATGCTTATAGCATGTTCCTATATATAAGAGATACTTACAAGTTGTCTCTACTTTTTTGTGTTGATTTACTATTTTACCCATATTTATTATCTCCAACTCACACTCTCCCTCCCTCCCACTTCTCTTTCTTTTAATAATTTAATTGTTCTCTCTCATGCTCTCTCTCCTTATTAATGAGGGCATTTTTGGAAAAAAATTATACTTTTTACACATTAATTGTTCTTAACTAATTTAAACTGTTTTTTTGATCAACGTACTTCGGTTATTTGTCTCTTATAATAAGGAACGGAGGGAGTATTTTTTATTACAAATATACTTTGACTAAAGTATGATTTGACAGATTTATATTCGGTTGAATATTGAGCTTCTAAGTTTCAAACCAAGAAAGATTCTTGAGCAACCAGAAACACAAAATTTTAATAGTGAAATGTGCCAACGTTCATAATTACCTCCAAACACACTGTCAAGTTTTAGCATAGTTGGGAAGAAATATAGTTCAAGATCATTTCTTATGTGCCCTTTCCTTAATCATTTCTCATCTTCCTTTTCCTTTATTGTGATTTCACACTATTTTGTACAACTCTTAGCGTAAGAAACTCTAGCTAGACATATATTAGACCAAGCTTTAATAGCACAAGGTTCATATGAGCTGGAGATAATAGTTTATAATGTTAGTTTTTTTGCCAACTTCTTTTTGACCTCTACTTTTTCCATCCTCATGGTACTTTTAGCAGCCATCCTGTTGCATAACATAGGATACTAAGACCTAAGCAGGGCTAGAATATCAATGTAAAAAATTACAAGAAATTTTTTTGTTTTTATTTGACTGCAGTAGCACAATCATAAACTAGTGGAAAACCAAGATGAAATGTCTGTGCTATTCTTAGATTCTATTGAACAAAGTAATTTTATTCTTTATAATCCAAGATTACTTGCAGATCTTTTTTTATGCCAAATAGTTTGTGTAC
Organism: Neltuma alba; assembly: GCF_004799145.2. NCBI lineage: Eukaryota > Viridiplantae > Streptophyta > Magnoliopsida > Fabales > Fabaceae > Neltuma > Neltuma alba. The sequence continues at coordinate 42,236 of NW_021635551.1, read as the reverse complement.
TTTAGGTTAACATGTATATATGTTATGTAGGATAGCTATGAATTCCTCTCTAGATGTATCAAGAAAGATTTAGGGTTCGAAAATGGTAAATTGTTCACAGCATACATTGCATCATACACGTGTCTTTTTTATTGGCATGCCTTTTTTTTTTTTTGAGTTACAGGAGGGCGGGATCGAACCCGCATTACACACACACCCACGCACACACCCACACCACTGGGCCAACAGGCTGGTGGTATTGGCATGCCTTTGAATATGAGCAAATCAATGAAGCGTTAAAGGTAAATCATATATTATTACCTTTTTTTTTTTAAGTTTCCTTTAAATTGGCTAAAAAAAAGACACGAATTTTATATTAGTCAATACAAATTGACAAACAAAAAGTACAGCAAATGATGGAAATTGATTGGCTTAAATATTGATTTGCATGTAGGTTTGAAGCAAAGCAAGCACATCCTACAAAGACTTGTTCTTTAAGCCATGAAAAAGACAAAAAATCAATCCCCAACAGCCAAAAAGAGCCCGCTAGGTTTTTTACTCTCCTGTATGAAAAAGAAATTATGTATTTAGTTAGGTATGTAATATGTCAATTGTGGAAAGAGGCTGAAATGTATAAATACTAGATTTGTATATGAAAGGAATTGTATATGAGCATCTAGTTTTCTATTCATTATTTTGTATGTAGTTCATAAGATATATGGCTTCAAGTGATGGAATTTCTTTACCTTGTGCCTATATTTGCAAATATCAATGGCTATAAAATTAAAATATGATAGATATATATAGCACATGGTAATTAATTGATTCATACCATCAACAAACTTGTAAAGGACAATAATTGTGATGTAGAGGGTGGAAATATGTTATGGTGGAGGAACTGAGAATGAGAATATGGAATTTTGTGTTTCTGCATGTTGTGTTGGAGCTTCTACATATGAAACTATTGAAACTTGAGTTAATATATCTTTCATTTGATCATCAATTCTTCTTTTCTTTTATGATGAAGCCTCTTGAGAATCCTTTAAAAAAAATAAATACAAATACAAAACAACTAATAGTGTTTACTTATATATAAATTAAAAACTCAATACCTTAGGTATAACATTTCTTCTTTTTTGTCTATTATTCTCTTCCCAACCTTTCCAACGTCTCTTTCTTGATATTTCATCTTTTTTTTTTTTTGAATACCTTTGGCATGTTTTATGGCTCCAAGATTGGTTGAGAAGTGTCATTTTTATTTCCATCAAGAATTTTATTTTCTAACTCAGTCATATATTTTTGAACACTAGTGAATGCCTTATGAATATTAACAGCCCTCGTTGCCTATGAATATTAACAGCCCTTGTTTTCAATCTCACCATCTTGCTCACTAGGTGTCTGAACCTTCATGTTATGTCAAGTTTAGAATATGCTTCTATCTTATTTGCTTTGACATCATGTACAACCCCGCTCTTTGCTTCCTTGGTTCACTACTTGAGAATATATTGCTCAAGAACAACTCTAACATCGTTGGACTTATATACTTTCAATGCATGGCAACACAACATCCTTGTGGTCTCAAACTTTCGTTAACTACAATAAATTTCATGTCTATCACAGTTAAACTCAATTCTCCATTCCCACTCTTCATCTATCATATGAGCTATATATACAAATAAAGGTTCTTTCTCGTCACGTTCAATTAACTTTACAAAGAATTAGAGACCCTATTGTTCTTGGAACATGTCAAACATAGTGGGAGTATAACATTGCACAAGTTGACACAAGATAGGTGTACTTTGATTGACCATTCTTAGTATTTTTTGTCAATATTAATACTCTAGTTGCAATTCCTTATATCATTTCTTTGCAACAATTTTGTCAAGCCTTTTGAAGAATCTATTAATGTCTAATTTTGGCTTTGTGCATCTCTTCACCTCAGCATTCACAGTTTCATTAATTTATGTGCTTCTCATTCATAGTGTAAAAAGCATCCTTCATATAGCATCTAGCCCATTTTTCCTTAATGTTATAGGTGGAGTTCAACTACCCATTTTCATGGACATTATAAGAAAATAATATTTGATTCCATGCTTCTTCAAACTTATCCACTTGAACATAATCAAACATGCATTTTTAGAAGTCAATCAAAAAGTGTGAACCTTCTTGCATCGAGTTTCCAAGGTGCTTAATGCCATTGTGTAATAAATGCCAAGTACATAGCAAAATGTCTTGTATTCGAAAGTACTTCTTTTAATGCTCTAGCTGTCACATCCTATTAATGTTAACCCTGAGAGTATCAATAATAAATTAGACAAAGGGCCAAGTAGTAAAGTAGATTCAGAGTTGGAATAACTTTTGAGTTGAGATATGACTCTTGTCCAAGCTGATATTTTTGAAATTATCGGTCTAGGAAGGGCAAAATGTGAAAATTAGAGAAAAATTCTAAAAAATTCTCAAAAAATAGTAAAAAGACAAATTAGAAGGTTTTGAACCCTATTTGAGGCATTGGAGGTGAAAATAGCATGAAAATAATTTATTACAGTATTTTCTATAAATAGATTTTTTTTGGTAAAGCAGTAAAAAATTAGCTGGAAACAATTATTCTAAATATGTAGAGGCCTTAATAATTCTGGAAAAATATTAAAACTTATTTGAGGATTTTTCTGAATTTATAAAATTATTTTTAGGTCTTGAAAGTGAAAGGATTAATTTTGGAATATTTATTGCCAAAATCTTATTAGTAAAACCTAATTTCGGAGAAAATTCAATATAGGTAGTTAAAGGTTGAGATGAATTCTAAAAAAATTTAGGAGACCTTACTATATTAGATGGGCAAAAATGAATTTTTGCAGGTCTAAAAATATTATTAAAAATTAGACAGAAATTTTAGTAGATACAATGAAATCAGGTAAAAAAACATTTGGAGTTAAAAGGTAATACTTCTTTGTTCTTTCTCCAGCCCATTGGGTATTATTTTGGGCAAAAAATGAATAGGAAATTTGTGGCCCAAGTAGCCTATCACATCCTGTAAAAATTAACCTTGGTAATAGATATAAAAAATTAAGTCAAGGGCTAATATGAAAGGTAGACTGCAGACAAGGCCAGGCATGACATAAAATCCGGATAGGGTCTGGATTGATATTTTTAAAATTATCAGTCTAAGAGGGACAAAATGAAAAAATTGAGAAAAATTCTAAAAAATTCTGAGAATAGTAAAAAGGTAAATTAGAAGTTTTGAAACCTCAATAGAGGCCCTAGAGGTGAAAATGATGTGAAAATAGTTCATTACAGAATTTCCTAAGAACGGAGGTTTTTTTGGAAAAATCGTGAAAATTAAGTGAAAATAATTATTATAATTATTTATATGCCTAAATAATTTCATAAAAAATATGAAATAATTATCTAAATATTTGATTGAATTTATAAAATTGATTTTAGGCTTTGGAAGTACAGGAATTAATTTTAGAGAATTTATTTCCAAAAGTCTTACTAATAAAGCCCTATTCAGAGGAAATTCAAAATAAATAGTTAGAGGTGGAGAAAAATTCTAAAAATTTCTAGATTTCTTTCTTATATTAAAATTGGATTTTTTGTGGAGAAAAATATAATTTTGGATGCCTAGAATAATTATGAAAAGTTACAAGTAAATAGTAACCGATAAACTTAAATATTGCTTAGAATTGATATTTTATTATTGGCCCACCTTCTTGGACTATTCTAGATCAGAATTGGGTCCCACATTGGGCCAAGAAAGCCAAAAAATTTGTGCAAAAACTGGCTCCACATTTAAAATAGAATTAAGCCCAATTTTCACATAAAAATTAATGAAGTATTCCTGGAATTATACACATGGCATGATCAGGAGATTTGGAGTATTTGATGATAGCCATTTGTGCCCTTATGTCGCAGCTTCTCATGCCAAAATGAAAGTGGGAGGTGTCTGAACTTTTGCCTATAAATACCCCCAAATATGCTAAAATAGTCAAAAATTGACAAAAGTGGGGAGCTGCTGTCAAATTTGTTTGTTGAACCTAAAAGAGGATCTTAGTAATTGCATTTGAAGGAGAAAATACTAAGCTTTGGTCAAGGATTCATCAATGTAAGTTTGAGCTTTACTTTGGTTAAGATTAGAGCTTGTTTTAGTTGGAAATTTGAATTATAATCCAAGGTGAAGATGCTACCATATTTTTGGTTGGATTAAGTATGTATTAGGGAAGGATAAAAGCCTTGAAAATGAGTTGGAATTATCATGTTTAAGCAGTGTTTGAATTGATTTTTGGAAGAAAACTAATTTAGGGTCCTTAATGGTTCAATTCGACCAAGAGAGTTCTTGGTATATGAGTTTGTTTTGCTGTGATTTGATCATTCTAATAAGTTTAAAAGGTGTTTTTATGTAGGAGAACACCAAGAAAAAGCGTTTAAAATTATTAAAATAAAAAATGGAATTTTTGAAAGTTATACTATCCCTATTCGGCTAAGACAAAATGGAAAGGAATAAGTGTGATTTTGTAAAATCTAATTTGATATTTGGATTCTATATGAAAAATTGTGTAGGAATAGGCTAAGAAATTGATGGAAACAAAAAGAAAATAATTATGTCAAAAATCAAGGAAAAAGGGCTTTAATTGAATTTAAGATTGAGCATTAATGTTTATGCTTAGATCATTGGTAATTTGGAATATGTTTATGCATGAATTGGTAGGCATTGTACAAAGAAACAAGGAGGAACCCAAGGGAATCAAAGAGGACGAGAATCTTGGACTAAAAAGAGGTAGCATGGAATTTACAATTTATAATGTTAACTTGCTTGGTTGTTACATAATATAATTACTTGAATAATTGCTATGTTATGTTTGAGATTGATTGATGAAAATCACATATTAGTTGATTGCATTGTATGCCTTGGCAACATGCATTAATATGTTATTCATTAGTGAATTGTGATGATAATTGCATGATATAGAATGTTCATGAATCTATATGCAACTTACCTTACATGTTTGACATTCTCATTGTAATTCTTGCTACTGAGATTTTTATGAAATCTCATTCCTTTATATTCAAATATTCACCAACTAGGGATTAGATCAAGCAAGGAGAAAAGAAAAGAATTCACTTTGGAAGAGGATTAAGCTTGATGCCATTAAAGTCATATGATGTAATTTATTATGTATTGTTATGTATATTTATGAACTATGTTGGAATATTGTATTAATGATTAAGGATAATTTACATGTAATCATGTGGTTAAGGAAGCATGTTTAAGCATGTGAAGTCTGGTTGGGAAGATCATATGAAAGGAAAAGAAAAGAAAAAAAACCAAGAATTTCATAAAAAGGGAATAAAAGTTGACTTTTTATGGGTAGAGTTTGACCAATGAGAGTTTGTACAATTGGTTGAATTTCGAGCTAAAATTTGACAGGTTTATAGATTATATTTTTAGCTTTAAAAAAAGTGGTATTTTATTAAATTTGGAGTTTTGGACAGAATGTTATGTGCTTCTAAAGTTAGGCATACATCCTAAAAAAATTAAAAATAACCAAATAAATGTTAGGTATGATTAGCTTTGATGATGTCAAATAATAGAGCAAAAAGTTTACACAAATTATTTATCTCATACTTTGCTAACTACTGTGCTTAATATCTTGTGTAGTTTCCTCAAAAAAAGAAAGGAGTTATTATGTTGAATTTTGAGTTATGTAAAATGATTAAGAGGAACAAGAAGAAGAAAGGTTGAGAAAAGAAGAACTTGTAAGATCAAATGGAAATATCTAGATTCAAATTCATAAATTTGATATTAGAAGTTGCTATGCTTAATTAGAAGTTTGAATGGCTCAATCGGAAGCTAAAATGCACAAATCGGAAGTTATATCATCATATATTGAGTCACCCTTCATATAAACATTGAAAATAAGCTTCAGAGGTGATTTTCATGGGTATTTATCGATCAAATTGATCGAGTAGACACTTATCGATCAATTTATCGATAAAACACATACTCTGCTATGCTCTGTTCTTCATTTAGCTCTGACATAGGTTTGGTATTTCTATAATATCTCTTAAACCACAAATTCGTTTGACGTGAAAATTGATTCATATGAAACTAGACTTAGAACACGGCTCATAGACACCAAAATTAACTTCAAATAGTTTCATATGAGGGAGATATGTTGCTTGAAACATTGCAGTAAGGATTACCACCTTTATTCCAACCTTCAGTCACTTTCATGAAGATAAATTTGTAACGACAATGAATTTTGGGGTGATTCTTGTTGCATTAGAAAGTAGACTCAAAGAGCTTTCTAGCGATAGGTCATTTGTAAAATTTGCAGTTGAATTGGAAGATTTATGATCACTCAAAGTTGACCTTCATTTTGCTTGAATTAGAATTCGAATTTATTGAGGCGAAGAGTAGAATTTCTACATTGATTGATTAAGCTCTCGAGCAACATGCTACTCAAACATGTTATTGAGTAAAAGCATTAGAAGAAATGAGAAAATAAAAAGCCATTATCAGATGTTACTACAGCCTGATCAAGCAACTACATACTCGATCACTTTGTTGAGTTCCTGGTACTATCTCTTTAATTCTTCTCTTTAATCTTCATATGCATTATTAAGGTTTTATCAATAACCTATTGGATAAATGGTTTCCGGATAATGTTATGGATAAATGTATTTATCGATCACTTGATCAATAAACAAGGTTAACGTTATGGATAAATAGGTGATCGGTTAGAAGACAGATAAATGGTAAGACTCTTCCACTTAAGTTATATTCTGTTTCTTTCATCATTTATTGATCACTTTATTGATAAAATATTTATCAATAACCTGATTGAATATTGTTTAATAACCCACTCAGTTTGTTTTTGTTCAAGGTTGTTGTTTGGTTGTTTTATCGATCACTTGATCGATCCGTGATTTATCGATCAAATGATTGATCATCACTATTTCACTGAGTTACTTTTTAAGATGTATTTTTCGATCACCTGATCGATAATCTAATTATCGATAAATCGATTGATCACCCAATCTTCTGAAACTTCTGTTTTTACATAACGTGATCGATCAAGGTTTTTCCTAGTATTTCTGAAATAAGTTTTCAATGGTATTTTATCAATCACTTAATCGATTAATGTTTAATCGATCACTTACTCGATCATCATATATTATGTGACTACTCTGTGAAAATCTTTGTTAAACCTTTCTATCGATCAGTTTTCCTATCAACCGTTTATCGATAAAGTAATCAACACACTTTGAAAATATATTTATCTTATATTTAACTTTATTGATAATATGATCGATCAAAAGTTTTTTGATCATCTGTTCGATCATTACACCAGTTCATTTTCATAGCAGCTTTTCATGATGATCTTTAAAAGCTATTTTCTTTTCATCTTCAAGCTTTTCTTAGCCTTCCTTTAACACATAACTCTCTATTGAAAAGACACGAAGGCAAACATAACTTGAAAAGGATTAACCTTACATATCTCATTTGGAGTTCACTGCATTCATATTTCATCATTTATCGATCATTTGTTCGATCATCATATGATCCATAATCTAATCGATAATTGCATATATCTGCTATATCTTTTCTTCATATAATTAATTGATAATATGATCGATTAAAGGATTATCAATCAAGGCATCGATTAAGTAAGTTCATCTTACTTTCTGAATATCTGAATATCTGATGATTGATTCCATGTTTTCCAACTTATTATTTCTAAGATTATCATATACTTATCACTTGATTTGAGGAAGATTATTTCAGGTAAAGAGCCACAATAAATTTATGATGTGAAGAATCAACTTTTGTCAAAAGCTTCCAATGTCTAGTTTCAACAGTTATATTCTTCAAGCCAAACAGGGAGAAAATGCTCAATGGTCAAATGCCCAACATCATCTATAAATAGAAGAGCATTCAAAACAAGAAAAAAAGAGAAGAGTCTGAGCTTACAACATCAAAAGCTAAAATGCCGAATCAACATATTCTCATTTAGATCTCCGAAAGAAAACTCCCTTTCTCTGTACTTCAAAGACTGTAACATATGTATTCGTAAGATAGAGAGTAGAGTTTCCCAAACGTGCTTAAGATTCATCTATCACTTCTTTGAGAGAAGAAATATTCAATTTTCATTATCATTATTAGATTGTATCCTTACAGTATGTAAGGGGAGTATTTACCTTAGTGAGAGGTTGCTGTTGAATAGACTAGTTAGTTTAAGGATTATAAGTGGCGTCACAAGTGCTCGGATCAAACTTGTGGTTGTAGTGGTTCTTAAGTACCCGTGTTAAACTTGAGGAAGACAGTGGATTGAAAATCTCAGGGGGAGCCTTGGGACTGGACGTAGGTCAGTGAGGACCGAACCAGGATAAATCACAGTTTGCATCCTCTCTTCTCTTACCTCTTTATATTTCCAGCTAAACCATTTTACTATTGTGATTATGCTTATGTCAATTCATTGTTTTTATACTCAGATTTTCTTATGAATTTTATTACATTGCGAAAAGGTTTTTAATTTTAATGAACACCCAATTCACCTCCCCTCTTGGGTGATCAGCCATTCTTACAATAAATAGTACCACTTTTAACAAAATATGGGATTGATGGATGAGTTCTGGATACCAATGAGTATTTTTTTTTTCTTTAAAGAGCATGTCAAGCGCTTTGTATGGAACTTGGAACCATTTGATTTCAATTTTTCTACAATTAGTTATGAATTTTTAAAGTTTGCCAAATATTCAGTGTTGAATGAATAATAACCGAAGACCAAGTATCAAAAGTTTTGAATTTTCTCACTTTGAAGTCTTGCAAAATGGTTCCAAATGATTCTATTTGTGAGATAATGTGGTGTTAAAGGAGGTGTGACATGGCCCACATGATTAAAGAATAAAATAAAATTAACACATGATTTTATCCAAATCATAATTACAAATGGGACACTTAACTCCACTAAGTTTTCCACAGCTTGTGAAAGGTGACACATGGCCTTATTACCTCAGATTTTTAAGGGACACATGGAGCTCAAGGGAGGTGATGAAGCCTTGTCGTTAAGGGTTCTCAAAAAATACTAGAATTAAGCTTAGAAGTGCAGTGGCTCAACCCTAGGTCGATTCACAAGGAGGCTTGCTGTTCAAGAGTTTTGTCAATTAAATGCCTTCATAAATTATTAACAGTAGAAGTGATCTGGTTATTTTTATTGAATTTCTGGTTTTGTAAATGTAGAATATAAATGTTTATATCTTTTGGTTTATCTAAGTGAGAAATTGTGAAGCGAATGAGTGATAGAATATCATATATGAGTGAAGTGTTTTCCTAGAAATGTGCTCTACCTTCCTAGTCCACTTATGGATGCAGGAGTTCAACAACCGAATCAAGACTTGGCCAACAACTCGCTGGTTTCCTCGATGTCAAGACTACAACTCGTATGAATCAACAACAAGGCTAGAATCATTCGGCTTAGGAAAAATAAAATGATAAATCAATCCTCCTGTGACAATCACAACCGTGCATTGTCTTGAAAATATGTTGAATTGATTATGAGAACTGAAACAACTTGTCCAGAAATCACAATGCAATACGACTAAGAAATCAGAAGGAACAATCTCAACTTGATCTTGCAAATGAAATATCATTCTACCAATCCTAATCAGATTCAACAACTCCAGTGAAAAAGTAAATCAAAATCAAATCCTGAACTACAACTTGAATTGAACAACTCGCTCAATCAATCTATAGATTCAGACTAGAGCTAAGAATCTGGAAGAAACTCCCTTCAATTGAATCAGGAACTCAGGCTTTGCTTCATTTCCAGGAAGAACACAGATGCCTAGCTGCTCATGGCTGTAAGGAGAACTACACTGAGACGCTCCCAAATCACCATGGCAGAACCTTCACGGAAGAAGAGGAGATGATGGTCAGAAGAAAAATGGACGAGACAGAGAGAGTGTATTTGATGGAGGCGTTCTCTTAAGCCCAGAAAAGGATCGATCCCTCCCTTCTCCTCTCTCCTTGCAATTAACGCCCAAAATCTAGTTAGGATCCACGCCTTTTAGGATGGAGCTCCAAGATCCGGCTTATCCGCTTCCTCCTCCAGCTCCATTCGCGCGTTTCTGGTTCAAATTGCTGATACGCGTCATCCGCCGCGGCGCCTTTGCCCATCCGCCGCGACGCCTGTCCTGTACGGTGTCGTTTTGATTAGTGACCTGCGCTTCATGTAGACATCAATCCGCCATGGCGCCTCTGATCATCTGCCGCGGCGCCTTTTACCGAGAGTCCCATTAGAAATCCGCCGTGGCGCCTTCCCAAATCCGCTATGGCGCCTCAGACAGAACTGAAACTCCCTGAAATTCACACCAAAGTAGGGATCAAAGGTACACACAATTAAAATCATATAAAAACATGTAAAAACACCTGCAAAACCTCACAATTCCTCTCACCAACTCTTACGCACAATGGAAGCTAATTATGTCCAAAGTATGCAAATATAGATGGCAAAAGCATGAGTTTAGGGCTAGAAATGTATGCAAATAATGAGACTTATCAGGAGGCTAATGAGGCCTATATATACCCCCTCCAAAGCCTTTATATTCGATTATTTTGGCTGAACACTTCCTCTTAGGTTCATAAATTTTCATATTTGATTCCAATGAATTTGAACATACTTTCTTAGCATAATCCTACATACCATCACATTTTAAATCCATTGGAACCATTAAAACTTATTGAAACAATTCCTACCCTTGAGTTCTTGAGTTGGCTGAACTGAAAAGTCATAGTTCATAGGGTAATTTCTTCCATAAACCATTCAAAACTGCACCAAGCATCAACAACACAACTCATACTCAATTTGCTATCCTTTCCTAGCACTTCTAGCACAACAGAAATGAAACAGCACTTCCCCCTCAAATTAAGTCATGGTTTGACCATGGAAAAAGCATCAAATTAAAGCCTAAACATACCTCAAGGAGTCTTGGATTAAAGCTTGATGATTAACCTTGGATTGGAAGTGATTTGAAGAGTGTTTGGAAGCCAAGAAGAAAATTGTGCAGAACCTCCCCTCTATTGTACCAATTTTGTCCGAATTTTGAGTGCCTTGTGGGGGTATTTATAGACCTCATTTGTTGCCCAAAAACCTGCCCTTGGGCAGCTATTTCTGCCCCAAAATAAGTGCAAAGGTCGGCCAAAATGAAGAATAAATCCTAGCCACACATGCTTTGACTCACTTTCCAAGAGAGTTAATCCAATGGTTGAAAATTTGCCCAGCACACAAGCCAGCTGTTCTAATCATGATGAGCACGAATTTGGGCCTTGTTGGATGCTACCTAAATGTTAAAAACTGGTTAGGAAGCAATGGAATTAGTTAGGGTAATTTAAAAATTCATTCAGTCACACAATACCCGATTTCTTGCCCTCTACTGGGAAAAATAGCTAGGGGCTTCAAAAATTTCATTCCTTTTCATGATAATTCCCTATTTATTCCAAGAGTGTGATATGGAAGTTTTGGGAATTTTTCAAGACCTCTAGATATTTATTTCACATTTTCTCCGAAATCGTGTCCTTACCGATAGGAATTCAGAAATAAATTCCCCATAAATTATTTCCTGTATTTCCAATGCTTGGAAACAATTTTATAAATTCATATATATTCCTGGGGAGTGTATTCATATTTTTCCTTGGATTTTTGGAGTCCTTAGGTAATTAAAATAATTATATCACTTTAATTCCCCTTTATTTTTTCCTATTTTCCCAAAAATAATTATTTTTTTGGGAATTTTCACCAAATTTTATTTTGGGCTATTCTCACTCCCAAAACATTATGTGTGACTCACAAACCTCTAATTCCACTTTTTTCTATTTTTAAGTAATTTTTGGAAACTTTTTTTAAAATTACCGTTTTGCCCCTAGGGACCCGATAAAGTCAGTTTGGTCCCATTTTGGGTTTTCATGCTTTACTCATACCTTATGCTTATCAATCATATCTCATTTCGCACACTCCCATTACTAGGGTTCCAAATTTTGGGATGTTACAGTTAGTATGATAATTAATGGTTTTAAAGTGATAAAATGCTATGGTGCAAGATTTGGTATTGAATGGTTGAAGTTTTGACCTAATTGTGCCTAAGCTTTGACCTATGAAATTTTGAGCAATTGGACGAGTTGGGACCTGAAACTTAACAGTCTAATAGATCTCATTTTTATCTTTAAAATGAGTGATAATTCATTAAAATTGGAGTTTTTTGGAAAAAATTATGCTTTTCTAAAGTTAGACATAGATTTTGAAAAATTAGAAAATTGACTAAATAAACAGTGCACTTTTGTATGAAAACTGGGCATCCATGATAGGTAATCACAACCTGGAAGTATTTTTTCTTAAAGATCTCTCACTACAAGAAAATATACTTTTTACCTCCCTCATTCATGTCTGTTTAGCAAAACAGAGGAGAAAAAGCTAGTATTCTTGTCTGTTTTGAGAAAACAAACAAGAATAATGCCCAAGTTCTTCTCTATTCCAAACCACAAATTAGAACCAAGTACTTCTCATCTGTTTCATCAATAATAGACAAGAAGGTTCTCCTCTGTTTTTGGAAACAAATGATAAGTGTTCTTTCTTCTCGTCTGTTATTATATAACAAAGGAGAAGGGTCCTGAAATATTAAAACAAAATTGCCCTAAGTTATATCAGTTCCCTCCCTCCCATCTTCAGCTTGTCCAACTCCAACTTTGAATAGATCTAGCTCGTCCAGCTCATATCAGGTTCTCCAGCTCATCTATCTCGCATTAGGTCCAGCTCATCCAACTCTAGCCTGTAGCATGAAGACTATTGTGGTTGTCCTCTCCAAGTTGGCATCCCTATTAAAGAAAGAAGCTCACTGTCAAAGCCACCTCTAGTGAGCTCACCTACATCCTTTCTTCTCCTCTCTAAGTCAACACGATATCTCCATTGAATAAGGTAAGTTGAAGAGCAAGCTTCCTCCTTTTGGTTTCTATACGTGCTGCAAATGGAATAGGGGTTTGTATAAGTATTCTTTTTAAACTTGATTAGGTGGTGGATATGAAGATTAAAAAACCTGTTAAACTTGTTTGAATATTGATGCACACAAGGTGTTTGTCAAAATGCCTGAGAGAATTTTCATATATTGGTATTGCATTAGAATGGTAATATAGTTATGATGATCTTGAGAGGTTAATTTAATAGCAAGCTGATATTTTTTTGGATGTTTTATCTCAGAAGGAAGCTTTGGCAAATTTTTTCCAAAATGAGTAGACTTTAAAATTGTGGTTGGGATTGTAAAGTTGAAAATTTTGGTAAGTTTTTTATATTTTAGACTGCTTTAAATTATTGGATCTAATAATTCAGCTTAATTAATTGGATAAAATTGTTATCATTAGTCTTGATTGTGTTGGAATTGGTTTGATAAAATTGGTTGGATAAAATTGTTGAATTAGACTAAAGAGCTAAAATTAGTGTTAAATTGGCTTGATTTTGTTGAAATTAGATTTGCTAATTGCTTTATTTTTGTTAGGATTGAGTTGAATTAAATTGGTGAATTGAGTTGGTTTGCTTGATTTTGTTGGAATTTATGACTAAATTGGTTAATTTAGTCATTAAATTGTTCAAAATTGTTTGTTAAATTCAGTCTTGAATTGGTTTGATTTTGTTGGAATTTGACTGAGTTGTATTAAATTTCCATCATTAGTTTTGAATTGTTTTAGGGGCTTTTTTTTTTAATTGAGTTGAATTAGTTTTAAATTGTTCAAACCTCCTTATTAAATTTAGTCTTGAATTAAATTGTTCAACATTCATTAGGTACTAACGCAATGGATCATGGTTAGATGAGTACTCTGAGAATGAGTTACAAATATGAGAATAGGGTAGAAAGATTTATTGAATTTGCTAAAAAGACTGCTCCTACCAAAAAAAGAATGTATTTTTACCCCTATGTCAAGTGTTTAGATGAAAGTCAACTGAGTATTGATGATATTTGGGATCACCTGCTCTATAATGGTATAAATCTTTGATATACAAGACGAATATGGCATGGTGAAGTAGGAACAAGTTCAGTGCTTGAAGAAGAGGAAGTTATGGAGATAAAATGAGTGATATGATTCGTGATGTAGGGGTAGAGTTCTTTACACGATCATATGTAACTGATAGGTTGCAGAGTGATGCAGAGATACCTTTATACCCTGGGTGTTCTAAGTATACATAGTTGACAACTATGTTGAAATTGTTCAATTTAAAAGTAAATCATAGAGTTGCTTCTAAGCAAATAATGGGTGGACTAACAAAATAATGGGTGTTCTAAGTATACATGGCATGATCCTAAATTCTAGGAACATTGTCTTATAAAATATTTAATTTTAATTTAATTTACTTCACTTAATTTACTTTTTTTTCCCCTACAAAAATTAAGTGCTATGAATAAAGACAGGCAAGCTAAAAATTTATATCAGCACTATTTTTCTCGTGGAGGTTACAAGATGCTTGAGGAGAGGATAATGCAGAATGATTTAAAGGCAATGGAAAAAGTTGTGGAATCATATCCTAGTATTGTTGTTTAGGCCCCATCTCCTCCTCCAAGTCATAGAAAATAGAAGGAAGCATGGATAAAGAAGGGTCAATATATTAATCTAGCAGTTGTTGAGATTGCTAAAAAAATTGTAGGTTGTAAAATTCAAATAACTTTAAATTATACTAATATTCCTTATACTTTGTAATTCATTTTCTATTATCATTACTTAAAATGTTATAGGAGGTACTTGAAGAGTAACGTAGCGAAGGTCTATTTAGTCTCAGTGGACAGATAGACATCTTAGCAACAATGATTGGAAAGCCTAATCACCCCAGACATGTTAGAAGAGAAGGGAGGACAATTGGTCTTACCCAATATTTTGGACAAACTTCGCCAACTTCTCTACAAAATCAACCCACTAATGAGATGATAGCTAAACTTTGAGACGAAGTTCGTGATGAGCTCCAATCCTAGCTTGAGGTCAAGATTGAGGCCCAGCTACGCTAGTCACTTTGACAAGAGCTTATGGCTAAGCTTCGTGACGAGATGAAATCTATGGTCTCTAGCATGAAAATTGGGATAGTTCAACAACAATGCACACATTAGGTTTATAATTAATATCACTTAAATTAATATTGAGTTTTCCTAACATTTCTCTTATTCAATTTAATACTTGCACTTCTCTTATTTAGGATTCTCCTGGCTTTCAAAGCACTAAAGATAGTTGTAATCCACTATGGGCATTAGGAATACATGATCCTAGTAGTCCCATGTCGGATGTTGGACAACCTTGTTGTCTCTGTTTAGAGACCCAAGGATGTGTGTTATTGTTGATGCTCGCCTCTACAATCAAGAGAGTACCATCCATCACCAACAAATTCAAGAGGACCAAGTTAGGGTTATAGTTACAAATGTTCAAGAGGGAGAGGCCAGTACAGATATGCCATTCCTGGCTGCTAAAGTTGTGAAATTAGGCCAGGCAATAGGAACTTTCATTCTTTGGCTTAGACACCTTTTTGACAAGGAGATAATACCTGCGATGGTTAGAAAATGTCTCATTATATTATGTGAAATTTCTTTAACATAATACTCATAATGCTTATCTTTATTTTATGTTTCATGAGGACCATAAAGCTATTAATAGATGTCCCTGCTTGGCACAATTATATCAGGACTATAAAACAATTAACAAGGTCAACATAAAGATGTCTGTAGGGATTATAGGTGAAGAAAAATCATATTCCTTTGGACTGGACAACAAGGATATCAAGTAGTTCTTATCCATGAAGGAGTTGGACATAGCATGGGTTCAATTAGCAGTCATGTAAGTTTATTTTTAAATTTTTAACTTAAACTTCTAATTTTTTTACTTTTACATAGTTACTAATTATTATCTTATTTCAATTCAATGATAGCTTTTTCCGTAACAAATGCATGTCATCAATAGAGAAAAGACATTTGTATGGACTTTTATGCCCTGCAACTGTGCAGAAGAAGTACAACCCATTAGATATGAGAATGAGATATGTGGGCAATACAATTAGAGACACCAAATTAACTTGTTATCTAGCACCAATAATTGAGGGACAAGTAGCTTAGTTATATTTATTTATACATATTCGAATTGCTGAGAATTATTGTGATATCTAACAATGTATAAATCCTACTCTATGTTGCAGTCATCATTGGAGTTTGTGTATTCCTTAACCTATCAACAACATCATCTACTGGTTTGATCCTTTGGGTTGTGGTCCAATCAGTGAGATGAAGGGTGCTTTCAACACATAAGTACTTTAAAGTGGATCAATAATTTGGTTTTCACTATAAATTGTTTAGCTTATGCTTTTTATTTTCTTGTAGGGCTTTAAAGACTTATTACATAACAGGTGGGAAGTGTGTAGACAAAAATGGCCCAACAACTTGGATATGTCCCAACATAAGTAGTTTGAATTGAAGTTCTTTTATTGATGACAATTATTTCATATGTGCATTTGAATTGTACCATTTCCTTGTGATTTGTAGTGCCCTAAGCAACAAGGGTCAATAGAATGTGGATACTACATTGTCCGTTACATGTTTGAAATTATTGAGAGTGGATGTACTAAAAAATTTAAAGAGGTAAGTAAATATAATTTTAGTTTTGTAATAGTTGCTGGATTTTTAAATTGAATTGTTACTTATTTTATTTTCTTCATACGTTTAAATTTTTTCATTTATCAATTTACATATTTTTGATAATGACTGCTTATACACCATTGATGATATTGATTTTATCCGAGACCTTTTGGCACAACAATTGTTTTAAGAATGGTGGTTTAAGGAGTGATAAAGTTTATGTTTAAAGATAACTTAATGTTATTAGGTGATCAATTTTTTACTAATTAGCATTATTAGGTTATCAATTTTTTGACTTTTACAATTTGTTCTTTTGACTAGTTAGTTAATGTATTGATGAAGTCATGATCTTGATATATATTGGTTGAAAATATTGACTAGTTTAAATGTTAGACTATTTAAACTTGTTATAAAGTGGCCATTGTGGTTGTATATTTTAATTACTGTATGGGCAATGGTATTCAGGAAGTGAATTTTTTTTTTAAAAAAGAGCACATTCACACCTGTTCCAAAGAAATAGTAGTAAATGGAAAAAGTTTTTACTTCTGTTATGAAAAAATAGAAGTAAAAAGTCAGCACTATCTACTTCTATTTTGGAAAACAGAAGCAAAAGGTGACCATTATTTACTCATGTCCCTTCTTTTATGCTCCCCAAAATAGAAGTAAAAAGTCTCTATTATAGTAGAGATCTCTAAAAGCTTCAAATAGAACTTGAAACCACCTCATTTCAATTTTTCTAGAATTAATTATGGTTTTTCAAATTGTAGGGTTATGTGAACAGTAACCTAAGAAGAAATGTTTTGAAATTTAAAACTTACCAACTTAAAGGATTAATGAATGGTTCCATTTGTTTCTATTTAAGGTGTTATACTCAACATATGGCATAACAGCCTTATCAACGATAACTTGAACCACAACATTAGAACTTGATTTTCCTTAACATTGGCCATCTGGAATATTATCCACATATTGTTGTGGACAATGAGGACCCTGGATAATATTAATATTTGAGTTTTGATTATGACAAACAGTTTAAAGCTTAAAACTCTTTCCTCTTTGAAGTTGAATCAATATATTATCGATAAAATTATCAATAAGAGCATTTATTGATAAGTTGTTCAATAATTCACTGATTTCTCCTTAGGTAAAACATTTATAAGGTTATCAGTAATCTTGTTTATTGACAAAGTCTTTGATAAATGGTGTCGATTTTCAAGATGTATTTATCAATCAGGTTTTAAGAGTCAAAATTTCAAAAACTGATTTTCTATAATGATTATCGATAATCTTGTTTATTGATAAGGTCTTAGATAAACGGGTTTATTTAAAACTCTAATATGGTTTTCCTAGTGTAAATTATTGATAAGATTACCGATAAATACATGAATTTTGCAATTTCCTATCTTTAGCTTTTCAATAAAGTTCATGATAATATGATTTAATCTCTTTAAGATATTTATTGATAATAAGCTTTGAAGTTTTCACTTATCTCAGCTTCACCTTATTGAATAATTATCAAAAAGATTATCGATAATGCAAGTGTTTGAATTCCTTATCGATAATCTTTACTTCAGTTCTAATACTTCATCTTTGAACTAAGTTTTATCTATTTGAAGTATATCCATTACTTATCATTTGCCTATTCTTACTACTCTAAGTTATAAATGACATGTTTGAGTAAGATTAATGCAAGATCAAATGGTTTAATGGAAAAATGACATGCTTAAGCTACTTTTGTTAGAAGCATTAAATACACCCCAACTGTTGCAAGCTACCAACATCTTCAACCACTTTCACATGGTAATATTGCTTCAAGTCTAATTGATAGTTAATGAAGATTAACTATAAATAGACGGATCATTCAATAAAGCAAGCAAATACGAGAACAAATAATTATGTTCTCAAATTTATTTCTCTCAGTACTCTATTTTTATTAAGTTTCCTACCAAGCTTTAATGTTCAGTTAATAACCTTTAAGAGAGACATACATAAGCTTTTATTACTCAAAAATGAGTTGCTTAAGGTTTTGGGAATCTTAAAGAGGTTGCAACCTTACCAAAAGTAAGGGAGAGTGATTAAGAGTATTCAATTACGATATTAAGACATTAAGATCCCCTTGGGAATCTTAGAATGTAGTAGAACTCTTAGAGACACTTTGAAGACTAGACATGAGTCAAGTGGTTAATACTGAACCAATATAAATTACTATATACCTAATTTTTACCTTCTCCTCCTTCAGTGATATCTCTCTAACTCATTCTCCTTTCGTTTAGGACTATTGCTTTCAAGATTAAATTTTTTATTTACACCCAATTCACCTTCCTCTTGGGTATACTACTAGTCCAACACCAAGAATGTCATTCTCTATAACCACCTTATCATTCTCCATGAAATCACTAATAGCATCTTCTTTTTACTGAGGTTGCATACCAAGGACAATGTGATCATGTTCAACTCGAGGGGCCGTGATAATTTTCTTGTCACATCTCAAATTATAGGCCAAGAAGTACCAGAATTAGCCTGAAATGGGCAGGCTACTAGACCTTTCTTTTTATAGCAGAGGTCCCAGAGATTTCCTGAAAGGACAGTAGGATTCCCAAGGACTAAATCCCAAAGGAAAAGTTTTCTGAAACTAAAAAAGAGGAAGTCAAAGACTCAGAAGAAGTCTCGGGACCTAGGAATGAGAACAGAGATAAATATAGGCCAAAGGTTATATTGGAGGCATCAATGAGGTGAATTTTGAGGTTAAGCCAAACCAAGAGCAAAATCGTAATTTTGCAATGTTTCGGGTTGGTAAGGGCAAAAATGAAAATTATGCCCGAAAATCCCAGAAAAATGGGAAATGGTAGGTTAAGGCCTAAACACTTCAGAAAATTTTCAGAAAAATGAGAATAAGATTCAGAGGCCTGTATGAGGCTAAAAATGATGAAAATGCCTCTAGAACGAATTTGTGAAATTTTCAGGGTTTTGACTGATTTGGAATAATTTTGAAAATGAATTATTTGAAGTATAAGGAGAACTCAAATAATCGGGCAAAAATGGGAGAAAAATGCTTATGAAATTATCACATGTTTTAAAAATAGTTTAGTCCCCAGAAAGCGAAGAAGTTGGCTTTAATGGAATTTAAAGCTTATTTATACACTATCCGGGGAAAGTCAAAGTCAAAGGTCTAGAGGTTGAATTTGGACTTAAGAAAAATTAGAGAAATTCCTCGTGATGAATAAATAGTATTGGTACCTAGAGATAGATTCTCAGAGTTGTGGACCGGTAAAAAGAATTCAGTCAAGATCACTCCAAAATAAATATTATTAATTATTTTAATTATTTTAATGGAAGAACAAGGGAAGAGCATCACTCTCTCTTTGGGCATCTTATATAATACCATATGGATCTATTTGAGGTGAGAAAATGGTGCCGTAACATGTCCTAATAGTTCTGGGAAAGTCAGGACCCTAAAAAGTACCCTATACGGTGCAGAATGGCAAAATAGGAGGAGGAAAGCCCAAAAGTTGTATTTTGTACGAATTTTATATTAATTTCCTCCCTATTTTAATGCCAAAATGATATAGGGATATGGAAGAGAAAAGTGTACGGTTACATGGGAAAAGAAGGTATTACGTGTATGGTTAGATACAAGACACGTGTATGGTTGGATGCAAGACACGTGTATGGTTTGATTAAAGGCATGTGGCTTGATGATGTGATCATGATGTCATCAAGATGATGTAAGCATGATTTCATAGGACACATGTCATCACAAGATTAAAAAGAGAAAATGGACAGTCCAGATCAAGCCACATATTTTTAAGATCAAAGGCCCAGATTCAGTCTTGTTTTCTAAAAATACCCCCTCCCTACCCCTCATTTTCGCGCAAGCCATGGACCAATGGGGAAACTCTTGCAAAAAGGATTCTAGAGAGAGAAAGAAGAGGGAGAGAGAAAGGCCAAGCGGTCATATGCAAGATCAAGCTCCAAAACGAGGTATGTTCATAGTTTTTGATGTAGTTTTCACTACCCTTATTGTTGTTGAGCTTGGTTATGGATCTTAATGATTTTTGGGAGCTTGAAACCCTTGGGGACATACTGCATGAAATTCTTGAGAATAGGGGGAGATGAAATTGATGTTAGAATAATGTTTAAAGGCTTGAAAGGAACAAGAATCAAGTGGTTTTATGTTGAAATTGGTTGAATTTCATGACTATGTAACTTGAGTTATATTTCGGTCAAGGCTAGCTCATGGGGAAGAAGTTTGATTTTTATTATTTTGAGCTTAGAAATAGATTCTACATGTAAAATTATGTAGGAATAGTATGGAGAATTAATTTTAAAAAGGTTAGAAATCAAGCTCAAAAGTTAGAAGTCAATATAGCTCAAAGAAAACAAAGTATTGATGTGATTGATTACCATGGCTCTAATAAATGAATGGAAATGATGTGTTAGTGTATTTAGGACCATGAGATAGCAAGGAAAAGGAATGGAAAAAGTTGTGCAAGTAACCTTAATGGGAAAGGTTGAGCAAGTAACCTTGTGTGTTGATGTGCATTATGTTGTTTGATGATGATATGAGATACTAATGCTAGCATGATGCTCTACTTCAATGATGTTTTCCACGGCCATGCATGTTAATGTGAAACATTGAACATGAAAATATGTTATAAGTAAGCATGTCATACACTTGCATCCATCTTGTATGCATTGATGGTAATGTTTGCTACTGAGATTCTCTTGAATCTCACCTTTCCTTAACCAACCATACTAGGTGCAAGAGGATGAGAAACGAAATTAAGAAGTGGAGCAAGAAAGAGAGGAAAAGAATTTAAGAAATGTATTACATTACGTTGTACACTTTATATACCAATGTATGTTATAAATGTGCTACTGATAGTATGTGATGATAAATGATGATGTTGGCTTATGTAATTGGCTATGATAATATATGGGAATGGTTAATATATGAATGGAATGGTATTATATATGAGAAGACTTAACCATGACCTATTAGTGCAAGTTAAGGGGATAAACTATCCCTAATTGAGCAACAAAATAGTGGCAAAGTGGAAGTGTGGAAAATGATTGATTCTGCCATGAAATTTGGTATGGTTAAAGTATACATCCTAAGCTTTAAAACAAGTGGTAGATCACTTAAAACGGATGTGTGTACTAAGATCTATGCCCTCCTGAAATTGGATGTGTAATCTAGAAAATGCTTAGTGAATAGTACCCGAAAGCTCTGTGTGACCTAGGTTGCGACTTGGGAAGTTGAGGTCGCGACCTGGAAGCAAAAATAGTCTCTATGACCACCATTCGAGACCAGAAGGTACCAAATCACAACTTGGACATTTTATGGACTCAAGTCGCGACCTAGAGGTACCAAGTCACGACCTGGACTGAAACCTTGGGAGAATCTTTAATTTTGCCGCAAATTTTCAATCTATGGGCTTAATTTATGATTTGCTCAAACTATAACGCTTCCAAACATGTATCATAAGGGGTTAAAGGAAGGATGTTTTATTTTGGTATTAGAGTAAAGGTTTTGGCAATTGTTTAAACAGAACAGAGGCTCTAGTAAAGGTTTTGATAAAGGTATAAATAGAGTACTAGTTCAAGCGAAGCCCGGTATGAGTGAAATCCCTATCAAGGAAAGTGATGGGTTACTAGGATTGGTCCAACTAAGGTTATGAGATTAAGGTGATTCTCCAGGGAAAATGGCCACAAAGGAGAAGTAAGGAATGACAGAAAGTAACATAAGATATAGGTAATCACTATTAAGAGACTCCCCCTCAGGAAAGAAATGGTTGAGCTAAGAAAGAGCTTGACCGGGGTATGAATCAAAGTCAAAAGACTCCCCCAAAAGGTAATGGATAGGAGTACCATAAGCCTGGTAGGGGTAGAAGTCTATACCCTAATAGGGAAGTAGGGTGACAACCTAAACCTTAAGTAATCGATGTGACCTTGATGGAGGTAAGGTAACAGGACAAGATGCTTGAGGTTTGTTCAAATCCCTTAATAGAGGTAGAAACCCTTAAGTGATAGTAAGCCAAGAGGGATAGAGATTTGATGACATTGAATGAAGAATCAATTATAAGTTAGGTGCGTGACCTAGACACAACACAGTAAGGTGATTGACTATTCACTATGTGATATGATTAGTGTATAATGATCAATACTTGACCATAGGAATGATTGGTCAGAAGGTAAAGAAAGCTAGAAAGAGTAAAGTCAGGCAAGATCCCTCTTAAGGATAAAGGTGAATGGAAATAAATGAGAATGTGATAGCTGATGGTTGCACTAGAAACCGATATATAGAAAGAGACAAGTAAGTTCTTGATGATGCCTAGAGCCTGATGATGCTTAGATGTACAGGAATGTTTGGGACTAGTGACTATTCCTTTATATCTTTAAGATATCAATAAGAAGTGCAACCATAACAGTTAGGCCAGCAAGGAATTTAAGAGGTGAGATTCCTATAAACGAATACCACTGCCATAGTGATCGAATGAGTCAGGTTGAGAGGCTCCCCTAATAGGGATCTGACATGTAAGAATGTTCCATGATAGAGATTAAGTAACTGGCAGGTCTTGGCCATAGAATGTCTCTTAAATTGAGAGGTGGTTCTCTGACACAGAGTTACGCCGCTCTTCTGAGAGTGAGCTATTCTCTGAAGGGAAGGAAATGAAACAGTTATGATGGGGTTGACAATGTTATGAAGGTAACAGTGTGTCCTCCCAAAGTGGTAGAGTTGACGTTGTACCTGTAAAAGTGTTATGTCCTTCATCAGGGCAGGGAAAGTGGTTGAGTTGACGTGCTCTGGTATGAGTAGCACATCCTTCCACGGAAAGAGTAACAACATCCATGGAAAGGCTCACAGAGTTAACCTTACCCCAATGAGAGCGAAGTTGGCTAAGAGTAATGAAAGGATAGAATACCTGAGAAGATGATAGAGATGATTTTACCAAGCCTCTACATATAAGATAAGAAAGAGAATTTGTAAGGCATGGCAGATTAGCATGAATATGTTGACAAGCCCAGCAGGCCATAGAAGTGAATAGATGGCCTAGAGAATAAAAAGGGCACAATGAAAAGGGAAATGGCCTAAGGTAGCCAAAAGTGAAGGGAAAAAAAAGGCAGGAAAGATGAATGATTTTGTAGTTGATGGAAAGGATTAAGTAAGGCCTAAGAAGACAATATTAGCATTTGTGATCTGAAACATCCTACCTTTAACCCCTCAGAGTACGCATTAGTAAGCGTTATGGTTCAAACAGGTCATTACATAAGCCCGTGGATTTAAAATTTCAACATAATTACTAGGGTTACTATTCACTGTTCAAATTCCAGATTACAAGCCCAATTTCAAAAATCATAACTAATTCTATAAAAATTGTATCTCCTTGTGTATACATCCAATTGAGGTGATCTACCTCTCATTTTAAAGCTTGGGATGTGTACTATGAATCTGTCAAATTTTGTGGCTTAACTCATTCATTTGATAGGTCAAACTAGAGCTATAAACTCTCTGCTTCAGGACCGCGTTTTATCCCTTAACCTCCTTTTTACTTTAATTCTTTCTATTTCTTTGACATACATAAATTGGGTTTACACTTTCCCAATCATCCTCATATATTTCTATTCATCCCATAAACATTGTAATTAAATACATGGCATCATTGGCATCCATAACATAAATTACATAATAGGAGAATTACACATTGAATAATAACATCATTCATTAACGTTAATAATTCTCCACTTTCTTCTCCTTGCCTCTCATGCCATTATTGCCCACGATTGATTGACCTAAATGATTGGTTAGGAAGGGGTGAGATTCAAGAGAATCTCAGTAGTAAACACTACCTATAAGCATGCAAGACATAATGCACATGCATAACATGTTATAACATTAACATATGAATGCCATGGAAAGTAAGCTAAAGCATTTCATGCTTCCATAACATATTGCCAAGAAAAAACATAACATAAACTTACACACATAACTTTGCAAAAATTTCATCATAGCTTAGTCACATCATGACAACACAACCATATCATGCAAGCATACATATCAAGTACACAATATAGGTAAGTTCACTACCTTATAACATAGCTTTCCTCTTGCTTTTCCTTTGATTCCCTTGTCTTTCCAACCCTATGGATTTTCAGTCAACACAATTAAACATCCTCTTGGATGTTCCAAAGTCCTGAACACATCAATACATGATGCAAAACAATTATTAGAATAAAGTCATCAACTTATCTCTACTTGATTCTTTCTTGAACATACTTGAACTCTAACTTTTGAGTTTCAATTCCAACCTTCCTAAAATTATTTCCACATGCAATTCCCACATAATTTTGTATGTAGAATCTATTTCCAAGCTTAAAACAATCAAAATCCAATCCTAACCATTCAGAACAGTCAAGGCCGAACAGAATCACAAACTAAGGGAAAGTTGGATTTCTTGCAAAATCAACACAGAACCACTTGATTCTTGTTGTTTCCAAGCCTTTAAACATGCTTTTAACATCCATATCATCTTCTCATATTCCAATAAATTTCGTGCAGCACCTCTCCATAGGATTTCAATCATCAAAAATCCAATCAAATCAACCGCCAGCTCAAAAATAACAAGGGAGGTAGAAACTACATCAAAAACGGCACACATACCTTGGTTTAGATCTTGATTTGGCTTTGAACCACTTGGCCTTTCTTTCTCCCTCTTCTTTCTCTCTCTAGAAACCATTTTACAAGAGCTTCCCCATCAGTTCAAGGAGCCTGGACGAAATGAGAGGGAGGGGAGGGGTATTTATAGAAAACAAGACCGAATCTCAGTCATTGATCTTAAAAATACGTGGCTTGATCTGGACCGTCCATTTTCTCTTTTTATCTTGTAATGACACGTGTCTTATGACATCATGCTTACCTCATCTTGATGACATCATGCTTACATCATCAAGCCACATGTCTTTAATCTAACTGCACACGTGTGTTACATCCGACCGTACACGTGTCTTGTATTCAACCGTACATGTAATACCTTCTTTTCCCATCTAACCGTACACTTGTCTCTTTCATATTCCTTCATCATTTTGGCATTAAAATAGGGAGGAAATTAATATAAAATTCGTGCAAAATATAGCCCTTAGGTATTCCTCTATCTATTTTGCCATTATGCACCGTATCGGGTACTTTTTTGAGTCTTGACTGACCCAGTACCACTGGGACATGTTCTGGTACCATTTTCTCATCTTAATTAAGTACATATATGGCGCCATCTTAGAGGAGCAGAGATGACAATAATTAGCTCTACTGACAAGCTATTTAACCTTACTGAGTCACGCAGTAGAGATTTCACTATAACGAGTAGATAAAGGACTGTCTAAAATATACCCATACTGTGTTCTGATTTTTATGCTGTCCATAAATATCTTCTGCTGACTCAGCATGATGACTCGTAGGTGTCATGATTGCATTTGGTGACTCAGCATGCTGACTCAGCACCGTCATAATGGTCTTTAGATATTTTCTTTCTCTTTTTCCTAGAAATATTATTAAATAATACTTAATCAGGGTTACCTTTTCTGAATTTTTTCTATCAGCTCGTAACTCTGTTGATTTATCTCTAGATTTCGTTCTTTCCCTTTCATCACGGGAAATTCCTCTAATTTTTCTCGGGTCAAGAACCAAACTCTAAACAGCTATTTTGACTTTCCCCGGATAGGGTATAAATAGGCTTTAAATTTAATTAAAGCTAACCTTGTCAGTTTCTTGGGATGGAATTAATTTTACAATCTGTGTAAATTCCTCAACTACTGTTCCCTAGTTTTTCTTGATTATTTGAGGCTGTCTCATAGCTTAAATAATTCAATTTAAGTTACTATCTCAAATTGCTCAAAACCCTGGAATGACTTTAGGGCATTTCTGTCATTTCTAGCCTTATATCGCCTATGGGGTCCTATTCCCATTTTTCTGGAATTTTTCTAAGTCATTTGGGCACTTTTTGCTAACTCTGAGCATTGGCCAACTAGAACTTTTATTATTTACAATTAGGTCCCTACTTAGCCTAGGAATCTTTTCTTTGCAATTTGGTCCCTCCTTAGGCCTAACTTTCGGAACCATCTCACTACTAGAAAAAAGACCTTTAACGTCGCAAACTAACGGCGGTTCAGCAGAAAAACGAAGTGGAAAAAAACGCGGTGGCATTTTTGTAAATATGTTGAAGGGGTTATGAATTTCCACGGCGGTTTTATTGAAAACCGCCGTGGAAAGTGTGTTTCTTCTACCCACTTTCGGCCGCTCGACTCCTCACTTTCTTTCTCATTTCTTCAGTGCGCCGTGGTCCCCCTCTGCCCCACCACCGTAAAACTACTATTACCGGCCATTCCCGCCTTTAGCCCACCGTTTAAACTCCTCCATTGAGCCCTTGGAGCCTTGCCGCCGTGCGCCGCACTCCGCTGTGGTCGACCGCGCCTCCCATTTCCGTCGGTTCTTGCTCAGCCGTGGTCCACCACTGAAAACCGGTCGTACCCTCCACTATCTAACCGAAGACCGGTCCGTTGCCGCCGTCTGCCGCCGTCCGCCGCCGCCTCACTTCGCGTTTGAAGCTTCTCTGCTCTGTGAGTATCCTCTTCTTTCATTCTTTTCAATTTTTCTTGGTTTGTTGAATGTTTTAGCCATGAAAATCTGTTATATATGAAATGGGTTGTTAGTTTTACATTGTGGTTAGCTTCTATTGTTCATTTTGCATTTTTATGTGGTTGAACCGTTGATTGGTGTTAATTGGTAGGCATTAGATGTGAGAAAACCTTAATTCCTTTTTACATACTGTATTAGAAATATGTTAAAATGTTTGGAGTTGATTAATTGTGAAGTTTTTAAATTTTTTTATAATTTTTTGATATTTATTTCGAATTTTTGATAATTTTTTGTAATAAATATAAGAATTTAGTGATAAATAATCTGTTAGTAATTTTGTGTTTTTTTCCTTCGTTATGAATTTTGATTGATAGTAAAGTATTGTTTAAATAATCTGTAGAACAATGGATCGTAGTTGGATGAAAGCTAGGAGAATTAGCAAGGAATATGAGGATGGGGTTGAAAAATTTCTTGAGTTTGCTCAGAGAAATGCCCCTAGTAAAGGAGATGGATTGTACTATTGTCCTTGTGTCAAATGTTTAAACAATAGTCGACGGAGTATTTCTGAGATAAAAGAGCATCTTATCTGTAATGGGATAAATTTGAGGTATACAAATTGGATATGGCATGGAGAAATTAGAAAGACTACACTGTCTGCAAATGAGAAGGTTGTTAATGAAGACTTTGGTGATAGAATTTCGGATATGTTTCGTGATATAAGGTCTGAATCCTCTACACAGTTTTCTTCCACCTTTGAAACTTAGTGTAGTGATGCAGAGACACCTTTATACCCGGGGTGCAAAGATGATTACACAAGATTGACAACCGTATTGAAACTGATGAATTTGAAGGCAAGAAATAGTTGGACCGATGCTAGTTTTACGGAATTGCTTGAATTGCTGAGTGATATTCTTCCCAAAGGGAATTCACTTCCGAAACGAATGTATGAGGCAAAAAAGATTTTGTGTCCGATGGGTTTGGAATATGAGAAGATACATGTGTGTCCTAATGACTGCATATTATTCAGAAATGATTATGAAGAGTTGAATAAGTGCCCTAAATGTGGGACTTCAAGATACAAAATGAAGAAAGATGATGGTGATTATAATGAGATGACCAAAGGTTCTCCTTTAAAGGTTCTGTGGTATCTTCCAATAATACCACGATTTAAGCGTCTATTTGCTAATGCCACAGATGCAAAGAACTTGAGATGGCATTTTGATGAGAAAATATGTGATGGAAAGCTTCGTCATCCAGCAGATTCTCCTCAATGGAAAACAATAGATCAAAAATTTCCTCAATTTGGTAGCGAGCCAAGAAACCTTCGGCTAGGGCTTTGTACGGATGGAATTAACCCATATGGTAATCTTAGTAGCACACACAGTGCTTGGCCAGTGCTCCTCGTAATTTACAACTTGCCTCCTTGGTTATGTATGAAAAGAAAGTATATCATGCTATCTTTGATGATCTCGGGGCCAAAACAACCGGGAAACGATATTGATGTGTATTTGGCACCTTTGATTGAGGATCTGAAGAAATTATGGGAGGAAGGTGTTGATGTGTTTGATGCATATAAACAAGAGACCTTCAATTTACGTGCCATGATCTTCACCACGATAAATGACTTTCCAGCATATGGAAATTTGTCTGGATACAGTGTTAAGGGGCATAAAGCATGCCCGATATGTGAAGAAGGCACCCACTATATGCAACTTAAACATGGCAGGAAGACAGTATATCTTGGTCACAGAAGGTTTCTTAGTCGGTATCACCCTTACCGTAGATTGAAAAAGGCATTTAATGGCTCACAAGAATATGAAATGGCTCCAAGACCATTAACTGGAGAAGAAGTTTATCAGCGGGTGGAGGGAATTAATGTGGTCTTCGGTAAGAAGAAGAAGAAGAAGACTGCCAGTGAGAGAAATATATGGAAAAAAAGATCTGTCTTTTTTGATCTTCCATATTGGCGAAGTCTTGATGTGAGGCATAGTCTAGACGTGATGCATGTGGAGAAGAATGTATGTGAGAGTCTTGTTGGTACACTTTTGCATATAAGTGGAAAAACTAAAGATGGAATCAATACAAGACGAGACTTAGTCGAAATTGGAATAAGAAATGTTCTTCACCCACAAGAAAGAGATGGTAAGAGGGCTTATTTACATCCAGCTGCGCACACATTATCAAAAGAAGAGAAAAGAAGTTTCTGTGGTTTTGTCAATACTATTAAGGTGCCACAAGGTTATTCTTCTAATTTAAGCAAACTTGTTTCAATGCAAGATTTGAAGATAACGGGAATGAAGTCTCATGATTGTCATGTGTTGATGCAACAATTACTTCCACTTGCTATTCGAGGCATTATGAAAACCGATGTGAGAAATACTATTACAAGACTTTGTATGTTTTTTAGTGCCATTTGCAGCAAAGTCATTGATCCTGCTGAGTTGGATGAATTAGAAAATGAAGGTTATGTGATCCTCTCTCAATTGGAAATGCATTTTCCTCCATCATTTTTTGATATTATGGTCCACTTGATAGCTCATCTTGTGCGAGAGATAAGACTTTGTGGCCCTGTGTGTTTAAGATGGATGTACCCTTTTGAGAGATACATGAAAATCCTAAAAGGGTACTCTAAGAATCCTTATCGGCCTGAGGCATCAATTGTTGAGAGATATGTAGCTGAGGAGGCAGTTGAGTTTTGTAACGCATATCTTGACAGGGTAAAGGCAGTTGGTCTTCCTCAATCTCGACATGATCAAGGGAGAAGAAGCAAGGGAACACGGGGTGTCATAGTGAGGTCTATGTCAAGAGAAGTTGTAATGCAGGCACATCTATACATTTTAAACAACACGGATGAAGTTTTGCCGTACTTAAATGCTCACAAGAATATGCTGAGGAACTTGAATCCAAGAAAGAGTGACATGCAACTAGCTAATGAACATAATAAGTCATTTGCAGAGTGGTTCAAGCGAGAAGTGTTAAAAGATGGCAATCCTTCTGAGACAATACAGAGGCTAGCTGCAGGGCCTTCTTTTGAGGTTTTGTGTTAGGGTGGATATGATATAAATGGTTATTCTTTTTACACAAAAACCCAAGACGATAAGAGTACTATGCAGAATAGTGGGGTGATGGTAGTAGCGGAAGCCATGCATTTTGCTAGTTCTAAAGATAGAAACCCAATGTTGGCGGCAATGTCCTATTATGGAATAATAGAAGAGATATGGGAGGTTAGTTATACCAAGTTTAAAGTTCCCATCTTCAAATGTAAGTGGGTTAATAGTAATGCTGTGCAAGTGGATGAAGAATTTGGATTTGTTTCGGTCGATCTTGAGAGGTTTGGATACGGAGACGAGCCATTTATTTTGGCAAGTCAAGCAAAACAAGTGTTCTTCGTTCCCGATCTAGCAAAAAAGAAATTGTCTATCGTGCTTCAAGGTAAAAGGCAAGGAGTTGGTGGAGATGATGGTGACTTAGAGCTTAATCTTGATGAAACCCCGCCTTTCACAGCTACTCGACCTAAAGCAGTTGAATTAGATTTGGTAGATGATGACTATGCTGTTAGAGATGATCATTGTGAAGGAATTTGGGAGGATAATCGTTGTAAGCCTCAAATGAATTTTTTGATATTTTTTTTTGCTAAATATACTTAATAATATAGTGTTTTATATTAACTTGATATTTTTTATTCTTACATTTATTAATTCCTTATTCTTTAAACAGGAAATGGACGGATCCGGTCAACAGGGTTCTGGTGATGACAACTCTTTTACTAGCCGGAGAAAGGGTAGAGGGCCAACCCATATGAGGCATTTAGCTTTACGTGATGAGAGAGCACAGCCTACGAGGATTACAGTGGAATTTGATGATGATCTGAAGCCTATAGGAAAGGATGGGGCTCAATTTACTAGTTATGTGGGTTATCTCGCACGCAGTAAAATTAGCATTGACATTCCTAACTGGAAGAAGGTGGACAAAGATTTGAAGAAAAACCTTTGGGAGGATATATTGGTATATTGTGCATTGTTTTCTCTACTTGTTTCAATTATAGTTGTTTATTTACTTTATAACTCTATGCTATTATTGTATTGCATGCAGCTGACATTTGATATTCCTGCCACTAAACAAATGAGAGACCGTCTGTTGAAGCAAATTGCTGAACGGTGGAGGGATTTTAAGTCCATGCTTACAACACAGTATATTAATGGAAAAAGAAAGGGTGTGCATCCTAAGGAACGATACCAGTTTATTAGCGATGAGGCATGGGAGAATTTTGTGAAGCAACGTGAAGACCCCGCATTTCAGGTTTGGTTTCTTCAAACTTAATTTTTAATCAGGTCATATTTTATTTACCTAAACTAATTTTGTCGATTTGGTTTCATTGTCATAGGCATTGAGTCAGAAGAACAAACAAATATCTGAGCAGAATGTATACCCACATACCATGTCTCGTGCAGGGTATGGTGGGTTGGAAAGAAGTATGATGGAGGAACGACTGAAGAATGCACAGATGGCTGCTGTTTCAGATCCTACTGGCTACATGCCATCCATTGAGCGTCCTTCTCGCCAAGAAAAATGGAAGGCGGCGAGGATTAAAAAGGGTCAATACATTACTCCACAGTCTGCTACTGTTGCTGAGAGGATTGTAAGTAATATTTAAGAATTATGCTTCATTGATTGTTTTTTTCAATTATCTTAAATTGAATTTGTTGTTTTAATGATATAGGATACACTTGAGGAGCAACTATCTCAAGGTACATTCATCCCTCAAGGACGGATGGATATCTTGGCCACTGCTATTGGAAAGGCTGACCATCCCGGAAGAGTCCGAGGGGCCCCTAAAGGGATTGGTATTAAAGAATTTTTTGGCTCTGCTTCACGAAGAAGCACCAGATCATCCTCCGCTAACATGGTATCTAAAGAGGAGCTCGACCAACGACTACAAGAAGAAACAGAGAGAGTTCGAGCTGAACTAAGTCAACAACACATGGCAGAGATGCAAAAGATGCGTGATGAATTCGATGCCAAGTTTCAACAGACTTTGATGATGATGGGTACGAGCGGATTCCAGATGCCCCGAGTATCTGAACCTTCCCAGGTAATAATCACACATCTTTTTAAATCTTCTAAAGATTCATTTGATCCATTTAAACTTATTTAATGTTTCTTAACTAATTTCATATTATGTTTCAGGGTTCACCTGTGATAAAAAGCGGAAAGGGCAGTAATAATCAGACTGTGCCACTGACAGTGTCTGACCCTGACCCTAGCCCTGACCCTGTCGAAGACAATGGGATGCCGTGTTCTCTCTATGTGGATTATGAAAATTCACTGTTCATGTTGCTAATGGTCGAGCATTCATGGGCACAACGATTCACGGCAACAAAATTCCGAGCAATCAAGCAAGGGTGACAGTGGAGAGGATTGTTCGTGGTCAGGGGGGTACACCAGTGCCTAATCCTACTGATGAGGTTCGACTCTTGGCCCAAGCTAAAGGACATTTCATTTTGTGGCCAAAGAGACTTATTACAAAGCCAATAGTGAAGAAGGCGGCAGCAAAGAAGGCCACAACGAGCGCATCATCTGATCCTGTACTCTTGCCTCTTCCTAGTGATGTTGCGCTTATGTATTCCAGTTTGGAGGTTCTTCATTCCATAGTGCCAAACATGGATAAGCCTGTGACTTTCAAGATGCCGTTGGGGGTTGTGGGTTCAGATATAACATACGACTTCACCATTGACAAGAGGGACCTCGTTCAGTTCCTCAACTTTGAGGAGCTTGATATAGCCTTCATGCAGCTTGCTATTTTGTAAGTTACAATATCATTTTCTTATTACATATTATACTTCATGCATGTCCTAATGTTTTTTACTTGAACAACAGGCATTTTAATCAAATCTGTCGAAACGGAGGACTTGAAAGAACATATGGCTTTATGTGTCCTCAAAGGGTGCAGAAAGAATTTAATACTGTGGAAGCAAGGTCAATCTACATTATGACCGTAATGAGTCAGACCAAAAAGCAAATATATTTTGCACCTTACGTGGAAGGGTAAGTGTATTATTGTATTTGAGATATACAAGTTGTATGTGTCGGGTTATAATTAACATGGTTTGCCTTTTGCAGTTATCATTGGACTCTAATTGTTTGTGCCCCTTTTGACAACAAAGTTTACTGGTTCGATTCACTCTGTGGAAGTCCATCCGAAGAAACCAAAGATGTCATCGACACGTTAGTTTTTATTTATATATTTATTACTTGTGAAGTTTATACAAGCATGCTCTAATATCATTTTCTCTTATAATGTTGATAGGGCTTTTCATAGTTTTAATGTCGTGGCGATTAAACAAAATAGACAAGCACCAACATGGATTCTTCCACAGGTATATGTTGTTTTGAACTAACTTTTAAACATTTTTTGATGAATTAAAGTTAATGTTTATAATCAATAATGTCTAATATTCAATTTTATATCTTATTTTTTAAGTATCGTTGTCAACAAGGACATGTTGAGTGTGGATATTATGTCATCCGCTACATGAATGACATAATTGAGACAGGAACGACTGAGAAATTAAACGAGGTAAAGATGAGTTACGTTGCATGACGTTCTTCAATTTATTTCACATTTTTGACTAAGTTTACTATGTTATTTTTGATTAACAGATATTTCAAAATACTGCGCCATATCTCATGGATGACATCAACTTGATGAGGGACACTTTGTCAACAACATTGGTAGAAAAAATTGAAATTTAGCTTTCAAATAGATAGGTTATTTGTCAAAAAATTCATTGTTAGATGCTTTCTCTCGGTTCCCTCTTATATTGTTCATGATTTCCATTGTACAAAGAAGTAGTTACTTCTATTTCAGAATTGTTGGACCTAGCTAGCCAATATGTGTTCCTTGGTTACCACTTAGTTCTATTATGTTGGCCGGTTTCCCTATTTTCGAATTGTGTAAAAAAAAATTTCATTGCTGTATATTAACTAGCTAATTGATCTTGTTCTGCGTGATCTGCACTGCCTACATTTGTTTGGAGCTGTAAACTGCAGGGTGGTAAACACGAAAATTTCGCAGAATTTAAAAAAAAAAAAAATTTAACGGCGGTTATACATATAACCGCCGTTAAAACCCTTTTCCACGGCGGTTAACTATAGGACCGCCGTGGAAAGTTGACTTTCCAAGGCGGTTAACTATAGAACCGCCGTGGAAAGTCAACTTTCCACGGCGGTTAAAAACCGCCGTGTTTTCCTTGCCTTTCAACGTCGCCTTTAACAACTACGCCTTCAAAACCACCGTTAAAAGCCACTTTTAACCGCCGTTAAAAGCCTTTTTTCTGGTAGTGTCTCTTACAAGTTTCTGGCATAACCTCTGGCCCTTAGTTGTTTCCAGTTCGTCATTCTTTAGTCCTCAAACACTATTGTTTTACACATTTTCCCTTGAAAATTTTTTTTTTCTTCTGAGGGATCTCTAGGACTTTCGTTGCATTAGACTTAGTAATCATCCTTTCCTTGTGCTATTACTTGTATCTATGACCCAAAATTTGGGATGTTACATGATCAGTCTTGGAGAATAATTAATCAAGTTACTAGTTGAGTGTAGGTGACTTATTCCTTGACTTAGTCTACTAGTCTAAAGGCTCCAAAGAATGGAACATGGCTTGGGTAGAATGTGAAAAAATCTAGGGTCACAGTGGATCCTAAAGAGGCTTACGATAGAGTGTAGTAGCTTCCAAGGTCGCAATAGACCACCCCTAAGGGAAAGTTGTTGGGCCATAAGGGTAGTATCTTTTTGAGACACGAGAATGAGATGACCAGGGATGAGTTTAAGATGGAAAAACCTCCTCAGGTTGGTTGCCTAGTATAGAGAGAGTACCTTGACTTTTTCACAAGTACCGTTATTGTTGATTAGGCAAAGCTCAATTCTGTTCTAGTCAACAAAGAAAAGTGAGGGAAGTAAGAAATAAGGGAACCACAGGCTATAAGTCCTGAATTTTACGCATTCAGGCAAGCTATATGTGAAATGAGAATGTAAAAGAAAGAAGATAAGCCCTTAAGATAAAGATGAGAAAGGCAGAGTATGCCGAGAAGAACAGATAAAGGCAATATTAGAGGAACCTAGAATGCCATGGTTCAGTGAAGAACCATGAAGATAGGTACACTGCTATCGTATTATTATGAAAGAATGGGCCTAAAGTATAGGGAAAGTACGAGCGGCAGTGATAAAATATGTAAAAGTAAAGGCCATGCTCATATAACAGACAAAAAAGTAAGAAAGCGAAAGCGATGTAAGTATGGATTCCAGGATTAAAACCTGGCAATGAAATATAATGAGCAGTTGAAAAGGGAAAATTTAAATATAAGTAGGGAGATTGTCACATCCAGCATTATGATAATTAGAAATAAGAAATATTCTCAAATTATTGAGGATTAAAAATAATAAGGAGAATTTTGGTAGAAAATAATTCAAGTAATTTTCCAAGCCAGCCATAGAAATTTGACCAATTAAGAAAAATTGGTCAAATGTAAATAAGGAAAAATATTTTCAAGCCTTGGAAAATTAAGAAAAAATGAGGATAATATCCTTTGAGAGTTATATGAAATTATAAAGTTGGTTTTATGACCAAATTACCCTTAGATAATTTATAAGAGAATTTAAGGGTGATTTAGGCTAATTAAAGGATTTTATTTGGAAAATTCCAAATAAATATTTTTAAGGGGAATAAAAGTCCAAGAAAAATTCTTATGAGACCCCAAAGAATTATAAGGGATTATGGAATTAAATGAAGACCCTCAGGTATCCAAGATTTTTCCAAATAATTGTGAAAAGTGGAAAAAAATCCCTAAAGAGAAGGAAATTAATTTTTCTTTTTATTTAATTATTAGAAAATTAATTTTGAGGCAAAGGGGGCAATTTGGAAAGATAAAAATGAGGAGAATAAATGAAGGATCTGACAGAAAATAATTACAGAGGCCAAGCTACTGTAATTATAGAAAAGAAGTTAAAGTCAGAGCCAAAGTATACTGATAAAGCAAGACTAGTGTCTTGCAAATCAAAGGGATCATATTGAGCCATGTGTCAAGCTCTTGAAGGAGAGGATTTGAATTTGCCAAGTGTCCCTCCTCAAATGGAGAGGATCTTGACTTTTGTAATTAATTTCTTTTGGATTTTGTTAATTAAGAAAGAGAAAATTAAAGAGGGTAATAACACTTGGACTCTCATTAACGATGGTAGTTGAGATATTTTGGACCATTAAACAAGCTCATCTCTCCCTATTTTCATATGCATGTTTCACCCAAGGGAGGAAAGGAGAGAAAAGAGAGAGTCTTGAGGGAAAAGCAAGGGAAAGCAAGCACGTTTGGTCATACAATCAAGGATTCAAGGTGAGTTCTTGATTCTAGATGTGTTCTTGCCTTGTTTTCTTTCTCTTTTATGGTTGAAAAATCTGTCTCCTCTCTCTTTTGATGACTGGCCGAATTGGAGGTTTAGAGGGGAAGGGAGTTTTGTTCATCACACTTGTTAAGACACCACAACACAAGCTAGTTCCTAGTGTTTGCAAGTGATTATAGGTTGTTTTAAAGCATTTTCATGGTTGTTTCTTTGAGTATTCTTTTCAGCCAAGTTCATGAATGAACCCTAGGATGAGTTTTTCAATATTTTAAGGCTGCCATGGTGCTTAAAATAAGAAATGGTGTAGGGTAAACCAAAAGGAACAAGTGTTGGAAGCTTTAAAGCAAAGTTATGATTTTTGGTTCAAGTCCTCTAGTGGTTCAGTCAAAGGGTAGCTGAAAGAAGCAGTTTTATTTTCCTAGATCTAAGCACATATTTGGAATCTACATGAAAAACCATGTAAGAATAAGTCAAGAAGTGATTTTTAGGGTTAAAGAGAAACAAGTCCAAAAATGGTGAATAAAGGAGGGAGCTTTATGGATCAAGAATCATTTTTTATTTATGTTCTTGCTTTTTCTTGGTTGGTTAATGATTCTTGCTACCCTTTTTGATGGATTGCATTGTTAGAGTTTGATATTTGTGAAGGAAAAGAGGAGAACGAAAGAAAGCTAAAGCTTTTGGAGCAAGGTAGCAAGTTAAACCTAGCTACTAATACTAACTTAGCATTATTGATTATTGCATGATTAATTGCTATTATGTGGTTGGACTTTCTTGATTATAATATGGCTGCTCTTTGTACTTTCTTGCTTTGGCCTTTGCATGTTTGAGTTTGCCAAATGATAAGCATGCTAGTTCACCAATAGTAGTTAATATAATTGTGCATGTTGATGATGCTTGTTGGTGCTATAGTTGGTTAATTTGCTATTGGAATTTCAATGAAATCTCATTCCCCAAATGCAATCTAACATTTTAGGGCCTGAATCCTTCAAGGAAAAGCTGTAGATTGAAGGCTAATTTGTGGGGTTTAGCCACAAAATTTTGTGAACTCTTTTTGGTTATGTACATATTATACTAACAGTGTTGTAAGCACACTGACACTGTCTGGTTTACGTGACTTTTTGATTATTCTCCCGAATACGTTTAATCATGAAATTTGTCATGATGAAAGATAACGTCCTGATCTTCAATTTGATAGCTAATAAGTTAAAAATGGCCAAATATACGATTTATAATGATTTTTCAAAGTTAAAGGTTAGAGTCTGGGAAAAAGGGTTTTTGGCAAATGGACAGTGTTGCATTTCTCAAAAACCTGACGCTTTTTCATAAGTAATTGGATCACAAGATTATTTTTCCTTGAAAGAGCACTTAAAGAGCTTTAAATATAATTTTGAACCACCTCATTTCGATTTTTTTTGGAATAATTTATGAATTTTCAAAGTTGGGACAGAAAAACTGGATTTTTACCCAATGAACAGTAAAAATCCAAAATTTAGCATTTTTTGATAAAAAGTGAGCCCAAGACCATCCGATGTGGTCTAAAATAGTTTTGAAAAGAACCTAAGTCAATATAATAGTAAGGTGTGACATTTTTAGTATCAGAGTAGAGGTTCTGGCATAGGATGGAATACTCTGCTTAAGTATTCCCTAGATTTTGGGTTAGTTAAGAAAGAATTAACACCTCGTTACAGGAATCAGGATAGGAATTGCTATGGATTGAAACTCTAAGTCCGAGCCATCAGTCAACAATTGGAATCTTAATGTAATTGATCTCACTAAGGATGAGGACCTAGAGGAATGGATAATGGGAGATGCTAGCCTGGCCATTCATCAGTGTGCTCCAATGACTGTGCTGAGTGCTATCCAGAGCTGCTAGGGATCACTGCAGAACAATTGTTGTACCTCCTCGGACCCGGAGACCTGATCAACCCTATAACTGGCCTATACCAGGAGCCATTAGACTTAGACCTTTATGTTCAGTCTCTTAAGCAGCCTATTGCCCCTGTTATGTATCCATGTAATATCCTGGACTTAATACTAGACCAGTTGTACCCCTAACCCCCGTAATACCTGTGGCACCTGCTGTACCGGTTATACCTGCCCCATTTCAGTCTAGTCATGAGATCCATAGTGTGGGACAGCCGAGTGACTAGCTGAGGTTCCTAGGGCGTCACATCAGAAGGGATGTGGATGCAGACCTGAGCGTACACCTAGATTACCTCCAGGGTGTGTGAGAGAGCTGTATCAGGCACATGGACCAGGAAACCCTTACCTGGATCCTTATGACTGGCTGAGTGAGATGGTAAAGGTCCTACCTAATACCCTTTTCTGGACCCATAAGATCACCCGCCTGGACTACTTGCTGGGAAACGATGTAGAGGACTGGATTCGAAGCCTCAAGGGCTTTGTTATCGTTCACTTTCTGTAGATGATTAGGACTATCCTATCACTAACATAGGATGTATTTTGGTACAGCTGACCCGAGTAGGTTAGGCTAATAGTGCTTAGTTGATGAATGTTTTTATTGTACTCTAGTTGGTTGATGCTTAAATGCTAATTATTGTATGCTCATTTTGTGAATGAAATCCAAGCATGATATTTATTTCTTGTTCCTTGTTATGCTATCCGATTAGTTAAGCGATGGTTAGAACTTGACGAAACCCTTCACCAGAGAGACCCCCAGTACAAGATGCAAAGGTCCCTCCCGATCCATTACAATTAATTTTGGATTGCCTCGAGCAACAGTAGAAGACCATCGAAGACATGGGAGTAGCGCAAGCTTGCCAGGAACAAGAAAGGGATGCAACAATAGCTGCAGCGGTGGCAGGGGCATTAGCGAACCTCGACAGGAGGCAGCTAGAGAAAGAGGTCTCTGCAGCACAAGCATCAGAACAATTGCCTAGACCGGTAATGCCAATAGTAGACCCTGACAGCATCCAACAGTGGATGACCCGCTTCTGTAAGCACAACTCGCCGTCATTTAATAGAACATTTGATGTTCAAGTGGCGGAAGAGTGGATTAACCGCCTAGAGAAGATCTTCAAGGTACTGGACTGCTCATTAGAGCGAAAAGCCCAAATGGCAATATATAAGCTAGAGAGAGATGCTGATCGCTGGTGGAAGAACACTGAGATTCTTCTAGATGCTCGGAACATGCCGATAACTTGGGAAGTGTTCCTGGAGCAGTTCTATGAGAAGTATTTTCTGAGATCTATCTGAGACGAGAGAGAGGCAGAATTTCTGACTCTGAAGCAAAGAGATAATGAGCCTTTTGATGAGTACTTGGCTAAGTTCATCTGTCTCTCTCATTATTCAAGCTATCTTCGATATATAGACGATGAGAGGTGGACGACAGAGAAGATGGTTTGAGAATTGAGGCCATCATTGAGGGAGATGATTGCTCCTAGACAATTTAAACAGTTCAACAAGGCAGTGGAGGCCTGCCGAATCAGAGAAAGCAGCTTAAACCATCATCTGATGGTCAAGACTACTCCCAAAGAAGAGAAGGGAGGTCAGGGTGGCACTTCATCTAATGCAAGTAAGAAGAGGAAGCAACCCTGGAATAACCGCAAGAATAAGAAAGGCGGTAAGGCACCAAAGGGCAAGGAGTATACAAAGTGTGGCAAGAATCACGGTGACAGACCTTGCATGGCTGGACGGCAAAACTAGACATTTCTCAAGGGAGTGCCCGCAGAACACTGAGCAGGCAAGACCATGTACCCAGGGTCGAGTGTTTGCCCTCACAAGGGAAGAAGCCCATGTCACACCTTACTATTATATTGAATTAGGTTCCTTTCAAAACCATTTTGACCACATTGGATGGTCTTGGGCTCACTTTTTACCACAAAAACGCTAAATTTTGGATTTTTACTGCTCATCAGGTAAAAATCCAGTTTTTCTGGCCCAACTTTAAAAATTCATAACTTATTCCACAAAAATCCAATAGGGGTGGTTCAAAATTCTATTTAAAACTCTTTAAGTATTCTTTCAAGGAAAAATAATCTCAAGATCCAATTATTTATGAAAACGCATCAGGTTTTTGTGAAATACCGCACTATCCATTACCAAAATTTCTTTTTCTCAGATTCTGACCTTTAACTTTGGAAAATCGTTAAAAATCGTATACTTGGCCATTTTTAACGTATTAGCTATCAAATTGAAGATCAGGACGTTATCTTTCATCATGAAAAATTTCATGATTAAATGCATTTGGGAGTATAATCAAAAATTCACGTGAACCAGACAGGGTCAGTGTGCTTACAGCATTGTTAGTATAATATGTACATAACCAAAATGAGTTCACGAATTTTTGTGGCTCAACCCCACAAATTAGCCTTCAATCTACAGCTTTCCCTTTGAGGATTCAAGCCCTAAAATGTTATATTTCATTTGTGGAATGAGATTTCATAGAAATCCCAATAGCAAATTAACCAACTATAACACCAACAAGCATCATCAAGATGCACAATTATATTAACTACTATTGGTGAACTAGCATGCTTATCATTTGGTAAACTCAAACATGCAAAGGCCAAAGCAAGAAGTACAAAGAGTAGCCACATTATAATCAAGAAATTCCAACCACATAATAGCAATTAATCATGCAATAATCAATAATGCTAAGTTAGTATTAGTAGCTAGGTTTAACTTGCTACCTTACTCCAAAAGCTTTAGCTTTCTTTCCTTCTCCTCTTTTCCTTCACAAATATCAAACCCTAACAATGCAATCCATCAAAAAGGGCAGCAAGAATCATTAACCAACTAAGAGAAAGCAAGAACATAAATAAAAAATGATTCTTGATCCATAAAGCTCCCTCCTTTGTTCACTATTTTGGACTTGTTTCTCTTTAACCCTAAAAAATCACTTCTTGACTTACTCCTACATGGTTTTCATGTAGATTCCAAATATGTGCTTAGATCTAGGAAAATCAAATTGCTTCTTTCAGCTACCCCTTGACCGAACCACTAGAGGGTTTAAACCAAATATCACAACTTTGCTTTAAAGCTTCCAACACTTGTTCCATTTGGTTTACCTTACACCATTTCTTCTTTTAAGCATCATGGAAGCCTTAAAACATTGAAAAAATCATCCTAGGGTTCAGTCAACCACTTGGCCAAAAATAACACTCAAAGAAACAACCATGGAAAATGCTTTAAAACAACCTATACTCACTTACAAACACTAGGATCTAACTTGTGTTGATGTGTCTTAGCAAGTGTGATGAACAAACTTCCTTCCCCTCAAGATAAACCAGTTCAGCCAGCCATTAAAGGAGGGAAGAAAAAATTTTTCAACCACAAAAAGGGAAGAAAAGAAAGCAAGAACACATCTAGAACATGAACTCACCTTAGATCTTTGATTGTATGACCAAAGGTGCTTGCTTTCCCTTGCTTTTCTCTCAAAACTCTCTCTTTTCTCTCCCTTTCCTCTCTTGCACGAAATAGATCTGAATTAGGGAGAGGAATGGCTTTCTCTTCAAGCCAAATTATCCCAACTACCATCCTTTAATGCTATGACACATCCTTTAATGCTATGCCATGTGTCAAGTGCTTACTTAATCTTTCATAATTAACAAAATCCAAAAGAAATTAATT